>NW_026136721.1:9818429-10323429 GCF_905237075.1 Dicentrarchus labrax
GACTACCTGACAGCAAGCACTGCTCGTACACACAAGGCATGCTAAATACACATTAACTGGTTTAGACATTAGTTGATACGTAAGGCAGCTTTTTTTGTTTGTTTACCCTTATTGTTTTTACTCCCTCGTACACTTTGGCCCCAGTCCCCATCTGAAGGGGAGTGGGTGAATACATTTAGGGAGGGGAGGGAGGTGCGTAGAGCAGATCTGAATGAATTGTTTTTCCAAGGCAGATATTGGTAATTATATCAAAAGACAGCAAGCAAGTAAGTAGGCAAGCAAAGGAATGCTGTAGCTAGTATGGGCGAGGCTTGGGGGGGGAGGGGCAGGTGGATGTGGTGGGGCCTGCTATGAACACAACAGCTGATTACCAGTGATGTGAATACAGTCACATTACACAACCATTGACACAATTATATAAAAAAAGGCAAACAAAAGTTGATTGTACAGTTGCTTTTCCACATGTACTTCATACTGAGAGAGGAAGACGCCATTCTGGAAAGGTGGTAGGCGGGGTTAATCTCTTCAAGCAGCAAACATTGGGGACAACAGAAAAGTAAAAGAGGGCCAGGTGTGAGGGAGTAAGGTGCTACATGGCACAGCTCAGTGGGGGTGCAGGGGGGGCTGTGTGAGGATGGCAGGTTGGTGAACAGAGGTGGATCGTATGCAACCAATGAAACGTTGGGCAGTTAGGGAGGCAATGGACGGAGAGGAGGGAGTGTGTGAGTGTGAGTGTGTGTGTGTGTGTGTGTGTGTGTGTGTGGGGGGGGGGGGTCTGTTGCTGCTGCTACTGCTGCTGCTACTGCTGCTGAGGTGGGAGGGGCGCCGGGGTGTTAAGACGGCGAGGCGGGAACTAAGGCATGAGAGCATGAAATGCACAACAAAAGTAAAAACAAAGAAGGCAGAAATGGTGGACACAGGGCGGGGATGGGGGCGACTGAGGAACGCACAGAGCTGGGGGGCGAGGGTGGGATTTTGTTTCCCTCGCCCCCCTACCACAAAGGCCTCTTTTAGTCTGTCCAGTCTTTCTTGATGTTGAGGTTCCACTCCCAGGACAGGTGGTCGTGCTTGTCGTCGTCAGTAAACTTGGATTTGATGACGTAGTTGCCGCGGGCCAGAACGCCTTTAGGAGCCTCCTCCACTGTGGTCAGGAAGTCGTATTCAGAGGGACGAGGCCCGTAGCTGCCCACCATGTAGTCCGACTTGTCGACTGTTCACAAATGAGAGCGGGCGTTACGTTCAGAGACAAATGTTTGGGCATTTGTGTTTTTATTTGAGAGTGGACAGTAGAAAGGCGACATGGATGATGGGAAACAGAGTGAAACCGCTGACGTTGAGCCCTCAGCCACTGGGGAGCCTATCATAAATTCTGACATAATTTGTATGTTTCAGTGGGTAAGAAACATTTAAGTCCAACTGAAATCTAAATAATTGTTGTTGCAGTCAGAAAGTTCAAGTGATTTGACAAATGTGTTGTTAATATTGTTTCTGCTTTTAAAAAGAAGAAGAAAGGCCTTCAGAACAGTGTTGGGGAGTGCGGCACTGTGGCACTGCTAGTAATAATATTACAGTAATATTACTTTCTACAGTAACTTATACATTTCCCACCGAAAAAGAATTTGATACAACCTTACTTTTGTTGGCACCCCCTACTGATTTAAAATCCAATCACACAAATACCAATTTTGTTTTAGTGTAACTAATTACTGTTGGCAGGCTGTAATAAGTAAAGTAAAAATATTAATTTTGAAAAACAGTAAAGAGTAATTCATTTTATTTTTTAGTAACTAGACCAATACTGCATCAGAATGTCTCTGAGTGGGCGGGCCTGTGAACCTGATTGACAGCTGAGCCAACAGGGATACAGTCACAGAATACAACTGGTAGCTATAGCTTACACAGTGTTGTTAGCAGTGGTGGTGAAGAATAAGGACCGTTTTTAAGGTGAAACTGTCTACGTAGACAGAGAAACAACATTCTGACTGGCACCAGCTCATGTGGTCTGTGTGCTGTCACAGAAAAAGAAAGAAGACAATTTAATTTTACTTGAAGGCCAATTATGACAAGCTATTTACACATGCTCAACGTTTAACCGTGTAACTTATGATTGAGCTACATTCCAGACATCGGCGGAAACACGGTAATTACTTGAGAATGACGAGTGTTTAGAAGCAGGAGAGGTATGTTTGACATCATCATTTCAGACAGGCCAAGACAAATCGTTCACTCACTCTTCACTCCTTTCCTGTATGTCTGCTGCACATACTTCAGACCCGAAACTATCTCCCTGTTCACCTGAGGAGACACAAACTCTGTTAAAGACAACCACAGACCTGCTTGATTTTTTTTGTGCAGTTAACAGTTTAAATGTCTTCTGCATTTAGCACCCACCAATATCGTCTGACCCACAAAGACAGAGAATGACTCCGACTTCTGTTCAATAACCCTCATATCAGCGATTGGGAAACAGTATCTTTGTCAATTTGAATCAGCTCTGATTAATTCATATTACTCTTATATTTATGGTGGCCCTGAGGGTCAAAACACAACATTTCACAAAAAACAATGACATTTCTGATTAAATAGGAAAGGGACGGACAATCCTTTTTTGTGACTGGAAAAAACCTGTGTCAGTTCAGAGTGTACAGAACGGATGTGTTAAGGTGGGTTGGTGCTCTGAACTTAACGTTGCTGTGATTGGTTGTTTCACTGTCAGGTGACTAGGGGCATGTGATAGAGCCAAGAATGTAGATGGCTAAGTGGACAATCGTTTAGGCATTTTGGTTTTATTGAAAAAAACTCTTCACTTTCACTAGTCAGTTGTCAGGGTTCCCATGACATTTTAAAGGACCAGGGTGTAGGATGTACTGGCATATAGCGTTCAAGTTTCAGATTGCAACTAATTGATGGTGTCTGTATTTGGCAGCCTGGGAATGAAACTTGAGTGTTAAGTGTGTAGTAGGAATTACAGTGGCCACAAAAGTCCCCATTTACAACCAGTGCTCATTTAGTCTCTTCTAGAAACATGGCAGTTCACTATGGAAGGTGACCCATGGCATCTGTAGATAGGAACAGCTCTAGGGTAACAAAAACACAATATGAATATAACATTCCTTCTCTTGTTTTGGGGTGTTTTTCTTTATTGGATCCAGACTTCTCTCTTACTGTTGTGGCAGCTCCATTTTTTATTTCACAATTTTTTCCAGCATATGACAGCTCTCAATCTCATTTCAGTCAACGCCAGGGGTCTTAACATTCCACACAAAAGGACCACTGTACTAGAATTTCTTCGTAAGAAAAATATAGATTTTGCTATGATTCAGGAATCACATTTATTGTGCAAAGATGTGGGTCGATTAGCCAATAAGCTTTATCACCCTTATTGCGAGTAATGGTTTTGTGTAAACGCAAACTAAAATTTGATGTGATTGACTCTTGAGCGGATGATGCAGGTCGGATAGCCATTGCCAAGATTTGCATGGATGGGAAAAACATTGCGCTTATTTCTGCTTATGCCCCTAATGCTTTGATGGCACATTTTTTGAACTACTAACTAAATCCTTGCTTGATCTCACAGGGTTTCATTTAGTTCTAGGGGCAGATTTCAATGCGGTGTGGGACAGTGGCATGGACAGAACAGGTGGCAGTGAGACTAGGGACCAACATCTTGTGTCTGGGGCATTGCGCCAGTGGGCATCCGAAACAGGCATGGTCGACATCTGGCGTTTGTTAAACCCATAAAGACATAAATCCTTCTCGAGATTAGATTTTATCTTTGCCTCAAAAGATTTATTTCAAAATATTCAAAATGCGCATTACATTCCGGTTACCTGGTCTGATCACAAACCAATATATTGTTCGGTCACTGTTCGTCCGTCTTCCACTAAAGCCCACAGATGGCGTTTCAATTCCTCCTTACTGCGAGATGAAACATTCAAAACTCAGTTTGGAACAAATGTTAGTGAATTTTTGGAATTTAATGTCGGCTCTGTTTCCGATCCGAGGATACTTTGGGAGGCGGTGAAAAGCTTTATAAGGAGTAACACCACTTTATATGCTTCAACACGAAACAAGGAACGTGCAGCCAAATTGGAAGCTTTAGAATTAAAATATGCAACCGTTGATGCTTCCCTGCAACATCACTTTAACGACTACACAGCCCTACAGAAGGAACCGATTAAAAAAGAGATTAACTCTCTTCTGAGGCGCCGTTCAGAATTCCTCATGCACAAAACAAGACAAACTTACTATTTTAACTCCTCAAAACCCAGTCATCTACTAGCAATGAAACTTCGGACGGATGAGCACTTTGCTGATATTTTTTGCATTAAAGACAATGACGGCACTATACAATGTGACCCAAAAAAAGTAAATGCCTCTTTTGCCTCCTTTTATCAGGAGTTATATAATTCAGAAAGCAATTTTGACAAACATGCCTGCGATAATTTCTTAAATGACATTAAACTATCCCGTCTTAGTACTGATGACTCCATAAAGCTAGATGGCCCTGTCACATTGCAGGAGTGTGAGGCGGCTGTTAGGGACATGCGTAAAGGTAGATCACCAGGGCCGGACGGAATTCAACCTGAATTTTACCTCACCTTTTAGCCCCTGATCGGCCCGCTGTTATTGGACATGATCCATTATTCAATCAGAGTGGGATCATTTTCTAGGGATGTTAATTGGCATTAATTTCACTGCTTCTTAAAAAAGGAAAGGATCCAGTTGAGTGCTCCAGCTACAGGCCTCTTTCGCTTTTAAATGCAGATTTAAAGATTTACGCGAAATTACTGGCCCGGTCCTTTCACTAGATGCAATGAAGGCCTTTGACCGCCTGGAGTGGCCATTTCTGTGGTCGGTGTTAGAGTTCATGGGGGTCGGCTTGCCGTTCATTAATATGATTAAGGTGCTGTAAAATAACCCAACAGCTGTAGTGGTGACAGGCAAAACTAGCTCTTCTCCCTTTGCTGTCTCGAGAGGATCAAGACAAGGCTGCCCTCTTAGCCCTGTTATTCGCCCTCTCTTAAATCACTGGCGCAAGCCATCCGCGGCTCACCCACAATCTCTCCAATTTCCATTAGAGGAACACACCATCATGTCTCACTGTATTTTTGTGGCGTGGCAATCGATCTCGCATTAAGCTCACCACTATGCAGCGAGAAAGGCAAGCCGGTGGCCTGTCTCTCCCAAACTTCAAGTTCTATGGGTGGGCCTTCACACTTAGACCTCTCCTATCTTGGTTTCAATCTGATGCTCAAGTATCATGGCAAGCTTTGGAGGAGCGGATGATAGCTCCATACTCTTTTACTAACCTTCTGCATTCTAAACTCTCACCTCATCACTGCCGTTTGAGATTTGGTCCTATGATTTCATATTTGCTATTGATAAGGAGGAGGGTGGAGAAACTGGCTGGTTGCTCTTCTGTTTGGGACCCACACTCTCCAGTAATTAACAATGAGAGATTGTTGATTGGAAATTGTCCTATTCGATTTCCTGATTGGGAAAAAAAAAACATTTGCACACTCGGTGATATTTATGGGTTACTTACTTTTCAGAACATATGTATTAAGCATGGTATACCACGTACCTCCTTTTTCTTTTATTTGCTGTTGAGATCGACTTTAAAAAGCAATGGCGCCCCTTTACAGGCCCCTCTCACACCACATCCATTTTGAAAATTGTTTCACTCTGCTGGGAGTACAAGGGGTTTTGTATCGAGACTTTACTGATTCTTACTACGGCATGCTTACAGACCTCTGGCATTGGACACGGTGTGGAGGAGAGATGTTCCAGATCTGGAACCTACATTTGACTGGGATAAAGTGTGGATCAGTGTGGGCTTAGCATCCAGAAACCCTGATCATCAGCAAATACATTATAATTATATACACAGGGTATATTTAACTCCTAGGAAGCTTCATTTGATGAAGGTTATTAAGGATCCTACGTGTACTTTCTGTTCCTCCAAAGTGATTGGCAGTTATTTTCACATGTTTTGGGAGTGTACCCCAGTGGCCGGATTTTGGAAGATGGTTGCCTTTAACCTCTCTGGGCTGTTTAAGATTAAATTGCCCTGTTTGCCTGTTTGCCTGTTACACTCATGTTAAATGATTTGTCAAGGCTGGGTTTGACACTGGACAAGAGAAGAGCATTATTGGCCGGACTTCCGGCTACAAAAAAACTAGTTGCCACACGTTGGAAACCTCCACATTCACTCTCTTTTCGAGCTTGGCTTTTAACATATTTGGATATTGTTTATTTAGAGTTGTCGACAGCTAAAGTCCACGGAGCAAAAGAGTCAACAATAGAGGCTTGGCATTCACTTTTAACTATCCTCCGTGGGTTTCAGGTGTAATATGTAACTGAGATTTGGAGTTCTGGATCCAGGGGGTGGGTGGGTTATATCTGGGGTTTTATTTATTTATTTTTATTATTTTATCTTAGTTGTTAATCATACGTAGCTGTATATATGTATATGTATAGGTATGTATGTGAATATATATTTCATGCTCTATTTTTGTAACGTGTATATATACCTGTCTGTATTTTCTCTTTAAAATAAAATAAAGATTTTATCACAAAAAAAATGAATATAACATTCCATTTCTGCCAATAGATCCTCCTGAATGCTACACATTGGATCTTTAATGTCATGACATGCTGAAAGCATGTTGACAATTATAGCACATTAATATGCCCTGTTAATATATTACCTTATGATTTCAATCTCCTGTTCCATCCTTTCAGGGACACTGCTGACAGTAGTGTACAATAGAAACAGGAAATGACATTGAACTGTCGCCAGGGACTTGGGTTCTGTCCAGCCTCAAACAAAGAAGTGTTGTCGCACCTTTTCCGTAACTTAAAAGATTGCTGTGTTTTGACCCTCAGGGCCACCGTACGTATTCCAGGGAAACAGACTATGTCCTGTATACAGTTGCAGCTGCAGCAGCTCTCACCTTAAAGCTGATCTTTATTTTGTATTCAACTCCCTCCTTCAGAACAAAGGCCTGCTTCTTAAAGGCTTCCAGGTCTCCTGTTTAAGGGCAAAAGGGAAAAAAGGACAGGCATCAGTATTTAGTTGGTCACAGTGATGCTGATCATGATCATTAGACAAGAATTTAGTACTAAACCGAAGAATACCAAGTCAAGATCTTATATTATTGTGGAGGAAATCCTAGGTTCTTTTTACAGTTTAAGTGTGAAGTACGTCTCCAGATGTTTCATTAAGGATCTGAGGATGACCTTGAGTCTGTTTAGTGAATCTTGTGGTTATGTCACATTATAATGCGAGTGTTTGACACTGGCTGGCGAGTTGAGACTCTTGTCTGCTGTGAGTGAGTGTGACAGGGCTGTATCGCCATAGGAACCCTGACAGAGTGATCTGAAAATCTGTAACAGTGACATTATGTCATGGAGAATAATACAAAAAAGCATCAGCAACAGTATACTTGATATCCATGTATTCCTAATATTAAACGGTAAATGATTCTCAAAACTTTTTCCATGATTTCTGTGAAGTGGATTTATAGACGTTAATGATGGACAATGGGGGACATTAATAAGTCACACGGAATCTAAAAATCTGTGCATCATGTCTGTGTTATTACTCTGAGGAGAAGCTGGTATTTTAAAGCATCTACCATAAAAAGTTCAATTAATAGCCTGGGCTTTTATTTGCTTCAACCACTGAACTCAACCTGCCTGTATTTGGGACAGAACTTGCTAAGCTAAGACAGAAAATATCATTTCACCTTTACTTGTGTCACAGCCACTGCATCTGCTAGAACTGCTGTGTTGATAGCAGGTCGGATCAGCAGCCAAACTACAAGAACTAATGTCCCATTGTTTTAAGAACCCCGGTATGCACCTGTCCCTTCGACCTCAAGTAGCTCTCCCTCTGCCCCCTACGGGGGTGCAGAAATGTTTGAAAACCTCTGTAGTAAAACTATTAATCCCACCACAAAGTGAGTATCAGACTTAGAACTATTTAGGATTACAATAACACCACAAATGGTAGAGAAATACGTACTACAGACTTGATAATAATACTTAATACACTTATATGCCAGATATCTGTAGAGTCCACAGGCGTCTAAAATAATCTGGCAGCCCCCTGGGTGCTGACCACCATGTTTAGAGTCACTGCCCTGTCGTTCCCAGGCCACTAAAAACAGGCTCTCGATTGGAGCGATAGCTTCCAGCATGTTCCTGCTGAGCTGAGCATGTGTCCTCCTCTTCCTGGGGGTCCGTCTCTTACACTGGTGAGCCTGAGCTTCAAGGCCACAATAATCCAACATCAGATAGGTCTGGCATACAGAGGCTGTATTGATTCCTTTACTGGCAGTGACCTAACTCGCTGACTAGGTTTTTATGACTCATTCTTGGCAGGCTTTTACTGTAACTTCAAAAACAACCTAAAGACACAGTATTTCAGTCCCTTGGGAGACTTTTGTTACCTATTAACACTGAGGTACTAGTAAGTAGTAGTTACTAGACTGTACACCTGTAAAATGAAACGCAATGCAAAACAACAGCCCTGGAAAAAATAGAATAAATAAATAAATAAATAATTCTCATGAAATTTGATAGTGTTTCAGGGGATTTTATTCAACCCCATGGACATTATGAAAGCTATAGTTACAGCTGGTGTTTGTATTGAATTGCATTATATACTGAGGGGAGGGGCCTCATCTATATAATGGGGTAGACAGAACAACTATAATTGTATATACTGTGTTAAACATATAATATATGAATATACTGCTAACTATTCAAAGCAAGGTCTGTAAATTATAAACAGTAACCTGAACAGAACTGGGATACGACCCAAAACTATCTGCTAGGTGCTACTAGGGTTACTAAATGTTTGTTGTATTCTTTTTAATTAGTAATCAACCTTTAAAGGACAAATCACCCTTTATAGCACCAGAAACTCTTCCAGAAGCCCAGAAACTGTTTGAGATATTCAGATCTGCATTTCAGCTGCAGGAACCTTGTTCCAGCCCCACAGCTAGCTCCTGCTCCTGAGGTACTAATTTGTTATGATGGTCCAAGAACTGTCTGGGTGGATTTCCAGTACTGGACCATGAGGACAAACAGAGGCAACTGCTACAGCTTGTGTACAGTGTTCATTAGGGATGGAGTGGTTCGAATCAAGAATCCAAACCTTTCTTTACACTAGTCACGGCTCGGGGCGTGTATGTATTGTTCAGTTCATTTGAAATAGGCTATGAGGTAAGGCTGTGTTCTGTGCCGCTGCTTCAGCAAAGCATCTCTCACTCCCGGGAAGTATCCGCAATCGATTAACTATCGGGCAATCTCCCCTCCCTCTGCCCCTCCTGTACAATCTACTGACAGTGGATCTGCAGAGAAACACACAGAGACAGACGCTCTCGGGCACAGAGACAGGTGGAAGAGTACTGAAGGCAAAGGCAAGGTGAGCAGATTTAAATAGTTTGTGAGTTAAGTTAATAAGAAAATAACCTCTATAAACAGTAATAGAAGCCTATTGTAGTAATGTAGCCTATTCCTTTAAATATGTTCAATATGGTTAGTAATATGGCCATTTGTCTATCAAAATAAAGCAGCATTTGTGTTTGCACTAATTAGAAAACCCATTATTTTAATTAAGATTTAACAATGAAGTGTTTATGTTCCTTATGTTATTAGCCAAAATTTTGTTAAAGCAAACAATCTCCTTGCCAAATAAATGAAAAGCATGTAAAAAATGGCAAAAACGTACCGAACCGAAAACAATGACTCCAAAACGGTGATATGAACTGAACTGTGAATGTTGTGAACTGTTCCACCCCTACTATTCTTTTTTTCACTGAAAAGCACTACATATTTGAAAGTCCCGCCACTTTTTGCTCTGTGCTCCAATATCACTTGAGATAGCCTCGGTCAGAAACTCGGTCAACTTTCCTTTCCAGTACATAGATATGCTATGTGCCTATTCAGCCACATTTTGAAGTTGGTTAAGGGATAAAAACGACGTGTATAGTCACATCTTAAGTTAGCTCATGTAAGCAAAACGCTACCTAACTAGCAAGCTAATCTACATTGATCGTATAGCAAAGGAAAAAGTTGACTGGGGTTCTGACCGAGGCTTGCTCCACAGTTACTGGAGCACAGAGCCAAAAGGGGCGAGATTTCATTCCAGTATACAGTACTATTTTCGACATGAAAATGGTCGGATTTAGAGTGCTGCATCAATATGAGCTCTCTGACATTAAGCAAAAATGACTAAAAAACCCATTATCGCTCAAACTTTGAACTTTGTGGGCAGTCACTATTTTTTGCTGAGAAAGTAGGAGAATTAAGAGTGATGCAGGGAGAGGCAGACACAGGACAGAATGTTCTGGATGGATTCAAATCTAGGCCAGCTGGGGCACGAGCCGCTACGGAGGCGGGGGCGGGGGGGTCTTAACTGATAAATGGTCACTGGGAATATTGTAAGCACATTTCTACAGTCATCAACCAAACAGGGAAAAAAAAGAATCCAGTCTATGTACCTCCTCTATACCTCTCTACCTCTGTAGGCAATCAGTGAATCCATATTCATTTACAGCATGCTCAGCACAGACTCAAACCTTCACAGCCGAATCTGTAAGTACTGTTGGATGAAAATCAAAACAAGCAATGTCAGTGCAGCTGTCAATGGGATGCTATATTTGACTGGGACAGATATAGTTACTAGGAAAGACACGGAAGAACATATTTCTGTGTTGAGGCGATACGTGGAGAAACAATCTATAAGTTATCAGTACAACTATTAATGTTTGGACCTCTTTTAATTTGACGCACAATCTGTCTGACAGCAGCCATACTGCTGACCAGTTGCATCCTTTTTTTTGCAAAAGACAAATATTTTAAATAAATATGCGATCTCTATTTGCTGATAAACAGGGACTCACCTTGCAGGTCCAGGATCAGAGGGTTGGGGGCCGTTTCGCAGACAAGGGACATCCGGGTCACTTGAACATTGGGAACAGAGGGATCTGAGACAGGATCAAAGAAACAGACCATTCAATAAAGACAACCGAGATCATTTCAAACACACCATGAGGTGACATTTTAGAGACTGTACATTTACAGCTCCCTGTTAAACACCTCTGACTGTGCCATTTAATTACCACCATTTACCTCCACTGTTCATACTGTGCAGACTTTCACTGGATTCCTTTTAACAACATCAGAGAACAGAGTTTGTGAGTGCAGTTAACTAACAGGTATTTGTTGTGGCAACGCTTTCATGTACACATGCAGACAACTTAGACCAGAATCCAAACATTCACAAGAGGCCTACACAGGATGCGTGTCCTGTAACAAGCAGCTGTCTAAGTGAATGGGCTCATGGGAGCTGAAATCAGGACAGCTCTGCTGTAGTTGGGACAGCCTCTGCATTAATTAGACTTAGGTTTCTTTTCAGTCCCACTGAAGCAGCCTTTTCTCCTCCCCAATAGACAGCATACTGATTTATCATTCATTCTAGGTCACAGGTTGCCATGAATGCATGCATAGTGTATACACACAACTCCGTCTGGAAGTCTGATTTAGTTTACAGGATCTGAAAACCAATACTGCATCTTAGCCCTCAGTCAGTCTCCATTTAAGTTGAAATAAAAGTTTTTTGCTATACTATCAAATAGGGCTGTGCGATATGATGATATATTTTGTGTATGTCTATCATTTCATATTTTGCTCTATTGTTTATTTCATTGGGTCACAAATCACACTTTTCTGGAGTTCATATGAGAATACGGGCTCTTAAGGGGTTGATGAAGCAAGGATGCAATGGCTCACACACTACCGCCATCAGCTCACTTTGCTTTCTTTTTCCCACATACACAAATGCTGTGGCACAAAGCCTTAAACTGCTTTACCTCACAAATTTCAACTACAACATTTAGGGCTGAACAATTAATAGGGATAGTGATCAGTCAGGGTTATTGGATCTGATATTCAATATTTTGATATTCTGCCGATAAACTGAAAACTAAAATTTCAATACAAATGTAAGTTTTACTAGTTTTCTTTTCATTTTTACGCTACTTCAGGGAACTATTTTGTTTATTTATTTAGATTTTCAGTGAACTTTAGAAGAAATGCTCCTTGGCTTCCGGTACTTGTTTTGATAATGTTGAAAAGCATTTAATCAAACACATAAAAATACTTTTTTCTTTAACTTAAAATGATATAATACACTTAAAATAACTAAAGTAAAAATGTAGAATGGCATTTCAGAAAAATATAGATTACATTACTGGATTATAATGACTGATCAATTAATGTGTTCATCACTTTAATGGTGCAGCTGGTAAGGGTGGGGCTCATTTATGAAACAGTATGAAATGGAAACACTCAAGTAAAGTTAGTACCTCAAAATTGTATTATTACAGTACTAAACTACACCAATACCAATACCAATAATCTAATAGTCCGTATCGGTCGATCACTAACAATTATTGATTATCATTTTTTAAATGAGAAACTTAAACAATTAACAGTGTATTAACAAGGTTGTAGGAGGTGAAGGGTTAAGATGGTGGCAGCAGATTAATTCAGCCGGAGCTAATTAATGTTAATTAATCTGTTAATAGACAGTTATCTGGTTAATATGCTCTCTTCATGCCAGTGTCTCTACTATTTACATTGGGTGAAAGGTAGTAGTCTGGAAGAAGAAACGCCACTAGGTATGGTTTGTCTGGATAAATAATAAGAGTGTGGTGTATTTTGTGGTCAGTCTTTGTCTACGTAAATGATCGAGGGGATCGCCACACATCAGCTTGGTAGTTAACAAATGTGTACAGCTTGAGTTGTTGAATTCTCCCAGTTCAACTTGTTCTAAGCAAATTCTATCTTTGTTTAAGGCTTTTAACTTTAAACCTCAGAGTCTGGATCATTGATAGTCAAGGTGGTGAAGCTGCCTGTTTGGTTACAGCTCGTCTACACAGGAGGAGTTTCAGACGCATTTTTGAAGTCGTCCGTCTCACACACGTCTGACAGAACACAAGCTCCTATTGTAATCATCCAGCGGTCTACACAGGCTGTCCAATGACTCACTTTTTGAGTCCATTCCATTCCATGTTACGTATATAACAACAGTGATTGTGTATTGGACAATGCTGAAATGCAGATGACCCACACTCAGCACTGTGCCTGAACGCATCCAGCGTGGACACAGACAGAGGACTGAAGCTGCTGCTCTGCTAACGTGCTGCTTTCTTTATGTGGAGTATGTAGACACTGTGTTCATCTGTGAAGCTAACGTTAGCTTTATCAGCAAGTGCTCAGAGCTGTAGTCAACAGCAGCATTAACGCAATGTTATATCAACTTTATTAGGTCTCGTCAGCCTATAAAAACACTGTTATTACCATTACTGACAAACTAGTTGTTAATGTCCTGATTCAGTTTGAATATTGATCCTAAGACTATTTATTAAGACCTAATAAATGTGAACTGTATTGATATCTTCTAGAAAAGATAAATTGATTCGTCTAGTTAGAAGTTGACTTTTCTGAAACTGACTGGAAAAAAGAACCCTGGGAAACATTATTTTATCTAATTCTATTCTCGTAGAAAAAAAGATAAATTCATGCTCATACTTGGTACCAACAAATACAGGCCAGTAATTTACTTTATAGAATATTTTTGCAATCCTGATGGAAAAACAGAAAGATATTTTCCTCAAGCTATTCAGCCCTCCCCTTATTATATTACACTTTAAACGCACCTGATACTTCAAAGCCCAATCTGTCACTCTATTAGCCAAACAGGTAGCTAGCATCATGGTTCTCTCCTGCTCCCTCTCTCTCACACACGCACGGACACATACAGTCAATGCATTACCAGCCTCAGCGACCCCAGAGCCAAGCAGGGTTTCCTTATATTTGCGTAGGCTCTCATCGTCCTTATCCAGCTCGTGGATCTCCTTCACCGACTTCTGAGCCGGTGCCTTGTAGTTCACAGGCTCTGGCGTCTCGTTTTCGGCGGCGATGGCTGCTAGCTGCTCTGGAGTCACCTGATCCTCAGCCATGTCTGGAGACAGTGGGTGCAAAGTGAGGAAAAACAGGGGCACATAAAAATAAATCAGGTAGGGTTGAGACAGAACAAAGGGAGAAACATGAAGACGCAGCACGCAGAGAACTCTTCCTGTATTCCTCATGCACACTTGCCTCTCTTGGGGAAGAGGTTGTAAACCAACAGAACAAACAGATCACTGCAACAATAATGCAATGCTGACGGAAAGTGTCCAGCCTACTGGATGTGTGGCTGCTCTGGTGTGCTATGAGGTTGTGCTGGTAAGACGGCAGCGGCGGCGTTTCTCTTATGCTGCTGATGACCCCACTCTGGCTGCTGTGTGACATCATCTGAACACATTTCTCAGAAATAACATCACCACCGCTCGCAGAGTTGTAAATGAGGCGTCATGCATCACTCTCCCTGGAGGGGGGCGTGGTCCTTCACCGGCCCAGACATTATTGAGGACGTAGGAAAAGGACTGTGTTCCTTTGGCATGAGAAACATTCACCTGTGAGGTGTTTTAGAAAAAGATGGACCAATCAAACCATCAGGTCTCTCCACTGCTAGTGCTTCTAACATACAGTATTGCTCAGTTAATGCAGTGTATTTATTTCTTGTTTGTTTGTTTTCTGACTTTTTGTCTGCATGGAAAATGCCGTTTTGTGACCAACAATCTGAAGCATGAGATTACTTTTGCCCACAGCACTGGATAAGGCCATTCAGTTCATATCAGGAAGAAAATACTCAAAAGAGAAAGATGATAATGATACATTACTGCTAAGCCAATGGGTTTAAGTTTCCCTTGGACCGCAAATAAGCTTGTTTGTACAGTCTTGCTGTGGCAGGGTCATCCCTCGCTAAGGAGGTTAGTGGAAGAAATCCCTCCACTGAAACATAATGAGTAACAAAAGCAGGAAGAGCTTGTTTATGCCAAAAGACTTGACATTCACATTAAGGCCATCCCACCCGCAGCACTGCACAGGCGCCACAGGCCGGCAATGCCTTGTTAAGACTCAAGCAATGCAGTGTAAACATTTGAATATAGTTTGGGTCCATTCCTGAGAGTTACATTCTACATCACCTTAGTTTACCTTGAATCACGTAAGTGCAGCAATTTTAATACTGTAAATAATTACACTAACATTTGGTACTCCATTTGCTACTCCAGGAGAAACCTAATGGCTGGTCGTGTGTACAACATTTACTTGGCCGTAATGTGGAAAAGCCAGCAGAGTAAATTAAGGATGTAAACTCTCTTTGGGCATTTGCAATGAGTCTAATCCTCCACTGGAGTGCCAAATATGCAGCTACTAGGCTGGCCTGAACAAAGGGAACTGGAGACCTGTGTAAGACTTGCAGAGTGCATTTTACATTCAGCTGAAACTGAAACCCATTCGCCAATTAATTCAATATAAACCGAAAATCAATCTGCCACCGTTTTGTTAATTGATTAATCGATTATTAATATAATAATATATATAATAATCTGTCAGTCAGTTTAAGATCTATTGTTCAGCTATTTTGATAATCCATTCATCTTTAAGTTATTCAAATGAGAGAATATGCTGGTTTTCTTAGTCTTTACAAAAAACAGCTCAATTTTGATGGTCATTCTTTCCTATTTTCTGACTAAACAACTGACTGAATTATTAGGAAAATAACTGTTAGTTGCATACAAGCATTCAGCTATAACAAAACCTAACTGTGAGCTAATTTTATCTTCATCTCCCCCAAACAGTCCTAAGCCTGTAATAATGCTTTAATACCGACGTACCACCGTTTACATTATACAACAGCAACCACTGAGGGATTTAAATGCTTTCAGCAGCCACTCTCAACCACAGTGCTAAACTGTGGCACTGATTGATTAGTAGTAGGGCTGCACAGCCAAACGTGCATGAAAAATACAAATTTCCTTATTGTTGGACAATGGAGGCAAAACAGCTGTGAAGTATTTTCTATCTTGAGGGACTGTTACTAAAACTCACAATAATCCTGTAACGTCTGCAAAGGCCATTGTGATTATTACTATTCAGATTCCTCCTTCTGGTTTGAAGAGAGAATCTCTGAGCGTACCTCTACCGGGGTCTTTCCTCTGACCTGCCCAAACTAACAGAGGATTGTCTGCGAGCAGTAAAGGCGCAAACTCTGACGACCGAGGAGCTTCAGGCTGTAGTCACAAACATGCCTGAGCAAGGTCCAAAAAAATCCACTGACTATTACTATTCCGCCTCTATACAAAGAGAAGGGATAAAAATATTCAAGTGCTCAAATTTAACCTCAACTGTTTGCCCTATGATCAAATCATTGTACCTTTGGATGACAAGAATGTGACTTCCAATATCATTCAACCTCTATGGAAATGACTGAAGCCCCAGGAGAGGATGGGTCATAACACAAAACACTCCAGTGAAAGAGTCCAGACTCTTTTTACATTACAACATTCCTCTGATCTCAAAATGCACTCCCCTGTTTTGCATAACTAAATTTGATATCTGCAAAAGACAAAATTTGGATCAAGGCTGTTTGTAATGAAAGGAGAGGTGCTGTTGGGGGAGGGGGCTTCAGACTGAATACATTATGTAACTGCTGGCATTAAACTCTCTGTCACTGTAGTGAAAAATCAAGAAGTTCCTCCTCCCTTCTCTTTAGGTGGGAAGGGTTCATGTACATGCAGTAACAGAAAGTTGGGTCTTGATGAGAGAGGTTCAGGATTTGTTACGTTTTCTTGACATATAACTGTGAATACCTAAAGAGAAGGTTCTTGATCATCCTGAATCGTGTTTTGTTTGTCTACAGTTCAAATAGGCCAAAAGGCACAAGACTTAAGGAGTTGACCAAAAGTAATGGAAGAGGCTTCATCAAGTGCTGTCGGGCAAAACATTAAGAAGGTTCAGGATTGCACTGGAATCCATTTTGACACCCAGCTGGAGAGGAGGAAGCAATCTTCATCAGGCAAACTGCTGACTGAACCAGACAGGAAGCTAGAAACTGCAAATTCATAAACTGAGAGAAAGTGTACAGGAGTCTGATGAAGTTTACCACTTCTGTCTGACCTGGGCTTTTTTTTATTTTACTATTGAACAA
This sequence comes from Dicentrarchus labrax, assembly GCF_905237075.1. Classification (NCBI taxonomy): domain Eukaryota; kingdom Metazoa; phylum Chordata; class Actinopteri; family Moronidae; genus Dicentrarchus; species Dicentrarchus labrax. The sequence goes on from NW_026136721.1 coordinate 9,835,546, forward strand.
TAACAAACCAAAGGGCAAAGCAGTATGTATCCAGCCTCTTTATCTCCCGGCAGGCCTGATAGAAATAATATATGTCAAATAATACAGAAATATAATTAAAAAAAACTAAAGAAATATTTCAACGTTACAAATGATAGCGTTTAGAAATCAGTGTCATTGAATAAAACAGTTTCCCCAAAAGAAGCAAGCTGTGTGCTGCTGAACTATGTAATGTCCAACATCAGTGTGTGAAGTTCAACACCATAACGATGTAACAGTGTAAACATGTAACGTTAATGACTGCGGGGGCTAGCTAACGCCACCACTGAACACTGGCATCCGCAAGAGCTGAGACACAACCGGCTAACACACCGCCAGGGCAGCGGCACCACACTGCTAGGTTTATACTGAGATTGATTTCTACTCAACAACGGGGCTCAACTTTTCTTGGCGCCCACCCTCTCACACAGGGTGGGACTGAGGAGAGAGAGACAGACAGACAGACAGACAGACAGACAGACAGACAGACGGGTGGCTAGCTGGTACACTGGGAACAATCCAGCCAAGCTAACCGGAGCCTGCGGCTAACATTAGCCAGACAAGTTATCATCATCAGCCGGAGATCAGGACTGAAACCTGGACGGTTCCAGCGCGGTGCGCCGGTTCGGGTCCATGTACAAAGTGTGTCATTAGCTGCCTTCGAACCCGGGGAGACTTACCGTAATCTGATGTGCGGTGGTGATTTCAGGTGCCTTTGCAGTAAGAGCTCCCGTGCAAGTATGGCGAACAAGGCAACGGCGCCGCCCCGTGCGTCGCCCGCGCTACACGGTTCCGGGAAACTGGTCCGCGCACGCCGCACGCAAATGACGTGCAGTGCGGTGCCGCGCGCCACCGGCAAATCACACTGCAATTTGATTTCATCATCATCATCATCATCTTCATCATGGTTTATAGTATATATAATGTTATAATGTGCTTAGAGCTCAGGGGATTACATGAAAGATAAAAACTGGCGATCGGGCCCAATAGAGGGCTGAGTGGTGCTGAGGATCTGTTCAACACATTGATTGTTAGGAAACCTTAGAATGACACCAACTCTTCAGAAAAGCCATCCTCTAAAAGATAAAAGGCTGCTTCAGCCTACAGTGGCTAATGCTGGCCAACAACGGTTTTAACACTCATTAGCCCATACCACTATTCAGCAAGATAGGGTCTCTCAATTGGGCCCCATTTTGTACCTGGCTACGGGCAGTTAAAACCAACCTGACTGATATTACTACAAGCACAATATTAAGAAATATACAGAATAGCAAAAGAAATAGGGCACAATTCCCTTTTGATTTAGTCACATTTGGATTTCATTCATTTTTAAAATGCCATCACAGTAAAGAGCAACAACACTTTCAGTCTTGTGAAGCTAAATCACTAAATAATTAAACAGAAAGACGATTCAATATAATCATTTATGTACAAAACTCTGAAATATGTCCATATGTCAAGTATACAGTACCAAATGAGAACTATAACTACAACATTTAACATTACATTAAACAGCCCATCAAACTGTTGGATCAAGTTTACGTGATTTAAAAAATTAAAAAAAAAAAAAAAAAAGGAGGGGAGGAATTATTTTCTTTTAAATCAATTGTTGCAGTCCAAAGAAAGTGTCCATACATTTGAAAAAGAGCACAGTAGCTGGTGGAGAAAAATCCTCAAAACATAAAACTGCCCCAGAAAACATGGCTACAAAAACACAGACATTAAAATCAACAGAATATAAGGGTCCATACAATAAAATGGCTTCAAAAGACAAGTGTAATAACATCCAATCCATCATATTCGATCAGATAAAAAGAAAAAGGGGAGGGGGAAAAAAATGTTTGGAGCAGAATCCTCTGAGGCTTCTAACTGGTGTCCATCTGAAACTTAAATGTGAAAAACATGATTATTAAATTAATCAATGTCAACAGTATGGTCAAAACATAGAATTTCATGTAACCTGAGTACATACTTTGGCATTGTAAGCATCCAACTGGGCATCCAGTTCCTCTGCAGAAAGCTGGGGTCTGTTTCCACTACCACTTCCTCTTCCTCTCCCCCGACCTCTGAAACCTCTACCGCCGCCGCCGCCACCACCACCACCTTGCCTCCTTTCGCTCCTTTCACTCCTTTCAAACTTGGGCTGTCCAAGCCTGCTCCGGTCAAACCCCCTGTTTGAACTGCAAAGAGATCCGCAATTTTAAGATTGGACAAAAATGTTTACAGTAAATTAACCCAATAACCTCCACTCATTGGTACCCACATACTGTAACAGTAAGGCCAGCCAGTCCCTCCAGGAGTTTGCAGGCTTTTTAGGGATTGTTATGGCCTAAATGCCCAATTTCAGAGGCGCTTGTCTCAGAAATTGGTATGCTTGTTGCAATGTATTTATGCAATTAAGGAAAGTGAAGGAGAAAGCGAAAATTGCAGGACTGGTTGTTGTGCAATTCATTAAAAATCTTGGGCAAATGGTTCCAATGAGTATAAAATCACTAGTAGTTTGGTGATGTGTGGCTCTACGTTTTGCATGGCAAACTTGTTAACTCCTGTGGGAAACTACAATTAAGTCTGATTTATGAAAAAGGTAGTGATTGGACAAATTTGGGACTGGCAGGCTCAGCTTATGTTTGTCTCGTCAAAATTCTGATTCATCCATTCGCCTAAACTCAATACTTTCATCCCTGCATTTAGAGTGCATGGCCACTTTAAAATGACTTACCTTTGTGTAGATTGTCTACTCGGACTGTCGTCTTCTGAGGTCACCTGCTGGACTTTCATGGGGCGGCCTACAAAATAAAAGTTTAAACAAGTGAGAAAACACTTCTTAAGAAACCAAAGTACCACAATGCCATTAAAGCTTGAGGACAGAATACTCACCATCAAGTGGGACACCATTATAGTGCTTCATGGCTTTGAGTGCATCGGCCTTGTTTTCAAAGTGAACATCTGCGGTTCCTTTACTGCGACCAGAACGGTCGTAGTGCACAGAGGCTTTCTTTAAATCCCCAAACTCTGCAAATAATTCCTGGAGGGGGGGGACAGAAATGTCACTCACGTTCACAACATGTTGATGCTAGCAGCTAAGTGGATTAATTGGGTTGAGTAAATCACCTTGACATCCGAGTCAGAGACGCCAAAGTCCAGATTGGAAACCAGTAGTTTGCCACTGCTTTCTACACTTCTTTCAGCTCCCGCCCTCTGTCCTCCTCTGTGCCCACCAGCATGCTCCTCAAACATGTCGTGCTGCCATTTGTCTGGTAACTCTCTGGGCTGTGAAAACAAGAGAAAACAATACTGTAGTCAGGTCACATGTGCTCTGATTCACAAAGAGCTGGCTTATGATCAGAAAAACATTACTTGACCACAAATTCCAACATAAGTGAATGGGGAACGGGTGTATCTTAGTAAAGCACTGTATATGTCACGCCTGCAGGATATACAAAAGGTTTGATTAAGATGATAATGATGATACCAAGGGATGAAACCAAACATGAGTCCATCCTCCCCCAAAAGAAAAAAAGGAGGGGGGGGCACTGGCTTTTCTCCAATGACAAAAAGAAAGCCTTCCTGTGCCATCAGGGTGGTAAAGGAGAGTTTTTAAAGAGATGAAACCGGCTCAAGTCCTTTGTTGAAGCAACAGCATGCTCACTCCGTGGCCATTTGGAAGATTCACGGTTTTCCAAAAGTCGTCTTCATCGTAAGTATTTGCGGACATTCGTTTAAAATCAGTGGATAATTTAAATTGAAAGGCACTGACGACCAGTCGCTGATCCTCCTCACCTCACAACTCAAAGGACAACTTCTCAACATCTCCAGACACAAAGCAGCCATCTTGAGCAAAAATCCATCCAAGCAAGTCTCACGTGGGGACATGTTTTAGGACGCGACCCACAGCTGTGTCGACATGTGAAGAAACTCAGGCGGGGAAAGGCACATTTCTTTCAGGGTAATTCAAGGGTTTTAGCTCACCCCCCCCGCCCCCCCGTGTCGCTGCTAACCACACTAACGTTAGCTTAGGGGAAGTCCATTAGCATGTAACGCTAACCACGACGGGTACGGCGCCAGGGACGCATTTTAACACTTCGCCACGTTACTTTCATTTCCATTTATGCTCCATTTCAACTGCTTCTCTTTCATACCCTGGTGTACGGTGTGCTTCTGTTGTTTCTCTCACGGTTGAAGTTATTCTGTCGACTCCGCGCCGGCCTCGACGATCCGCCGGCCCGACCTGAACTTCCACCCGGCCTCGACGATCTTCCCCCGCTGCCTCCTTTCTTATTCAGCTTGATAATGTCGTCCAGAGACATATTCATCTTGTCAGACATCGTGGTGCTTCCGCTTGTTGCTTACGCTCAAAACGAACAAAGAACTTTCGGCGTTGAGACGACGTTGTTTATCAGCGGCTCTCTCGGTGGCGCGGTGTTGAAACTAGCGGAAATGCGTAGTTCTGTGACGATAGCACCGAAGTCCCGCCCTTTCTTTGCTTCCTCTTTCTTCTTCTTTGGTTTTCTTGCGGGCTTAAACCAACGTTAACGGTGCATGCCGCCACCTACTGTATCGGAGTGTGTAACATCAGCATCAACATCACATCACAGTTTAGTTTTTTCGCATCATCTGAGAACATTCTTAGGTTGTTTGGTGTTCTTAATTAATTAATTAAAGATAATAGTTCCCTAAAATACCACCCTGTTATTTTCATAGAGCTGTGTTCATAGAAGCAAAAACAACTAAAACGATTTATTCAGAGAAAGAAATAACAAACAATAATAATAATTAATAAACCACCATATCTGTAACAGAAGATACTGTTACATGACTCTACCCCCAGTTATAAAACAAGCGCAAAAAGACATTCTTGTGTCATTAAAAGTAAAACAGAACACAAATTGCCCATTCAAAAATCAGTTTAGGTAATTCTACTAGTTGGAATTATATATTATATTAGAATTTGTCAGTTGCAGGTTTTTGTAGGTTCCAAATGTGACGAAGATCAAGATTAGTATAAAAAAATAAATAAAAGTAAAGTAACAATGTTGTGCACTTAAATAACAATGTTGAGGTCAGCTGGCTACTTCAGTTGACCATATTTCTGATCAAAGCATCAAACTTTTACTCTTGATTTGCAGAATTGGTTTGCCGATTAAGAACCTCAAGTATAACATCCAAACTGTAACATATATATGAAGGAACTATAGCAGTGCCACCTTCTGTCTCATCTCCTGCACAGCCTCCCACACAGGTGTTTGTAATCATATCCTGACTAGCTCTTTCCTGAGGACAGACAGCATATTCTGAGCAGAGCTTAACCAATCTCAACTGTGTAAATAGGCCTTAATCAGCCCCCAAAATCACTGGAATTAAGTGAGAATACAGAGGCCACAGTACAGAGTGGTAAAACCTATTATAGTGTGCACAAACCTTCATCCAGTACATAGAGCCTTAATATTGAGAATGGGCCATACTGTACAAATAGCGTTACAGGGTTAGAGGAAGTTTGGTGACATCAATTTTAATAATCAATCATGTTAACTATGATGTTGTTTTAGAGCATTAAGAGTCACTCAGGGTGCGGTCTGTTCACCACAGTGATACATATAGAGCACATGGCCTACTGAGGCTTTGCTGCATGTGCACATAGCAAAAAATAACCCTCAGCCTTAGACAGGACAGCTATAAGGAAACAATTTGTAATTTAATAGATAGATAGATCTGTGTACTTTCCACCACGTATTTTGTTTTCACAAATAAAAATGATAAAATTAAGTCAGTTTCACTTAAAAAGTACTACACTTGATCAAGAATGTTTTTTTTTAACTAATCAGTAATCAGTCTCAACAATTTCTGTCTTAAATGAACTTTTACAGTGAGGAGGATTTTTTTTCCTAGGTAACTATCAGGTTTTCTCAAATCATGTACACATTTCTGGCATTCAGTTAGCTCAGCTGGCTTGAAAAATAGCGCATAGTGATCATAAATGGGTAGGAATAAAATTCAAGGGGGATCATGTGGCCAGAGGCCCAGGTTGGTGCCATGCTCTGAATGATTATAACATCTGGCTCCGCCCCTGCTGTTTACCTTCGTAGGTCACGTGATTCTCATCACAGTTATCTTAGAGTTCTATAGTTTAAAATTAGTTTTGAACCAAAACACAAAAGCAGAGAAACACAGGCCAACCGATGCTACTGAGCTGTTTTGATCTATTCTGGTGAGTAGTGAGAAAATAGCCTCTTTAGTTAACCAACAATACTATTATTATACTGTTACAGCATTTGAGGATCAATATAACATACCATCATTATCAGAAAGTATTGTGATACCGCTGTCAGTGTTAGCAAGCCGATGTCAGTTTGTTTACCTTTATGTAAGTAGACTACATTACAATGGAGAATAACATCAGTGAGGAGGAGACCCAGCCCTCGGCCAGCGGGATGAGGAGATGCTGGAATAAGATTATGCGGAATAAATTTCTGGCTTCAAGTCTGACAGCTGTTGCCCTGGGTAAGCGATAAGGAGATTTTAAGAGACTGAAACTGGAATTAAATCTTCATTTTAAGGAAATATTCAAGTTGAAACACGTTGTCAATTTAAACCAAGTGTGTCCTTCCTAATATAAAAAAAAACTGCAAAGTTAAATTATGTTGTCAGATAGTTGTCCGATTTTTAATGAAGTAACGTTTAGTCCACTGTCAGACACACATCCCGTCTGCTTTAATATGAACATACATCATCTCCAGTAGAGAGACAGGTTGGTCTGAAGACATGCTTTGCAAGAGATTAAATAAATAAATAAAATAAAACCGGATCAAATGTAAATAAGGCCAAGGAAAAACGCCACATTCTGTTGCCTGGGCAACCAGAGCTAAGTGGATCCATCAAATTTTGTGTCCTGTCGTTTATTGTCGCTTTATATTGATAACAGCTGTTACCAAGAAGTATTGTGACCCTTCAACCCCCCCCATAGATAAAGGGAGGGTCCCAAACTTTGGGACATAAATTCTTTCTATCTGGTCTCACCAAGTTACTTCTAGTGCAGTGGTTCCCAGTCTGGGGCTTACAAGTGACACTTCTATGAAGAAAAAATGAAAATGTAAAGTGAATTGTCTTATAGAACGATGGCCAAGTATCAGGGACAGGAAAACACAGGAAAATAGGCCTATTAAGTCTGTGTGATTATTACAAATGATTTTTAAAAAATACAGAATACAGGCAGAGAATATAAAAAGTTCCTGAAACAGGAAATAATCTGCTCTAACTTCATTCAGTTCACTATTCGGGTTAACTGTACAGTTTTGAATACAATATGAAATATCCATACTAATATATCACTCAGTCAGGGGTCGTCAGTGTACTAATGATAGAAAAGAGATCCTTTAATGAAGAATGTTGGGAACCACTGATCTACTGGTTTCTTCAGCGCGCTATGACAAACAGAATATCTTTGGGCTGTTGACAAAACAAGACATTTGAGGACGTCAGCTTTGGCTTTTGGAAACACTGATAAACATCTTCTCAATTTTCTGACATTGAAATTTTATGGATCAAACATATACTGTATATAGCAGTTTAAATGTTGCCAGTTATCATTGTTGTAAATCCACTATGTTCTTGGGTTTCTTGAATAGCCTACATATAAGTTACAATGAAGATTTATCAGATTTATAAAATGAGTGTTAGAGGAGCATCCAAATAACTGCTCCAAATCCATTTAAACAGGTATGTCTCTGAGGCCATGCAGGTGGTGTACGTGGCACTTTTCATTTAGGGGATTATTTTATGACACGAGGTACTACTTAGGTATACTTAGAGCCACAATGTGCAGGATGTGAAAATGTCTTTCTTTGGTGCCATCAATAACACCATGGCTGGCAGCAGTGCAAACCACTAAATGTTCTGTTTTTAAAAATCACTCACAGTCTAAATGTATTTATAAAGATACACAGTGGACACATTCAGTACAGAATTGCTCTATGTTATATCAGTAACAATGGCAACAAAAATGTGTTGAATTATGTATATATATTATGATGTGACCTTTTTTTTTTTTTTTTTTCAACATGTCAATGTTTAAGAGCCACATTTTAGCCTAAATATGACAGTGTGGCTTATTTTTTCAAATTAAAATGCTTAAAAAGTAATCTACTCCTTCGACAAAACAGCCTTCTAGTGTCAACACACACGCAAATCCAACCTTAGGAACAAGAAGAAAAACATATTTTTTTGTAGAGGATGATTGAAGAATGAAAAAATCAGAATTTGTGAAAAAGCTTTTTTCTTTAGCATGTTTTACCTCTATTACACCCCTATTCCCAGCTACATAAAACCTTTTCTGTGCTTTATGTCTGAAATGTTTTTGCTTTTTGTCTCACAGGTATTGCCCTGGGTTTTGTTCTCAAGATCTGTGTCCACATGACCGAACTCCACCAACTCTACATCGGCTTTCCAGGAGAATTACTCATGCGAATGCTTCAGGCGGTGACCATTCCTCTCATTGTTACAAGTGTGATAACAGGTCAGCCGCAGGACAATTTCTGACACTGTTACATTAGGTTATACATGTTATATATACACAGCATTTGAAAGAAACATACTGTGGTTTGGCAAGTTAAACCTACCACAAGACCATCAGCGATTGAGACAGCTGGTCGAGGCAGACGACCACCCACCCAGAGCCGAAGGGTCTGTCCTAGGTTTCTGCCTTTTAACAGGCAGTTTTTCCTTGCCCTTGTTGCCAAGTGCTTGCTCATGATGGTACTGTTGGGTCTCTGTCAACAATGTTATAAGGAGTTCGGTCTAGACCTGCTCTATTTGAAAAGTGTCCTGAGATAACTTCTGTTATGAATTGGCGCTATACAAATAAAATTGAATTGAATTGTGAGAATTGGATATTTCTATATTGTAATTGCCTGCAAATGCAACAGATTTGGTTGGATTCCCCTTGAAATCAATGAAACAAGGCGGTGGAAACACTACTGTTTCTGTCGACAAGTTCCTTGTTGCGGTTTTAAGTGTACTAAACCTACATGTGGCGTGTATCGAGTCTATGTATTTGAGCAACAGTGTGTTTTATTGCATATGAATTCAACATTTTATTTGTAAAAGGAAAAAAGTATTTGTTTTTGCTGAAGTTACATAGGCTTGCTTTAAGGTCTTAAAATGATGATTACTTGCCTTTTAAAACACTTTTATGTTTTTTGAAAACAACATCATTGACTTGTGGTCTTCTTCTTGTCCTTAATTGGCAAACAGCTAACTTTATGAGACATTACTGCCCCCAACTTTAGTGGGACCATTTCTTTGTCAGAAAGTCATCTATTATGTGCTCTGTGGATTTTTCAGTGTAACTGGAACATTGTGTCTGGAAGGACGAGGACTTTTTGTGAACAGCACCTTTAGCATCTGATCTTCTGATCCTCTTCTAAGGCTGTCAATAATGGCTTTATAGTGTGCTGGTGTTCAATTGTAACTGCCATTACAGAAGTGCATATATTGTCACATATCTTTGAATACTGACAAAACATTACCTTATGTTTCGGGTTTTTCGGAAGGACACAAACTTTCTGTGTAAAATACAGAACATTGTCTGGCTGAGGTAAATGAAACTAAAGCCAGATCACAGAGTGAGTGAAACTTCAGCTCTCAATAAGCTTGATTGTATACACAGGATGTTTATGTGTACGACACTGTACTATGTGATATGCATACCCCACTTAACTCTCTACATTGTCTTTTTCCTGTCTGGTTCTTATTTCTTACTGTTTTTTATTTTTATGTATTGTACGGTGTTCCTCGAGTGCCCAGAGAGGTGCCTTTAAATAAAATGTATTATTATTATTATTATTACTGTCTACACATTTTCAGGAGCTGAAGATCATAAAGGTCACAGAGATTTTATATTATATATTATAGTTGTCCAGTAGAAAAATCAAAGGTGTTTAGGTTGTGTAGCATAGGTAATGGTTATTAATTGTTAAAAGTTTGACACAAGCATAAAATTGTTCTAACATAGATCATATTTCATTCATGTCTTAGTAAAATCATATAATCCATTATGAATTAGTTAATATAGTATATTACCACCGAGTAAATGTCTGGCACCAGCATTTTGCAATGTAACAATGGCATCTCAAACAACACACCTAAACTTGTTATTCCTGAGATGTAATTGTCTTCCCTATCTACTTAAACTACATCACCCTTTTGTAACACTCATCTCCTTCCTTTAGTCTGCTGACTGTAGCTTATGTTGTTGTTTTTTACAGGAGTTTCTGGTCTAAGCGTTAAAACCTCCAGAAGAATTGGTTTACGTGCAGTGATATACTTTGTCTCAACCACTTTTCTGTCTGTTTGTACAGGTAAGATAAATACTGTACAACAGTTTTTATTTCGAACCTTGCCTTTCTGTTGATGTACGTACAGTATATGCAGGGTCGGGTAGTGACAGATTACATGTAACAGTGAGTTATGCAATCAGGATACAAAAAAGGTGACTGTTACAGTTACAGAAAATGAGTCGTAATCAGATTACAGTTACATTTTGCAAAACTATCAGGATTACAATTTTATATAATACCATGCACACGTGCAGCGCACTCACATTGTAGCACTTCACAAGTCTTGCAACGCCACTCTGGTCTGTAACCCAGAAGTAACTGAAAGTAATCTAGTTACATTACTTGAATATTTGCATCATGTTACTGACTACATCTTTTTTTCATTGGCATGTGTAAATGTGCTATTTAAAACTCACTCACTGGTAATTTTAATACAGCTATTTTAACCAGATACTAAATTTAATGATTTCCTTTAAAAATCTAAAATGTTTCTAATACATCAGGAAAAGCACTAATTATTATATCTCAGTGAGCGATCATGTGCAACACAAGGGTCAATGCACTTGTTATTGATTGTGTTGTCGATGGTATAATTATGTGATGTCACCAAGCAATAAGAATGATGAAGGTGAAAAACTGATTTACAAACAAAAATTAAAAGTTAAATAAAAATTCAAAGTAATGGACAATACAAACCTATGATACCTCTGGCTCATATTGTATAAGAGCTATAGCATACAGGCTGTTTTTTTCTTGTTATGTTGTGTGTTGCAGGGTTGATACTGGTACTGCTGATCAAGCCAGGAATTGCTTATGCTGTTAAAAAAGATGATGACGAATATGAGGAGGCCTTCTCAACTGTCGATGCCTTGTTGGATCTAGTAAGGTAAAAGGAAAGTGTGCATTCTGACGTGATTTCTGTTTTCTTTCTCGAGTATTCAGTTCAGCAAGGTTTTTAAGTCAGTCAGTGCAATTTCACAAAGTGCTGGAAACTAGAAGTGAATTCAAATCACTTATGTTCCTTTAGAGTCACATCCATTTATGTCTTTCATATGCAAAAATAATTCTGTATGTCTAGTTTTCTACCAAGTTACGCAAACATCCAGCAAATGTCAAATCATCCTTAATACGGCTGTATTTCCTGTGTGGTCTGCTCACTGCTAGTATGATTTTTGTATATTGTTTATAGAAACATGGTCCCAGACAACTTGATTCTGGCTTGCTTTAAACAGGTATGTTTTTCATTAAGGCATACAACAGTATATACTACTCATTTCCAGGGGCGTTCCCAGAAGGGAAAGGGGGTCTGATAGGCCAGCCCATTATATTTACCTCTTCTTTGTGAATGAAAATTAGTTCTTCTCTTTGCAGACATGCCCACTTTATGCTAATCCCATGTAGATTTTGCGCACAAAAAAAGTGTTATTTTCATCTAGTGTATATGAATATGTCTGCATGCTGGGGTCCATGAACAGAATTTTAATGGCATGGAATGACTGGGAACCTGATACATACTTGATGCCACCCCTGCATAAGTCAGTGCCCCACCTGTGACCTCCCAGTCAAAGGAAGTCTGGAAACGCCCATGCTTATTTCTTCTCTTTCCATGTAATGTTTATGATCTGAAAACTAATTATTATTTTTGTATTATAGTACCATAGTGAGAGGATAGAGATGGGAAATGAAGAAGATGAACACAATTCTAGCCTGGCAGTAAATATTTCCTCTAATTTGTCTCTATGAAGTTTATTATGTGAAGTTTACATTTTCCAGTGATAATCTTGGACCATGATTCTTAATGAGCTTTTGGTCTTGTTACAGAATTTGACAGAAGTGCAAGTGGTGGGAAGCTATGTTGAAGGAACCAACATACTGGGCCTGATTGTCTGGTCTTTTATTCTTGGCGTGATCCTCAACAGAATGGGAGAAAGTGGCAAAGCGCTTGTGGAGTTTTTGACTGTCCTCAACGAGGCCACAAAATGTATGGTCGACTTGATACTGGGGTAAAGTGAAACAACACACCATAATGAAAGAAACATACCTGGTTTCTTAAAAACCGTCTCTACTAACTAAGTCAGTTGAAGCATTTTCCATTATATTTTTCATTTCATCATTTTCTTCCAGCTACTTGCCAATTGGAGTGCTGTTCCTGATTGCAAGCCATGTTGTGGAGGTTCACGACTGGGAAACTACCTTCAAACTCGGAAAGTTCATGGTAGTAGTTATTACTGGGTATGTTCACCTTTACTGTTGCTTGTTTTTTGACAGTCATTACCAAATGATTTACTAGTCTTTATGTGCAGGGATTTAATGGTTTCTGACTCTCTAAAGGTCTAGTGTGTAACATTTAGGAGGATCTATTGTGACAAATGGAGTATACTATTCATATGTGTGTGTTTTCATTAGTGTATAATCACCTGAACATTAGAACTGTTGTGCTTTCATCACCTTAGAATGAGACGTTATCTACAGAGTCCGCCATCATGAACCACTATGTGGCCCTGAATGGACAAACCAAACACTGGCTTCAGTTTTTTGCATTTTCCGCTCCCCCTGTAGATAAAAATTACTCATTCTAATATAACGTAAACACGATTCTTATTTTCAGGTGAAACACACTTACTACAAAAACACAATGATTCCTATATTCAGGGGATGAAAACATTGTATTCCATTTCTGCCAATAGATCCTCCTAAATGTTACACACTGGTCCTCCTACCTAGCAGTTACATTATGAATGCAAACTCTTGTTGTTTGATTTAATCTGTGTTGATCGTGCACTCATTGTGTGTTTCAGGCTTATAATCCATGGAACAATAACTCTACCACTGATGTATTTCCTGGTAACAAGAAGAAACCCCCTTGCTGCTATCAAGGGGTTTTCTCCTGCCTTACTGACTGCATTGGTCATCTCGTCTAGGTGAGATGGTGGAACAGTGTCTACAAAAGTAACATTTTTGAGAGATCTACATTTAAAATTCGTTGTGTTTCTTCAAGCTCTGCCACACTGCCACTTACTTTCCAATGTTGCGAGGAGCGACTGAAGTTCGACAAAAGAATCACTCGCTTCATGCTGCCCATCGGAACCAATATCAACATGGATGGGACTGCCCTTTATGAAGTGGTGGCAGTAGTTTTCATCGCTCAGCTCAATCACATCGAGCTGGACCTGAGCCAGTTGATTACTCTTTCGTAAGCCGCTCTTCCTGTTCTTTAGGAAATCCCAGCATCGTGTTAATTTTAGTTAAAAGTATATAATACGAGATCTTTAAAAGGAAGTGACTTTGAAAATGCATGGTACTGTTTTATGTTACTGTATCTGTGTTTGATCTGCAGTGTGACATCAGCAGTGTCCAGTATAGGAGCAGCAGGGATCCCAGCTACAGGAGCAGTGACCACTCTCTTTGTTTTGACTGCGATTGGTCTACCTGCGAAGGAGGCCACCATTCTGGTTGTTATAGAATGGCTCCTGTACGTTTAATCTGTTGTTCAGAGCTAGAAATGGGTGCAAGTTGTCTTTAGATTACTACAGCTGCCTTTTTCGTTTTTGGGTTGGTTTGTGTCAGGGAAACATCTGTAGCACCGTCCAATCAAAAACAATCAGCTATGTAAACTGGATGTCACTGTAGCATCACAAATGATAGCTGAACTTTCAAGTATAACAGTTTTAGAAGGCCAGGGGATAAGTTATTTTGAGGTTACCTAACTAATGTTACCTGTTAATTCAGTCTGATGATATTAACGTAAGATTTTTTAATTTGAGGTATATTGTGTAATTTCTCTGAAACATTTTGTACACAATACACAATTTATTTGAGAACTTTAATTACTTCACAAACAAAGATTTCACACAAAAAACATGAAGTTAATAAAAAATACAGTGATTTGTTAATCATACGGCACGATTAATTTATTTGTTGATCACTGTAATGCGATATTATTTGAACAAAAAACAAATGTTGAAACAGATTACATCAAACATTTTAAGTACCGCAAACTCAGTTGTGTAAATTGCAGAAAGATTATTGATTAAGTATTTTTTTCAGTACTCAGTGTCACTTAAAATTACTAAAACTACTTGTTCAAGAAAGTTAACTTAAAAAAATTACGTTTTACTAAAATCACATTTTCTATGTAATTAGTTTCAACAATTTTTTAATAAATAAACATATGAGGTTTTACAGTGATTGATAAATCATTTCAGTAATCATTCCTTTTTCACATGCTAAACATTTCATGGTTTCAGCTTCTCAAATGTGAGGATTTTTTGCTTTTTCTTTGTAATTGCTCATTTTCGTTATAAACAATGTGAAGGTGTCACGTTGGGCTCTGGGTAATTTTGACAGGCATTTCTCACTATTTTATTTGTATTGGAGTATTTTCACAGAATGGCATCAGTACTTTTGTTAACGTAAAGGATCTGACCACATTCTCCACCACAGTAAAGTTAAAAGCATTACTAAATAGAATTTTGATCATGTGTCAGGTCACATTACCTTTTTTTTTTCTTCATGCTAAACTGGGGATATATTGGCAAGCTAATGTACATTATGTCTGTCAGTTCAGTCAGAGACACAACACTTACACCTGGCAGTTATTATCATGTAGCAGTAACCTACGAGCTTGTTTGTGTGCTGCAACCAGCTTCCAGTCTCCACATAGTAAACATTATAACTAGGTTTGCAGCCTGGTCCTGATCAGCTGTAAAGAGACAACATTTTAGAAGTATAAAGAGTTCAAACAAACAAATTCAATCAGTGTAAAGCAGCATGTATCCTCTGCTTTCAGAGACCGCTGCAACACTGTTGTCAATGTCATGGGAGACTGCATCGGCGTGGCCCTCATTCACCAAGTGTCAAAGAATGAGCTGGCAGAAATGGATGAGCAAGTACGGGAAATGGCAAGGTACAAAGTCTAGGTGGTCTTGATGTTTTTCAGCGTGGTAGCGGGAATCTGCTCCCTGTAATAGTCTAATTTGCCGATCTTAGTCACATCTGCATGAGATCGGACACACTGGTCTTTTTCCACCACTGATGACCGTGTTGTGCTTTGCCCGGCTAGGATGCGTAGCAGTGATGATGAAAGCCTCTCCCCAGATGAGATCCAGGTCCGCATCAGAAGCCAGGACTCTGATGAAGACATCCTCTACACAATGTCAGAATCACCCCCCTCAGACGGTGATGGAGAGGAGCACAACGAAGGCCAGTTCAGTGAGGACTCTTGTCCTGGGTTCTTGTACAGCCAGCTTGAATATCCCCCAATCCCAGACAGGATGTACAAGTAGTGTTAGCTCAGACTGAACCGAGAGAACCACAATGAACTTTCTCTTTAATATGTTATTGTTTGTAATGATTTATTTTGCATCACACTTATTTCATTTTATATTAGTAATGTAGTTGCTTATGATAGTACCAGTTATAGTCTAGTTATTTGAATTGAATTGAGCTGAACTGAACTGTATGAAATTCATTTTAATTGTATGAATGTAACAGATGAACTGTAGTTATTAAACTGAATTTAAGTGATGTAATATATGTGACTGAATTGAACTGGATTTATTTCAGTGTTTATTGGGGAATAAATATTAAAGAAACTGCTGCCATGTATTTCAGTACCTGTGAGGACATTGACATAAAGGTGTATTTTGATTTTATTTACACCAAAAATATTGTTTTTAGATTTATTTTTAAATTATTGTACAAGGAAGGAAATCTGAAACTATGTATTAATGCTGTTGTAGTGTGGGGCGTCCCCATGATTTGGGACGCTGACCATGAGCTAGTGTCCCCCATTCAAGCTCGTCCAGGGACCTTTGTTGTATCTCTTCCATACAAATACTGGTTAATTTAAAAATTGACTAGTAACTTCAGAGTATCAGAATATACTTTAATAATCCCGGGGGGAAATTGTTATGTATATTTATATATAGATGTAATGTGTTATATAGATTTTTAAATAGATAAAGGTAAGGTAAAAAAAAAAAACTGCGACATTTCCCTCTGAAATGTATTCTAGTAGATATATGAAGTGTCATCAAATGTAAATACTCACATTAAGTAAAAGTACCTGAAAGGGGCTCTGAAGTAAATATTCTCACATGTTGTCACTTTCTACCACTGAAGCCAGAAACGGTTACATTCATTTTAGAATTGTACTTGTGCAGAATCTTTGTGGAAAGATCTAACAATATAACTGATAACATTTCCCTGACTTGTTAAATAATATATAAATATTTGAGAGAATGTTATTTTTGCCTGTTTTCTTGAAAGAAGTTCTCTGGTGGAAAGTGAGATAGGACACTGTGTTAAAGGAAGAAATGGAAGAGAGGATGTAGTTATATCTAGATTCAGGTTTGATCACACTGGTTTGAATAAAACACTGTGTTTACTGGGTGTGGTAAATTCACAGGTATAAGTGCATTGTAACAGTAAGCGTAATTAATGTTGAACATGTAATACTGCACTGTATCAAATACACTGAGGAGAGTTTACAACAGAAGGTGAGAGAGGCTGGGCTTGGATGGGGTTTAGAAGGGATATAGGTCCAATGAAGAGAAGGTGTGGGAAGATTTAATAATAATCGTTTAGTAGAATATATGGTTGTTGTTTAATTATTATTATTTGTTTATTTTGTTCATAGACTAATGTAAACTTAACTAGAACCGGTTCTACATACCCCGGTACGGTAGGTGGCGGTATACACCTTGGATTGAGATTGCAACACGCCAAAAAAAAAACAAAAAGAAGAAGAAAAAGAGTTCCTTCAATGGACTGAGGGGGGCAGCGTTTCACCCGCCCGCCGGAATTTCAGCAGCAGAAGAAGAAGAAGAAGAAGAAGAAGAAGAAGACGAAGAAGACGCGGGACGTGTTCCCCTGGTTACTGCAATGTTAGCTGCATGTTGTTGACTGTGAATAAAGTGGCCATAACATGATTTCTAGCTCGCCAGTAAACACTGAAACTTAACTCGTGTAGGAAGGAGACGTTGCCGCGTAAGTTAGCCTCTCTCTGATGTTATATCTCTGATAACAGCTAGCTGTTAGCCACAGAAGTTTCTGTCAACATTAGCTCCCATGCTAACGTTAGTGCGGGGCTTTGGTTCATGTAGGAGTGTGTCGTTGTGTGTTTCTGCCCCTGTCAGACACGGAGGATGAAGGTGAAGATCCGACAGTGGAACGGGGTGGCCTCTTGGTTGTGGGTGGCCAACGATGAGAACTGTGGGATCTGTAGGATGCCCTTCAATGGCTGCTGCCCGGACTGTGAGTATCCGAGCTAGCGTTAGCGTTATGGTACAGTGTGTCTGACTCATGGTGGCTGCTGACTGCTGTTGATGTGACAGATTGTTAACGTGACTGTTGTGTCGTGTTCTTCTGTACATTTCCTACTAAAATAACCGTACTTACAAACACAGCAGGGAGGAGGTCAGCATAGAAGGACGCATACGCTGTTGAAATGAGGAGATAAACACAAATATAAGGTCGTTATTGTAGTAAAATCCCTTTGATTACATACTTAAGGTGAGATACTACAGGCAAAACGACATTTTCTGTCATGCACTGGTCAGATTTCACCATTTTTACCTGGTTATGGGCAGGTGTGACTTCACTTAATCCTTTACTCACTCTACAAATAAATGTACTGGATAAAAAGCCCTGGCATTGTCATCTAAATATTTATAATTCCTCCTCTATTCTGATGCATATGTTTAAAATACTCAGAATCTTGCTCCCCCTGCTCTCAGAGGATGCCTGACACCTCTGTTATTTTATTCACAGCTTTAATCTGTTGACACAAAATGCTATACTCGAAATCTCAAGTTTATCATAAAATCACTACATTGCGTGTTTAATGACTGAATTTTAATTATTGTTCTATTTTAAAATAAGTTGGTCATTATCAACTAATACAGAAACTAATTCTCATCAAAAGTATCAATTTCCTCTAAAGTTATACAGACAGTAGTGGAAATAAGTGGGTGTACTTTAAATGATGTAGAATCAGAAAGCATTAGAGTGCTGCGCAAATATCTGTCAGTCAGCCAGATTTACTTTCCTTCATGAAGCAAAATGACAATCGCCAAAACTGTCAGTCTGTATGACGTCATGTTTATTCCTAACCTAACTGAAATGCAACAACGTATCATTTTTTTCCTTGGTTTGGAGCAAATGAACCAAACTACACTTGTAGAAGCACCCTAGTTAGCCATGCAGTGCTGCTAACTAGAGTAATGTTTTTAAGAAATGTTTCGCTGTATCCTCAGCACTGAGCGTGTGATT
Source organism: Dicentrarchus labrax (assembly GCF_905237075.1). NCBI lineage: Eukaryota > Metazoa > Chordata > Actinopteri > Moronidae > Dicentrarchus > Dicentrarchus labrax. Next base: position 9,854,169 of record NW_026136721.1, read on the forward strand.
TAGTGTTGCATGCGAGGACATTGTTTGTGAAAACTGAGCAAAAGGATTCATAACATAGAGCAACTCCAACACTTAGTTTTTACTTGACAGGTCTTTAACTTATTGGTCTATACGTGCACGCTTGAGGCATGTCTTTAGAGACAAAATAAATCTACATCTTTGTAAAGCTAGTTACAGTCGGTTGGAAAACTACTCAGAAAATATAAATGCGAACATGTAATGATGCACTAATAATAATAATAATAATAAAAAGTGATGTAAATTTCATTACACTCCTCTAAAATCCTGTTATAGCTGGTATTTTCATATATAATAAATAGTTTCATATTCATTACATTTAGTACATGAAGTGTAACAGTGAAACTGTAATGACGCAGTAATGAAGGCATAATACACAGTGTATGTCCTCAATTGCCATTTCCATTCTTTTCTCATTACCTCTACTGAGTTGTAATACGAATCTAAAAAATGATTTTGCAGGTAAAGTGCCTGGAGATGACTGCCCGCTGGTCTGGGGTCAGTGCTCTCATTGTTTCCACATGCACTGCATCCTGAAATGGCTGAACTCGCAGCAGGTCCAGCAGCAGTGCCCCATGTGCCGACAGGAGTGGAAGTTCAAGGAGTGAACCTGTGTTGGCGGCGCTGCAGTACGCCTGCAGACACTCACAGGCGCCTGCCGATGGGTTTTATTTTTATATCAGCTGTAAATAAGTGTTATTGTATTTCTCCATCTGATGGAACAACCTGTTATATTCTGTTGACAGATCTGGTATGTGATTAAAAAAAACCTAAAAAGGGATGCCGCTTGCTTTGCATGGTACATGTGAGTGGTGTGGTTGAGTGGTTTTTAAACATATGACCCAGATTTCAGTGTGAGGCTGACTGATTCTGACTGTAATCCCTCTTGATGAGATTAACCAGGTTGTTTTGTGTTTCCAGTAATGAGCCTTAAGAGGCTCTTAAGTAGTTACATCAGAGTCAAATCCTCTTCTTTCAAATTTGGGTGATATTTTTTTGTGGGTTTAACTTTGAAAGTTCCCAATTTCATAATACACATACACTTTGTTGAAAAGAAATGTTGCGTTGTGCAGTTTTAAGTTGCTAATTTCTTCTCCATCTCTTAACACAGCTGGCCCAATTGAACAGCAGGGATTTGATGCTAGGAATTTTGAATCAAAGTTTTGCCTTAGAGACCTGTATGCAGTATGGAGGACAACTTGTTGAAACCAACACATCATGATATCCCCATTCTAAATGTTGCAGAAGATTTTATCTTTAAAGGTCCAGTGTGTAACATTCAGGAGGATCTATTGGCAGAAATAGAATATAATATTCATAGCTATGTTTTCATTAGTGTAGAATCACCTGAAAATAAAGATCGTGTTTTCGTTAGAGTGAGACATTTTTATCTACAGAGCCCGCTTTTTTTGATCTGCCATGTTTCTACAGTAACCCCGAGTGGACAAACCATCACTGGTTCTAGACGGGCGTTTCATGTTTTTCACAAGTTAACATGGCAGCCCTGGCCAGGAGCTGAATGTCATGCTCCTTCAGTTCTTGGGTTTTGCTCTCACACTGAGCTGCGAGATAAAGGAAATAGCAGACAAAATGAAAGCTATCGTCTGATAAACTTTATTTCAAAAAGTATAAAAAACTCATATACAAACAATGAGTAATGAAAAGTCAAAAGCTTGTCAGAAGGCAAGAATAAAAATTGCAAACATTTGCTGGTAAGGCAGTCAACACAAGCCTGTTTGGCTTTGCTAATCTTAGCTTTCAGACAGGCACTAATGAGCTGAGTGGCAACATTAGTTTCACAACATTCAGAAATCCCTAATCCCAGAGATAAGCCAAATAAAATCAACAACTTCAAATCAAATGATTCATTCACTTCACTACAGTGTACAAAGATCTGAAGCTCTGACAGGGTAGAGGCCAGCCCCCACCCGCACAAGTTCACCCCCAACTCAGGAGGCAGCCACCGGGCTCTGTCAGCCCTCCCTCCAACACACATCCACAGTCCTTGAGCTGAGGAAGCTCCAAAATCCGGATGCTGAACTGACATGGCCTTTTCTGTCCATCCCTGCAGAACAGTCAGGTGACTGGGCAGTAGACGTTTGTGGCTTTAAGAAGCCAGATGTTCTCAGTCGTTGACCGCCAGCCCGAAGAGCTCAAGCAGCTCCTTGTTGTCTGGCTCAATGAGGTCTGCCGGCTTCTCCCCGCAGTCGTTCTCCAGCTCGGGGTCGGCACCCAGCGAGAGAAGGAAGCTGAAAGAAACACAAGACAACCCCGCTCACTAAAAGAGGTCAAATCTCGCCGCTCTGCCACTTTGGCAAACTCAATGCGGGTCTGTGCCATACTTCAGTGTCAGTTAGGTCAATGAGGTGCAAGAATGCAGCAGATCCTCCAGCTTCTCTTACCTCTGTGGTGTAGGAGAGCTGCAGAGCCAATGTGTGTCTACGTGTGTGTGTGTTGGTATGTGCTTTCAAATGTGTAAACATGTAATGCCAGCTGCCTTTCTACTGGCTACATTTTCAGAGAAATTAGAAGTGTCATCACCTAGTGGCACCTTCAGCGTTTTACCTCTACAGCCTTCTGTCAGTCAGTCTGTTGTAGCATTTATCAGGTTAACAGTTCAGCAGAAGTTACACAGTTTGATTGTCTGGTGACTGCTCTAGTTGGTCTAATACAATAGAAAGAGTAGATGCTCACCGTGCAATGTGTGGGAAGCCGTCGCTGCAGGCCATGTGCAGTGGGGTCCAGCCCTCCTCGTCTCTCTGGTGTATATCTGCTCCATAGTGGACCAGCAGCTTTACACACTCCAGGTTCCCAGAAAGGACGGCTTCGTGGATGGCAGCCATGCCTACACAGAGAGCGCAGTGACAAATAACCACCAGTGCAGCACAGAATAATGTCTGGGGTTTAATAAGAAAGACTTTTCAACCACTGAAGCCTCGATCAGGGTGATGTATAAGTTTCATGGGCTCTTACCAGAGTGGTAGATGGTGTCCAGGTTGACTCTTCTGGCTCTGATGAAAAGTCCAATCCTCTCCAGCTCGCCATGTCGTACGTAGTCCTGGAAAACGATGTCGTTGGGAAAGTGCACGTTGCGGATCTTCTTCAGAGAGGCAGAGTTCTTGCAGCTGACTGGGACACCACAGTCCTCGGGGTAAGTGTTGAGTTCCATGGTCTGGGACACGGGGCACTGATAATACTTCATCCTGGTATAGTAGATTTTTCCTGAGCTCTTGCAGAAAAAAATGGTCAAATCCAGCAACACCTTCACAAAAAAGTTAAGACTGTTTTTCCTCAAGTCTTTGTTTTTGGCTCTCTTGCTTTCCAGTGGGTCTGTTCCTCTGAAGACCAAGCCTCCCTGTGGCCCTCTTTATACTCTCTGTCAGGCTATTTTAGGGCGCAGCACCTCACAGATACAGTGGCGAGATTTGGAAGATGAGTTGCCCTTCTGGTCGGATCCCTCCCACTGGCCTGTCACAAGCCTCTGATACATCTCCAGACATGACAGCCAGTAACCTCTGCCTCTGTTGTCACCCACACATACCCAGATGCTTCTCTCTTAAAGATAGCAGTGACATCCCGAGATGAGAGGAAGGGGGGGGCTAGAGGCTTCTAGTAAACACCATGCAGGATAAAAGTGGTTCATTGCTGGAGTGCGTCTATGCCAACTGCGGGGCATGGAGAGGTGAAGTGCCATGTGTAGGCTGTTGACCATTAACTGCACTGACATAAACAGACGAGAAAGGCTGCTGTCTTCAGAGTCATACTCTATCTTAATCGCTGATGTGAGACACAGGATGTGTGATGATCATTTCCAAATGACTGAATGCTTTGCCTCATCCTCTGTGACTGGTGGAGATTTGATAATGAACATTAAAAAAAGATAGTTTGAAGTACCACAAATTAATTGTGGGGTTGTTTTTTTTTATATTTATGGGAAAGTTGGGGAATTGACTGTACATTTTTGTTTGCCTTAGTGATTAGATTGTCATGTCAAACAGGAAAAATCTGTAATCTTATACTAATGACAGGAAAAAAAACTGGCTGTTCTTGAGTATTTTACAACTTTTAAGCCATTAGGTATTAAGTGTTTCTTCACTCTGGTTTTACTCCTGGTAGTGTGGAGCAGTCAGTGAATAAAGAAAATATGAAAAATCCATATAATGTTACTAACTTTTTAGAGGCTTTATTTTTGGTGAAAATATTCTGAGGGGAATAGGGTTGCACTGAGGGGGGATTCCTGGCTACAGCCCTGAATGTAGACCGCAACAAGAGTCTACAGCCGCCCTAGCAGCTAGCAGCAGTAAGTAGAAGTTTGAATCCAGTTCAACCATCCAAGCATGAAATGCTAAAGGTCCAGTCTAGAGCCAGTTTTGGTTTGTCCATTCTGCAATTTGAAGAAGTCACTTTGGGCTCTGGGAACTTGTAATGGGCATACCTGACATGTTATACATTAAAAATGACTGTTTTTGAGCCAACTTAGATCTTCAGTATCACTATAGCTACACTGTTTCAGAATCACAGTGCACACATTCTTGCTCCCTTTTTCTCTTAGAACTTATACTCATCTCTGCAGAGACAGTGGTTTAGGTTGTCTCAACCTCATAATATACCTCTCCCATAAGCTCACATGCAGCTTGCAAGTCTAGTTTATCACGCTCACTATAAACCCAATTAATGATAAAATAAGTGTAATGGCATTTTCCCTTCCACAGCTCATCAAGGGTCAACCTGAAGGAGCACTCAACAAAAAAACAAAACAGTAGACAAACATTGTTTTGTAATTTTTGTTTATTGGCCACCATTTCACGTTTTCCACATCAATTTGGATATGATGGAATGCTTTGTTAAGTTTCCCCCACCGCTGTACAGCTGTCAAACCCATCACCTTGCTCTACTCAAACCTCCCCTCCCTGCCAGACACGCAGTACATTCATTCTCCTGTTCATGGACGACCAGAAAATATGAACATTTCATACAACTCATCGCACAGCAATTTTTACACCATGCACACAGCATGCACACGCGCACACACACACACACACACACGCCCACACACACACACACACCGCACACACACACACACACACACACACACACACACACACACACACACACACACACACACACACACACACACACACACACACACACACACACACACACACACACACACACAAACACACACACCGCTGTGGCAACAAGGGTGTTGGGTAGAGCCAAAAGGGATGCAGGAGGTACAGTATGGGTGAGGGGTGGGGCTGTGCAACGGTTCCCTCCCCGCTTTAGATATAATAGACACTTCTCTCAGACCAACCTGACCAAGTAGACTGTACCAATCTCTGTCTGCTTTAGTAACCACAATGAATCTCTGATTAGGCATGAATGCAGTGCGACCTATCAGAACTGGCTCAAAAAAAAAAAAAAAAAAAAAAAAAAAACCCCATCCCAGGTCTGAGAGTGTGTCCAAGGGCCAACTCTGCCCCAACAGGGCCAACTGGCTATAACTGGGCACAACGGTACATCATTAAAAATGACAAGTTCTAAGTTAAAAAACAAAAAAACCTCATACTGAAAGCAATTAAATAAAATAGGATTTCCCCCCCAAAAAAGTTAACCTTTGTTCCTTTTAGAAAATAGTCAGTAGCCACGCTTAAATGAGGAGACTGAACTTAAAGATTATTTGGGAATGAAGAAATTAAAACAAAGTAGACTTCCCCCCTACCAAAAGAAAGAAAAGAATTGGTCTCAGCTACAGATGGGAGGGGGGCTCTTTGTGCTACACTGGAGTGGACAAGCTTTGTGGGGTTTATTTTAGTGAAGACATTGCAAAATAAACGTGTATACGATGGCCCCTTGTCCCCTGAGAGATCAGTCCTTACAAAACCACCACACAAAACTCTGTTCCTCTGGATTTCTATCAGAGGGTAAAGAACATTGGCAGCCCCCCCTTACCTACAAATACAGGTTACAACACTCATTTAGCTCATACCCACACTGAACAATGGCAAGGCTTTTTTTTTTTTTTTTTTTAAAGGAGGAGGGGAGCCAATTCATCAGGGGAACACAAACATTTTGAAAACTGGATCTCAATGCCATTTTTACATTTGGTTTAAAATATACAAGGCAAACAGCTGATGTAGAGCTTTGTAAAGAAGGCATTCAGGTCTCCCGTAGAGGTGGTGCGCTGTTCCAGAGTCCCCCCAGGTGGGACAAGACCAGTCTGGCCAGAAGTTGCGAGGTTGGCTGTGTGGGTGGCAAAAAAGGCCCTGCCGCGCCACTGATGGACTGACTGACTAACTGGCGGGCTGGCTAGCAGGCCAGCTGACTGACTGACTGACTGAGAGGCAGTTAAAGGGGAAGTATTAATGTTCACAGGACAGGGAAGGTCCACAAGGAAGTGAAGGTGGTGATGGTGACTTGTTGGAAGGGTTGGGGTGGGACTCGTCTCCTCTCTCTCTCTCTCCCCTCTGCCAGCTCTTACAACTCGTCATGTCCGTCGTCGTCCTCACCATCAGAGTCCTCGTCCTGTCCTTCATCCACATCATCCAAATCCTGTAGAGCAGAGGAGAGGGTGGTTGGTTAACACAGAATCAGACAAGCATGCAGCTCTAGTTTGTGGTGAATATGCGCTAAACTAGACTTTCAAGCCAGTCTGAACAAATGAAACCAGTCGTCACTCTGCAGAATGTGTGAACAACACTGCTCTGCATTTAGATGACATCATCGTTTTGCACAGCCATTCCTTCACGTCTAGTCTGAGGATAGGTGGGGTGAGGAGATGGGGTTGGGTGAGGAGATGTGTCAGAAGGCCCTAATGTTGACTGCAGCGCTGCACGTGCCACTTTCATCTGGAGGTTCCAGGCAAAGCCCAGTAAACAGCTCCGACAGCTGCAGACGGCTTAAGTGGACAGCATTCAGCTGGGCTGCAATTAGACTTCTGAGAAGGGGGGAGTGGTGGGCAAATAGTAGAGTGGAAAGGTGCTAGTACAGAGGGTCCCTCCTAATGTGTGCTGGGTGCAGCAGAGTTGTAACACACAGGAATGTGTTGGTAGAACTGGTCAAAGCTCAACATGCATCCTCTGCATCTTTAACCAGGATGTGGTGGAGAGTTTCTCATTGATTAGCTTTGCTTATTGTCCAATTTAAAATGTTGCACCTGGGTTAAGTTTGGGAAAGGTGTAATATTACTTTCATACTTGTCTCTGGCTACTCAACCTTGAGACCTTATGTATAATACTTGCTTTTGGTTTAGTTATGGTACCCCCCACCTCACAACAAAGCCAAGGGAGTCAAATCTAAGGTCACTAAGGCCTAAAATCCTCACAGGAGTTGGTCCTGTAAACCTATTTTGGGTACAGTCATGACACCAAATCTGCCTCCAAAAAGCAGTTTCGATGAGAGACGTGTGCATTCACATGAATCTGATGTCTTTACTTTCACATATGAAGACTCCACTCCAATAACATTATATTCAAATAATATCAAGAGGAATAATACACAGGTTATTGACTATGATATGGGGAGGCATGTTCTGTCTCAACATGTTACACTTAAAGTTGTTTCGAATAAAGAATAACAGTTTGAGTAAGAAAGATTCCTTCTAAACAAATTATTCATGGAACTCTAGAAAAAAAGATGACAACAGTCAGCCTCTAAATCCTCACACTGCAGCAGCTGTTGTTCTTGTTTTAGTCACTGCCATTTCCCTCATTTATGACTACCTCTTCAATATGAATATGTCCCAACTGGTGGTGGGTACTTGTACACAAACAGAACAAAGCTATACTGAATACACACACCTGGTCTTAACACAGTCCAACAGAGTACTGCATACAAAGTTAGATTTCTGTGTGAGCACACAGATTCTTTTATGTGGTCTGGTACAAGGAGAGCCATTACATCAAGATGAACAGATTAAAGTCTTGATGCATTCATCAAAGCTCAGATAGCCTGAGGGCGTTTAGTTAACAATTCAGACATTTGTGTGCAACTGTTTTGTTTTTACAAAAACATCAAAAAAGGGACAGACCACTGTTTTCACTATTGACCACAGCTTCTTCTCACGAGGCTACAGCCATGCTGTAAAAGCACTGCTTCCTATAAAATGTGTAAATGCATCTCCAGGGTTTCAGCAGGGTACATTTAAGACCTTTTTAAGGCTATTATGAATGCAATTTATTTTATGAATGTATTTTACGTACATACTGGCAAAAAAAAGTGAGAAAGAGAGTAGGTTCCACGTCAGTTTTGTTATGTAGTTTGATCAATACATATTTTGTGCAAAGCCAGACTGAGTATAAAGAATACAACAATTAATCCAATACATTTTAAAATCATATTTACAACATATTAAGGTCTAAAATTGAGATCATTTGATGTTAAGAGTTTTTGCAGACACACTGATCTCTCAGTTGAGATTATCTTACCTCTGCGTCCAGGTCGTCCTCGTCGTCTGCTGCAGGGGCACCGCCCTCCTTACCGCCGCTCTCCAGGAACTTGGTGAAACCTTCCAGTGTTCTCTCCCCATTGTAATCAATCACCTGTTTATCAGATATTATTTTTGATTATTATTTTAACTTACAAAATTGTGTCTTGTGTCTTTCACACTAATTATGTATCATATCATAATTGCATAATCTGTTAAAATAGTTGCAATATGATTAATTTTTTACCATATCGTGCAGAACTACTCATCTCCACCAACCCAAGAAATGTCTATAGAATGCAAGCATGACTGCATTTAAATGAAAATATCACTGAGCCTTTGACCCTTCACAATGTCATTTAAAAGCAGCCAGTAAACTTTGGCAATCTGTCTCCAAATGTTGCCAGTAAGTTGTCGAGAGGTGATCTATGAGCAGTGACACAGCAACAAGCCAGTGGGATGATTACTAAAATAAGGTTGCACATGAAAAGGATACTCGAAGGACATCTGGAAAGCAACCAATTTAGTTTTTAGTTATTTAATCGGTAATTTAATCGGTTATTTCATAACCCTAATGACCTACACAGCCCCTCATGCCTGCCACTGTAGCTCCAGCACCAGCACTAGCCTTTCTCAGCCTTCTCCTGGGTCTTCTGCATGCTTCCTCTAAGTAGGGTCACAGGCTAATCCTTAAGACTTACTATGGGGTGGCCCCAGTATATAGTTTACTCATTTAAGATTGCTAAATTGAAAGCTGGCACGTGAAGGCCTGGTCAATAAAGGAGAGCTATGGAGAGAGGCAGGTGCAGGTTGAGCACAGAGTCTCTATGTGAGTGAAGTCATGGAGCAGGAATCTATAAGAACCAAACACCAATATAATGGTGCAGAAACCAGCAAGGCCAGCAAGCTCAGGTTTCTGCACATGGTTAACACTGCTAAATCAAGAGGCACTAATGGGAGCGAGGCCTGTATGGCAATGATGCTGGATCCAAATAACCACCCAGATCACTGTAACTCACAACTGCAAATGGCCTGTAATGCATAAGAGGGCGAACCCAATAATTAAGGGTGAAGAAAGGATCGAAGGATCATACATCAGTCAACACAAATGGACATGTTTACAGAAGATGCTCAAATTAAGAGAGATGACACCAATCAAATATTCAATCTCTCTCATAGATCAAATGTAACACCTCCTCAACCCACCTTGCGCTCGTCTCCTGCAGGGAAGAACTTAAGAGTGGGGAAGCTGTGGACTTTGACTGCCTCAATCTCGTTGGCTGTAGAGTCCATCTTAGCCACAATGACGTCAGCACTGTCCTTATACTTCTCTCCCAGCTTCTCCCAGATGGGAGTCAGCTGTTTGCAGTGTCCACACCAAGGTGCATCTGGAAAACCACACACAAAGCAAAAATTAGAAACAAAAGTACACCTGGATTTGCTTTAAGCTCATTGTGATATTGACCACTGAACACACTTATCGTGTCATATGTTTTCATTAACTGGGGCACTAGGCTGTGTGGGTGTTTGATCTGAGACAGGTCTGTACAACCTAATGCAATGTATAGCTGGAAGCAGGCAAACATGCACTGAACATGTCACATGTAGCCTCAGCTTCATGGCCTTGTTCCCCTTTGACTGGCTGGGAACCCCCGACAGTCAGGAAATACAGGCCTACCCTGCTGTGCATCACAGGCCATAAGCTGTATATTACAGTCAGCAATGGAAAAATTCCTCCAAAAATAGTGCAAATTTGAATGTGGATCACTATAAAAATAATCCCTCAGAGAGAGATATATATATATTATATATATATATATATATATTTTTTTTTTTTTTTTTTTTTCTTCTTCTAAGTGTCTGGTAACAACTTAATTTGCAGAGAGTGGGCTGAGTCACCCCCTAGTATCAACTCTTAGGTATTTGGAAACTGCTTGGCACAGGCAAGTAAGGAAGGGCAAGATTACAGTTGACACTAGAGGCTTTGCCAACTCTCTCATATGAACAACTGAGCCTCAACTGCAAGAAAATACCACTTTAAAAACAGGTGAATCTCCTCAAAAAAGATGATTCGTTAATGTGTTTCAATGGTGTTAAAACACTGCAGACAAGAGGAGGCTCTTACAGAATTCCACAAAGACATTCTTGGAAGAATCGAAGACGACCTCCTCGAAGTTTTTGCCAACCAGAACTTTGACGGGGGTTTTGTCCCAGTCTTCAGGGATGTCCTGACTCATGAGGTGGGGCTGGGAGAGTGAATATAGAAAGTTAGTCATATTAATGCATTAAAATACCCAATGCTTAATTAAGTATTAAACTCATGGTCCTGTTTTGTCAACAGTATTTACAGCACATTACTAAGCTCAATAAAAAAACCATTAACATGATGAAGGATTCATTGCTTGAGGTCATCCAAAGAAACTCAGCACTTGTGTGTATAATTGTCCTCACTATTATAAAACTTCCAGCATTAAATCAAACCTTATTCATGAATGTGTAAGTATATCTATAACATAACCAGCCACTCCTCTCTCCCTCACCTTGAGTTTGCCCTCAGTGAACAGTGTGCAGAATGCGGTGATGCTCTCTGCTGTGATGGCGTCGCTCTCTGGTTTGTATTTGGTCATCTCGTCCTCCAGGGTGATGAGGCGGATGGCGGGGCACTCCTCTTTCTTCAGGCCAAAGAACTCCAGGATGCGCTGGTTGTCGTCCACGTCGCTGTCGATGAAAATAAACAGGATCTGGACAGGGGAGACGGAAGAGTTCAATATTTGATTTTGTCATCCATAAATATCCAGCCTGAGAAAAGTCTTGTATACAGAATGTGCGTCAATCACATTTGACAGGTTAAAAGGCAGAGTGCAATCTGAAAGACTGGAAGGTGTTTTCAGACTGTTCACCTACCTGACCCTTGAATCCCTCTGCGGCTTTCTTAAACTGGTCCATTTTGGCCTGGAAGTCTGATGCAGCTTTGGGCAGAAACATGAGGATGTGGGACTTGATGTCTCCACCGAAGATTTTAGGGGCGGTCTGCACAAAACAGAAACATATAAGTTTGACATGTGGACTTGGACTTGTTTGGTTTACTGTTGTGGACAGTAGTGTGGACACGATGGTCACGTTGATGTGCACGGTCACAGTCATTACCTGCTCAGTGAACTCGATGACCAGAGGCAGCTGGTTGCCCTTGACAAAAGCCAGGAGTTTTTCTTTGGTCAGCTCTCCATCAAAGGTATTGCGTCCTTCATCAAACTGTAAAGGAAACATGGTAACACTTAGATAAAAATATTATCCACCCGTCTTGTCTGCCTGTGAACACCAAATATATTTACCACACAAACCACTTTATAATCCCCTGGTAGTCCCCAGCTGACGAAAGAGCCAGAAGCCCAAATGGACCTTTATTAAGTGTTAAGAATAGCAGTGGTACAGCTGTGCCAAGCAGCCCTTACTTACTGGCATACAATAGGAAAAAGTTAGGCCGGTGGCATGCCGCCAGCCCTGCGGCCAGCCCTGCGGCCAGCCCTGCGCCCACTGACCAGGGCTGTGAAACTCAAACCTCCCATTGCAATAAACAAGTGAAAGACCCCAGCTGTTTATTAAAGCTGAGCTCCAGCTTGGGGAGGGTTTGCCCAACTGCAGGCAACGAGCCCACATGTCAGCGGTGTTTGTGTCGGGGTAAAGTTACCAACATGGATCAAAGGCCAGACAATGGCAGTGGGAGGACTGAGCCTTGGGTCCATGTGCCAAAATGAAACATTACCATCCATAAATCAAGGAGATATTTATAGTTTGCTGTCTCTTGTTTTGTTGTTGTCTCTCAACTGGGACTGCATAAAGTTATTATTTCATTACTGATCTACTGCAAACTAGAAAATGTTAGAGTGACACCCATCACAGGGTACCGAACAAACAGTGAAATAAAGCATGGCTGTTAAAATGAACTGAAATGAATGATCAAAATGGAATAAGCAGTATGTACCATATATAAAACCAATCTGTGTGAAACAAAGGGTAAATGGACTACAATTGTATAGCACCTAAAAGCAGTCCCAAGCACGTTACAAAGACTCACATTCACCCACGCCCACATACACTGATGACAGTGTTACGGTGCATGTTAGGAGCCAGGAGGGGTTCAGCGTCTTGCCAGTGATTGAATCACCAACCTGAGTTAATTACACATTTTACTTTTTAAAGTTTTTAAAACATTTGAAATTATTCATTCTATTTTGATGAATTTGAAGATTTATGTTGTAAATGGAATTAATTGCATTTCACCATATTCACACCCCCTTTTACATTGTTTAGGGATGGGAATGGATAGGATTTTACCGATACCAGTAATAATATTAATTCTATAATTTGGTCCAATTCTTTATCAGTTGCATTACTGATTCCTGTGGCAGGTGATAATGGTAAAAGGGTGCAACTGTACGCTCATTACCCATTTCACACTGATGGAATCTGAACAAAGAGTTGCAAACCTTTGAGCTTCTATGAGATTATATGGACATATTTAAGCAGATGCTTTTCTGTTAGCATAGCAGAGCTGCAACGATTAGTTGTCAACTATTAAATTAATTATTAAATCGCCAACTATTTTGTTAAGTTCTAAATATTATTTCAGCTTCTTCTCTAGTTTCTTAAGTCAGATATGACAAAAATAAGACATTTAAAGACGTCACGTTGGGCCTCGAGAAACCGTGATAAATGTTTTTTCCCCCCATTTCCTGACACTTTATGGTCAAAACAACTTAAATAAATTAAATAGAAAAAATGATGGAGAGATTCATGGATAATGAAAACAATCATTAGTTGCAGCCGTAGAGCATAGTGAGCAAAGGAAAGGCAAAAAGAGCTTGTAAACAGGATATTTGTTGCTGTGAATGAAGGATTTCAGGATTTTAAAAGGTTTAATTAATCAGTGTCACATTACTCGGTTGCTTTATTTATTGGCGGACCTACTGGATCTTGACCTAATTTGACACATTTGCATGCTGACTGAGATACAGTTTTGCTGATAAGAAAGTGAAATGATCTGACCTATTCAGCAAGGGATGGTTGTAGTCAGTAACTGCAATACAACAGAAGCATCGCCTCTGAGGGAGAAAAAAAAAATCCCATCTTGTGTAAATTTCAATGAACACATGGGAAGAAGGAAAAGGTGGCCAGTTTGGGCTAGACAGAGCACACAGCTGCCATTCATTCATCCTCTGCTCATAGCCAATGGGACTAGTCAAATGGGGTATCATCATCTAATACAGCTCCTTACCATTCATCACCATCAGCTCAACATGCTGAAGTCATTCACTGGGTGGGTCGAGCAACAGGCCCAAAGGCAGGGGCACATCTAAAACGTTGAAGCACCTCAGACGAGCCGAGATTAGCAATGGAGGGCGGATACTGTGAGGTCGGCAGCATCGTGTTACCAAGGTGTAGATCAAAAACACCGGGGCGTCTTCAGCAGCCCGTCTGTAAACACTTCACATGCTGAAGCAAGGCCACCGATAACCTATTTTCAATATATTTTGATTACACCTGGGAAAGTGAGTAAATACTTAAGATAAATATATGTCAACCAATTTGGAATTATAAGATGTCCGGCTTTGTCCATATGGCTGAATAGACATTGATGTAATATTTGTGCTTTCGGCAATCTAAATTAATTATTAGTGAAGAAATAAACTTAGAGTGTGCAGTCACCTTCTTGAAGAGGACAACGCTGTCCTTGGACACCTCAAACTTGCTGTAAATGGCATCGTCGGATGTGATGGCGAAGGGAATGTCGTCTATGGCTTCAGCTGCTTTTTCGTAGGCCTTGGCACCGTCGGAGTTAAGATCCTGAAGACACATATAAACTTCCTTTAATATAAAGCAGTGTGCAAGTGATCTTCAATGTTTTTTAACATTTAAAAAGGCAGTAAGGCTCTTCAGATGGTTTGAAATCAACAAAGCCTACTGACAAAGACGATGCCAGAAAAGTTATATTTGAATAATGAAGATACTGAATAAACAAACTTCATGCATTTTGAGATATTACACACATCAACCATCCAGTAATCTGTACAGAAAATGTTTATACAATATAAAAACAAAAGGAAGGAGATTCATTACAAAAAGGGGGAGATCAGAATTGTACCTTAAAGAATCCAATGACTGCAACCTCACTGTCAGCAATCAGAGACTCTGCCTCTGTGACTGCAGACAGCGTGGTGACGGCCGGGCCGGTGCGCTTCTTCAGCCAGCTGACGATGTCCTCTGCCTGCCTGCCAGCTGCAGGACAACAAAACTCATTAACTCAAGTACTTCTGTACACACAGGCATCACGTTGACTTGTCAAAAGCTAAACTGATGAACTAAAATGACCAAAATATGGACAATGTGCCATCAGCTATCTGGCTTCAAAGTAGGAACATTTTTTAGTATTTGACTCGCACTGATACTTTTTACTGACTATTTGTACTAAAGACCAGCTGAAAAGTTTGAATTGAACCACCTCATGTATCACGCCACACAGGTAATAATTTTAACGTTTTGTCATGTTGTCAATTTCCCTGTAGGGATCAATATCGCGCACAGTTCATTCATCATGAACAATTCTTGTTGCTGTTGATGAAGTGTATATTGTCAATATACTGTATTTTGCTATGGTTTTATTGCCCAGGCCCAGCTATAGTGAATTTGCACTGTCTCTACTGTAGTCAAACTGAAGACATGAAAACACACCCTTCATACATTTTCCAGCTTGTCAGAAAAAAAGCTAAAATATGCCAACACCAACGACAACACCACTTCTGCAAACCTCTGGTTAACAGCTCTTTTAAATTCAACTGACTAACAGAAGTGGCTCATTTGTTTTTACTTTCAAACCCGAGCACCACATTGTATGATCATTCAATTAGAATACAAAGACAAGGCAATCAAAAGGCAAATATGCGTTTACCTTTCTTTGGAGTAACACTGTAAGACTGAAATTAAACTGGACTTAAGATAGACCTGGCTGTCAGACTGAACCAGTGATGCAACATGGTAGCAATTTCACTGAGAAACACATGTTGATGAAGTGATACAGCAGGCAGTCTTGGCGCAATGCTGTGAGGTCTAAGGCGGTGCGTGGGAGAGGGATGTTTCTAGAAGCTGGACTCAAGTCATAGTAGTAATTTTCTCCCCCAGCTACTCTCCCTAGCCTTTCCAAACCGAGCCTTCCCTGGGCCAGTGGAGAGGAGGCAACAGCGACGTGAGGAACTGCACATATCTCTGCTGGTTCAGAGTCAGCATGAGAGGAACGTGCAGGGAAGGCCCAACCCACATTTTGACTCGGTCATTTTGCTAAAAGCTGATTGGCTGCCTTGCTGTTTATGCTGCTGTGCATATCATATTACCAGCATAAAGAAAGTCAATAGGGCTTGCCTACGAGTGTCAAATCTGATCCGTTTTCCGTCTGTGGAGCATTTCATAACATGCTACTATGAAATAATATTCACTCACTTCACTATGAAATAATATTCACTCACTTCACTATGACAAGAGTTTCTCAAGATTACATCACTTTGTGAAAAAATTCTACCATTCATTAAAAAGGTGCACTGGGTAGAGAAAAAACGATGGGGAAGAAGAAAGTTTTATGCTGTAATTTATAGGACAATAAGAAGATTATAACCTAAATCTTAATACAACATAAAAGTAAACAGACACCTAATTTCCCACTACCGCCTCCAACTTCTAAATGGTCTTTCTCATGCAAGTGCAATCAATTTTAAATAATATATATATAAAAAACAAACAAAACAAAAAAAATCACAATAATCCTCACCAGAATACTCTTTGGGTGACTCCTTCTCTCCGCCCTTGTAGAACTTGATGGTGGGGTATCCCCGGACGCCATAATCTTGGGCCAGTTCGGTCTCCTCTGTGGCGTCCACCTTACCCAGGCGGACCGCTGAACCCTCGGCCTTCAGCATGCCAGCGGCCTTGGCGTACTCTGGAGCCAGGGCCTTGCAGTGACCACACCATGGGGCATCTGTAGGAGTATCAGGAGGGAAATTAGCAGGTCACATACAGTGGTTTGCACTGTTGTAAATCTGATCAAAGGGGTTGATCAATCAAGCACAAAAAGTCCTATTGATCACCCACTCAAAAACACTTGATAAATGCCTTTGCTATTGACCAAGACCCTGTCCTGCTCGTACGTAGCAGAGCAGATCAATGCACAGAATTGATTTTAAAAGCTATTTTAATAATTGATTATAGGTTGAGCAAACACTTTTTTCAGTGATTTAAATGTGAGGATTTTCTGCTTTTCTATACTGTATTGTTTTAACTGTTACTTAAATATCTCGGGGGGAACAAGCAATTTCATTCTATTCTGACATTTTATAAACTAAACATATTTTCATACAACGTTTGATGAAGTTAGTTTGCAACCTTTTTTAATTGACTAGTTTGAAAGAGAACTTGGAGGATTACATATCCTAGTGGCTGGAGCAGACTACCATACAAATGTGGGATAATTTAATTTGCACTGTGGCTTCACATGTTAATTTGTAAGCCAATGTGCCCAATTGAACATTGTACAAGTCTGAACACAAATTCCAAACAGATAATCAACCTAATCGCAAGTGACACGTCAAATAAAATGACCTGCATTGCATCACCTTAAATTCTTGACAACGCTTCCTTGTTCCAGGACAGTCAATATAAACGCACAGATGAACTTTTGTAAAGTACACGTCAACCTAGCTCCACATCCCAACTCAGATCCCGCCCAGCTGAGAAATAGGTGGGCAAACAAAGCCTTCAGCCCTCCCATCCTGAGCTCATTGGAGAGTCTTCCTCACGGCCATCTGTGACTGGCCCACTGGTTCGTCAGTGAAATGTGTGTCTGTGTGTGAGAGCAGGTCAACAAGCTGACAAAAGTGTAGCGGGATGGGCCTGCAGGCTATGAAGAAGTGGCCCATTACAGCTTGCGGTTTGACACAAAACCTCTCTGTGTATAATGAGAAGAAATGAATTACCCCAAGACAAGAACTGAACTTACATTCAAGTGAATAAGACTTTTAGGCTTCAGTAAAAGTGAAACTTGCAGTATGAAACCACAGCAGGCAATCGAAACTTAAGTAATCCCGCACTTTTCTGATTCACCTGAGTTATTCCTTTCGCTTCTGGCGTTAATAATTGTGTTAATAATTGTGTTATTACAGCATTATCCCGGCGGTAAAGTGATCGTGGCCGACTTCTCAAAATGCAATATGTTGCGCTGCTATTAGCTAACTTACCTATAACACTCTGGAGCTATAGCGAAGTCAAAGCAAGACTATGGCTTAACAGAAACTGCATTATCATTAACATTAGTTGGTAAAAAAAAAAAAGGTTTGGGGTTACGATGTTGTGGCAAGTTTCGTAACCCAGTCAGAATCGGTTTGCACTTCGAGGATACTCGGTGCTAGCTAACGTTTGCCAAATTTAATGACAAATAGTCTGACAAAGAAAGAAATAACGCAGTCTGATTAACAGTGCACGTCAATCTTTATCACACAGTCTGAATGTGAGACGGATCCACACATGGATGCAAAAATGAGCACGACATCAGTAAGTTAGCCACTAACGGCGGCAACTTGTCAGAAGTGTCAAAGTTTAATGCTAACATTAAGCAAGGCTTCATTTAGCTAGCTAGCCAGGTAACCGGTGAGCCTGCTGCAGACACCTAGCTTTAGCTTTAGCTGGAGAGATGTGATAGCTGTTGTTACTCACAGAATTCAACCAAGAGGTTGGGGTGAGCTGCCAGAGCCTCGTCGAAGTTACTTTTCTTCAGCACCAGGACATCTTCTTCCTCAGCGATCTCAGCCCGGCTGGCCACCGCCAGTGTGCAGAGGAGCAACAACTTCAACATAGTTACCGTCGAGTATTCTTCCTGACAGAGAGCCGAGAGCTGCAGACACGGTCGGCTACGGTTGAGCTGGGAAATTGGTCTTCGTTTTGGTCTGTTTCCTTGTTTAAGGTTGGGAGAGTAGCTGGTATTTTGTGTCTACCGCTACTAACGTGGCATCGCACGCAGAAACCGGAGGGGTCAGACGTAGTGCGCATGCGCATTTATCAGGCCGAAAGCAGTTCGTGTTGAAATGTGACTGGACCGCAGCGAGCTGCACCTGGAAGTGAATGAGCGGCGCTCCCTGCTCTCCGCTGGCATTCCTACACATCAGCCCTGAGTGATAACACACACGGATCATGGAAAACTGTATGGAAAACATGATCTTTAAGCATCCACACCTCTTAAACCGAGTGCTTTATATTTCAACGCAGTTTCGATCATATTGCAGCTATATCACGAAGTAGGCTATTATTTCTGTTTATCCAAATGTGTCCAAAAAACTGCATGTTCTATAAGAAAACGTAAACTATGTGGTAATTTGGGTATTTCCAGTATATTTCTGACTCTGGGCTATGGGGTATATGCAGCTGATGCAACTATGGAGGGAGGTGTTTGGAAATATATGTGTTTTTGTGTTTGCAAAGGGGACAGGGCAAAGTCTGAATGATTAGTAACACTTGTATGTCACATGATGTTTTACTAAAATCTCTGCTTACGCTCTGGTAAAGCAATCACTGAAAAGGAGCTTATATATTAGGCTACCATTGATATTATTATGTCCTGGTGAGGCTGGTTAAAGGGTTGCTTCGCCCAAATAACAAAAAGCCAAGAAAACCTCATTTAGCCACAAAAGCTGCGGTTCTCAGATATAACCATTGACAGTATATCTAACTAATACACTACAGGAGTTCAGGAATACAGTAGCTTCAATACAATGCTCAGCCAGAACAACTATTTGCCCGTACACCGTACACACCCCTGTATGTAAGTGTTAGGTGTAGTATAAAATAATGTGTCACAGGCATAACAACAAAAGAACAGGCTGCATTCAAAGCAACAGCCAATGCTGTGTCATCCTATGACTAATAGACATAGTAACAGATACTGTCTTAATCAGCCTCTGCAGCAGTCAGCGAGAGAGCTAGGTCAGCTAGCTCTGCTAGTTATAGCAAGCTGTAATGATGCAGACTTGACTCGGCCACAACTGAGAGTGCATCCCACAACTGTCTACTGTATAACACATAAAACTTTATCACAATACATCTTAACTTTCATCTGCGGATCACAGGGAATGCAGAATATATTGTGAGGGAAGACAGAACAGAATGTTGCTTCTTTCTATTTTTCTCCAGGCTCCTGGTGCCTCATCCATTTCACTGTGATGATATTTTTCACTGACTAGTTAAAGGCAAGAAGTGAAGAAAAGAAGCAGGGAGGTCAAGATGACATTAAGAATGAATGAATTAGCAAAGACAAGTTGCTATTTAGATGAAGATAAAGAGAAGCTATTTGAATCAAACATTGATCTGTTGGTGTCTAGTCAATGTGTTAAGAGAGGGACATTAACTCCTCTGTTAGTCCACTTAAATGTTTACAGAGGAATTCAGCTATGTACAAGTAAGTCTGGTTACATGTGAGTGTAACATCTGATGTATCAGATGGTCAGTAAGGAACCTGAGAAGCAGTTCAGCAGGTACAGTTAGTGCTCACATCCAGGAGAACTACTGTAAGGCAGGTCCAACCGGTGTAGGAGAGACAAGGAAACTTTCAAGGAAAGGAAAACTAATTCAGCCAAACACATGCAAATAAGTGGTGTTGGTGTAACAAATAGTCAAACATACTGTCTCTGAATCACTCAATCAAATATGCAGCATGTGTAAGTTGTCAAAGTGTAAAACATCCCTCAGTTTGCTTAAAGGTCCAGTAGGATTTAGTAGCAACTTGCGGTGAAGTTTCAGACCGCAACCAACTGAATACGGCTCACGTCCCAAACCTGTTGGAGATATACGGTGGCCTTGAAACACACAAAATGTCCTATTTAGAGCCAGTGTTTGGTTTGTCCGTTCTGGACTACTGTAGAAACATGGCGGACTCCATAGCCCTCTGTCTCAGAAAAAAACGGCTTATCCTAAGGGAACAAAGCGGGAACAACGGTTCTTATATTCAGGTGATTACACACTAATGAAAACATGCTTATGAATATTATATTCCATTTCTGTCAATAGAGCCTCCTAAATGTTACACACTGGACCTTTAAACGATACACAAAAATACAATGGCGTGACCTCAGTGTTGTCAGTTGTAGCTACAGCCCTTGATGTGGAGTAGGGAGGCAATGATTGGAGCAAACTGATGTGCTACTGAGTTAAGGGGGCGCCCCCAGTTGTTGAATGATTAAGGTGCATATCCCCCTTGTTAGATACCCCCTCTCTTCCCACAGACCCTGTCTCCCTCAGACTTACTGTCAGAATCTGCCAGAATAACGTCAAAATACTATTTTTTGACACAAAATCTTCAAGACACTCCAGAATGTAATCAGCCGCAAGAGAAGATGTATTTTTAATGATGGGTATCTCCTTTTGGAATTAAACTCTCTGACTGTGACACATCAGGCAATATTTGGTCAGATTTCATGCAGTTTCCTGGCAACAGGCTCTTCTGACTGAGGCAACAATATTAAGGCAAATTAGGTTTCATCCTTCGCTCCCTTTTACATCTTTCATATCTCTGATGTTGAAACGTTTATGAAATGTGATATGATATGGTTGCCATAGAATCGTATGGATAACTAATCAGTTAACAATATGTTTACCTACAGTCTTTGTACACAAGGTGTTCAGGAAATGACAGCAGTACTCTATAGACTACTCTTTGCTTTAGTTAGATCCTGTCAATAGTTCAGAGAGGATAACAGATTTGATGTGTGCTTATGCAGTAATAGTGCTTGTAAAACAAATACTGTGTATGCTATAGGACTTCAATGTCTCCGGGCAAACTTTACATTTTCCATCCTCTCCTTGTTAAATGCAAAGCATACGCGTCATGAATCTCCAGTTGACAGAGCAGCGAGCTCTGCAAGCCGATAGGCTGAAGCAATTTGACAGTTTGTCACGGTTGCACTTGGTTTAGCCACATCCTCCAATCTGTCACATAAGACAAACCAACATATCTTCATGCCAAAATAAGACTCATAATATATAATTTTACAAAGTCGTGGATATTCTCAAATTGTAAAGTTTAAATTATAACAGATAATTCTGGTGAATCTTGAAGGCAAATTCACAAACCCTGAATGTTCTCTTTTACTGTACTTACAGCACAGTAGTTCTCACTTTGTGTGATCTCCACACACCCTTTTTGCAGCTGTGCCTTTATTGTTTACACTCACACTTTCTGCAAGACATAAAACAATTAAGTTGCTGCTAAAGGGAGAGGCTATCTGTTTATTTTATCAAGGGCAAATTTTAAATGCAAATATTGGTGACCTCCGTTCTGCAAACCATTATTTGTTTAACTTTTATATAATCAGGCTGGTCAACCCTGAACACTCTACTGTGTATAAGGATGGGAGATGGTAAGAATTCAAAGATTGAAATAAAACTATATGTCAGTATGCTTTTATGAGTAGAACATCTCTTACAAGGTGCATGGAGAAGGGAAAATGGTCTTAAAGGGCAAAAAATCCAAACTTGTTGTATGAAGACAAGCCTTAATATGAACTGATGTTGCTGGAGATTTGCTTATTCCTGTCAGAGACATCTAGATTATATGTGCACTGAGTGGACCAAATATTCAGATAAAGGCAGTATCTACCTATCTCAGTAATTCTAAAACAAGAAAGAAAATGTCACTAATATTTTGTAGAGTCACTGGTAGCAATAACAGTAAAAGCAACAATAACACAGTATAAAAATACTATATTATGAGTAAAAATGTTACTTAAAACAAAATAAGTGATTCTTTTGGTCACCTTGAGGCAGCATAACCAACTCCTTAGCAAAAAGTTTGCTATGGATTCATCCAGCAGACATTTTTAATTCAATATTCATTCCACTAGATTTAGTTTTGGTTTCCATCAACTCCTGAAGAAAATGTATGGCTCCAAATGTTCATCAGTTGGTCGCTAACTTTGTGTGTCAGCTGTTTGGTGCTGAGCATAATCATATGTTTAGTTGGTAAATCTTAATCTGCAAAGTAAGCAGTAACTACAGATGATTTGAAATATAAAATTACAGAAAATGGAAATACCCAGGTACCTCAGCATTGTACTTAAAGTGCTCCTCCACTCAAAAATGTTTTTCTTTTTGTTCCTACAGTATGATGTTTGATCTTCAACAACAATATTTCCATATTCATAAAGAGGTAGAAGGAGTAGATTACTTTTTAAGGATTTTAATGTGGAAATTATACTGTTTTTGCAGAAAAAAACACATCAGACACTCATTATTGCTCCTAGCAGACTATTTATGTCTTAATAAATGTCTGGAGGGGATCTTTAAGTGCAGTACTCAAGCAAATGTACTAGTGTGAATATACTGTACATACTGTAGCTAATAACGCCAGAAGTATTTATTTGGTATTTAAGTGCTGGCATTTAAAGACATTCTATGAGTGAAGAACACATCTCTGTGAGTTAAAAAATATTTATGAGGTCTGTGTTTTTTCTCACTAGTGATGAACAGCAGGAGCTGGTCTGAACCAGAAAGACGTAAAATTTTGGCAAAGAAGACATTTAATTGTTCAAATGAATGACTGCAACAGGAAGTTCAGTAATAAGCCAGATGAATTCAGAGCAGGCGGACGGAATGAGAGACGAGGACACGCTGATCGCCGTACACAGAGCTTGAGCTCATGTTTTGGCCATTTGGATGAATTCAGGTCATTAAAGCTTAATGGGATTTTAATGAGGATGTTGGCAGAGACGCAGAGTGAGATGCGAGAGAGAGAGATGAACGTTCACCTTTAAATACATTTATTCAGTCCAAGTGCAGTTGCCATGCCAACACTACCAGTGCAGGCCCCTGGAGTCCTTCAGGTTATTGGAGGCAGGACATTCAATTACAGGGAGCTCTGAATATGACGTGAGTTTATAATAAACAATGCGGTTGCTGATGTCATGGCCGAAGTTTCCGGGTGCTGGCATATTCCAGTTGTAATGTACACCATGTTAGAGGATACCATTTAAATGCATCTTTAAAAAGAACATTGAAATGGCAAACAATGTCCCCTGAACTAGACTATGAGTTCAGTACTGAAAATTATGTTTTTCAAGAGTGTACAATAGGTGCATAGTACTCATGTGGTGCCATTAGAGTCATAGGAACCCAAACCCATACCAAGGACATCCCATTGCTGATGTATATCTGTGTGTCTCTTCTACATTTTGCTCTACGTTTGCTCAATGGCCTTGCGTAAATAACAGAATAACAGTGACATGACAACGTTAGCTTCCTCTGTAGGTGACACATCACCCTTCATTACCACTACACCTTCTTTTCCCATCATCTTTTTACTTTCATTAGAGAGCTAGGTATATTTGTTTTTTAAAGAATGCAATACAATTTAAATGTGTGTGTCCCACAGTGCAAGGTGCTTACAATAAGGTTGTATTTGCACATATTCTTATCTTAGATACCAGGTAGGATAACCAAATCCTGTATGAGTCCTACTTTAAAGCTGCATTAATAGATGCTGAAAATGGGATACAGATATATTATCACCTTATAAAGCTGTTCGGGCAAACGTGCCTAATTACACATCAAGCAGACACAGAGCAACATTAGAATTCATTTGGAGTCATGTTTTTGGGCACCATGGTATATTTAAGTCAAATATTTACTTGCAGTTTGGGACTAGTCAAGTAGCAAACAGACTTACTTTTAGCTGAAAACGGCTGCAAGCAGCTGCAGGAAATAAGGTTGATAAAAGCGGAGCTGGAGAACCAAAACAATAAGCTAAAAGACACTAATGGGCTTCGTAGAGCTGCAGGGTTGGATGGTAATTCTCTGTGGCTTCGTCACTACTATTCAGACCGCTGAGGTACAGTATATAATCATAAGATGTGAAATCACAACCAACCAATTTCATAAAAAGAAAGACATAAATAAATGATATCAATGTGAAAACTACATACAGTGGACCTGCCGTAGGGGGAACATTCAGATTAAGCCTCTAAAAGTGAAACAATTTCTCATTTAGATTTGAAAAAAAAGGTGTACTCTAATGTTCTACTGTGGCTGAAAATACAGGAATTTCAGAGATGGGCAGCAAGGACCTGATGAAAAGTACTGCAGTTTAGCAACATCAGTAAAGAGGATTGACAGGACTGACATTATAAAGGAAGAGCTTACAACAAAATTCAGAAATACCATCGTTACAAGTTAGGAATTGTTTTTATAACTCTGAATAATTAAAGGTTCAAATCAAAATAAAGAAAAACAGCTTTTGTGGATTAATACAATGTGATTTTTCTGTTCCACTTCACCTTCAAATATTCATTTTGGAAATGTTAAGCTCATTTCATAAGAAGTGATCCCAACCCCCTCAACCCTCACCCCCTCCACACAACACTGGACAAGCTAAACAACAGCTTCAGCAACAGACTCATTCAACCCCACTGCTCTAAGGAACAATACAGAAAATTGTTCCTCCCCACTGCAATAAGACTGTATAACTCATCTGCCTCTGTCAGATCCACTGTCACAGAACTGGACTAAATCTACCTGTGGAACATATAATTCATATCATATGTGATATTATATATCATTTTTATACAATATATTTTATTATATTACAATATATAATATATTATTTATTGTATGTATATCTTTCTTGTATAGTCAAGTATCTATTATACATATGCTATATATATCATATCATAACTTGTATATATGTGTACATATCTATCTATCTATCTATCTATCTATCTATCTATCTATCTATCTATCTATCTATCTGTCTGTCTGTCTGTCTGTCTGTCTGTCTGTCTGTCTGTCTGTCTGTCAACATTCTGCAGTGCACTTAAATGTTCTACCACAAGATGGAGCCATGTGCTACCAACAGACACTGAAAACAACTGAAGTGAAGGGGAAGAAGAATGATTCGCTCTGTATAATTGATGCAATGGCGCCTCTTAGTGGTGGCTAATAGGGAAAACCACACTATTGAAATATAGGCTACAGTACACTGACTGGAACGCTTAAACTTTAGTGGTTAGTGTTAAACTCACAAAACATACTATATCATATTGAAGTTGTATTTTTAAGCAGTTATTAGACTCCACAATGAATTCTCTCCAACATCTGACACCTTTGGGTGGACAGGTTGTGACATCACTGAACAGCAGATGCACCTGAGAAGCTCCTTTCATCCACAGGCCAATGTGTGAGTCAACAGTAGGATTTAGACACGCTTAGTTAAAAATCTGTTATAGTCACCCTTCCATGTGTCATTATGCCTTAAAGTAGTTTAATGTACTGTTTTGGTTCAATTATTTTTATCCACCTGCCCTGTTTATTTTGACTTGCTATTTCCTACATTTCCCACAATGCCATTCAACATTCAAAAACATGGGATCCAAAACATCCACGGTTTAGTTCTCAAACCCACATTCTCAGCACACTATCATATATGATTGCATATTGTTCATAGATATAGTCTTTTTTTACATAAATACTGGTGTATTTACATAATGGAAAATTGCAGTTTTTATCATCTGCTGTACTGTATCCACTGTAATAATTCTTTTTTTTTTTTAACGATTGACACTTGAAAAGATGAAGGCACTTGCAGATTACAAGTTAGCACAAAATGTAAACCAATCTATTATGCATAAATAAATATTCTGTATGTAATATATCATATTAGTGTCCCATATTTCTAAATCACTTCCGGAAAGAGAAGCAGTTTGATCACCAACATTAACGGTCCAGGTAGGTCCAATAGACTTGATGGTGATACCTGTGTGAGCTAGTGCGTGTGTTCACTTGAATACACACATATACACACCAAAGGCACTATATATAATGCACATGTCTGTATGTCCTTTTCTTTTTTACTTGACTAAGAGTGCCATGCAATATATAAACTGTTCCAACACAAATGGCAAAAAAATGCTGCTTATCACATTTCTATGTAGCTGTAATATCATGGCTCGTTATCACGCAAGAAAAACACACCACCAGACACAGTGAAGATATGTGACATGCGTTTATTAAGATACAAAAATATTTACAGCTAACTTAGCAGTCAATTCTTTCACTGATTGGAATCTGAGAATGTACTTGGTAGAGCTGACAAAAACAGAGGGAAACAGAAAAGTGTGTGAGGAAAAAAGATGGCTGTGATCACTAATCCACCGGCACCGGCAGGTCCTGGTAGTTGTTGACCTCTGGATGGTAGTGATTGATCTCAGGTTGTTCACCGTTGAGGTCAGCGTACTCTACTGAACCCTGCAGACACACAAAGCAAGCCATTAAACACACACAGCGGATTCCTTTATTATTCTGATCCTTAAACCCTGGCACATAACGCAAAGCACTTAAGACTAAAGTACACACCAATGCTGTCCCTATACATACAAAGACTGTGATATTTAAACCCATTGCAAGTTAATCATAATTTCAACAAAAGCAATTTTTTGGGGATTCTAGTACAAAACAATTGCCCCTGTATGAGTTCAAATCTGATGTTAAGATGTGTTTTTATCCATCTCCTTATCCACCTAATTTATAATCCTCATTTCGACTGGAACAAAACCCAATAAAACACAACCAGAGGATGCTCTGTGTCTTTCTCATTATACAAACTTTTAACAATAATAAGACTACAGTTAGACCAAACTCCACAGTCTGTCATCAAGATACACTGATGAAAGAATCAGCCATTTTTAGATCATGATGTCACATCCTTAGTTTATTATTTCGAATTCCTCTCCTCAGCTGCCTCCAACACCATGTAGGGACAAATGGTGCGGTCAGGAGCAGCAGTGATTAAGGCATACTAGGGGACAGTATGCTGGCTGAGATGGGCTTGGAGGTAATTTGACTGGGCCACAGCGCTGATCTGAGCGGGCGATAGGGAAGGAAGCCCCAGCCCAAATGCCTTTGTTCTTTTCTGGAAACTCTGACAGCCGTTTCCCTTCACTCTGGATTATCGGTGTGCAAACAGTCACTGTGACCAAGAGCTAGCCAATGCAGGGACACCGGGATGGTTTTATTAATTTGGTATGCAAATGACAAACATGAGTAATGCTGCTGTATAAAACCTATTTAAGTCATTATTCAAGTCAAAGGGGGAAATAATGGCATCACCTCTTTATGTGTTATGTGAGTTAAATCTACATTAAAATAGTATTTAAATACTACATACAGGACAAAATAAAAACATGAAACTTAAATTTCACTAACAAAGCACCTTAGAAAATATATTATATTGAATAAGAAAACAATAAATTGTTTAATAAAAAAGCTTGGATTTGCAAACCAAATTTTTTGATTTGCAATATAACATTATTTGATCGCAGTGTTGATTTTTCTCTCAAACCTATTCCGTTTGAGTAAATAATAAAGACACAAAAGTAACTCAGTAAAGATCAAAAGTATCTTCAAAATATTCTCTTTTCGGTGATTTCAAATTAAAAGTCAACTATGTTTTTTTTTTTAAATGCAGAAAACTCCATGAAATTATACATATATTATAGCTATATATACAGTATATGAACTATAGTGTAAAACCAGGGCTGCAAGTATGATAATTGTAGCTATAAAGAGCGAGAAGATCATGAGTGTGATTTTGCTGCTGATTACTCACATAGTCATGGTGGTCAGCGGCACCTAAAGGAAAAAGCATCAGAGGTTAAATGTGTGTTGGGTGTGGATACAGCTCACTCACTGGCTGACCTCAGAGTTATTCATTAATCATTTGACAGTTATGATGATGTGGCTGACCTTGCTGACTCATTTGTTCCTACTCTCAAGAGACCTTTGTTTCAGCCTGTATGGCTTCAGCCAATAAGTTGTCTAAATCAATATTTAGAATATTCCCTCTCACTCAGATGCTTCGCTCAACAACCCAGGATTATTTTGTCACTGCTGAACAGGAAACATTAGGACTCTGATGGACTGCCTGTTAGACACATGCAGTGTCTGGCTGCTGTTCTAATAACAGGAAGTTCCTGCCAGCAGTAACAGGATATGGTCATGGTTCTTTGGCCTGGATAAACTATCCTTCCATCAGTAATTTCACATTAGAAATTATATTCCTGAAGTCTCACTAATAGCATGAGGTTGCAGTAAAAGTATTTAAAGCTGAATGAACAGTTTTCTGCCACTTGGGGGCAGTGCAACAAGCTGAAAACCCAACACTGATATTGATATCATGTTATAGAGTTGAGTTGGTGAACACATTAGTAAACAGTTGCCTATTTACACATCAAAGAAAGAGCAATATTTCCAGTCCAGGTCCAATTTCACTCTCCTTTTAGCTTTGTTTCTGTTTCCACCAACAGCAGAAATGCAACATAATATTTATAGGTATGTTTTCATTAGTGTATAGTCACCTATAAATAAAAACTGCTGGGTTTTCATTATCTTAGAATGAGAGGTTTTCATCTACAGACAGACTGGGTCCTCTTCTACAGAGTCCACCATGTTGAACTGCCATGTTTCTACGGTAGCCCAGAATGGACAAATCAAACACTGGCTCTAGATAAGGCCTTATGCATTTTTTGCAAGTTTAGTGGCAACCGTAGTTTCTCCTAGATGCTTAGAAGGTTGAGCTGTATTCAGATGGTTGCAATCCGCAACTTAATTGTTAGATGCCATTATTAAAAAAAATGGCTCGACAGCGCCCACTATTGACCAGCCCAAATGGCACGTTTCACCTATGAGTATGAAAAGTGGTACACATGTAGATCTTGTCCAGATGTACAAAAAAATCTCTTGGAGCCATATCCCAAACCCAACAAGAAATCAGCCATTTTGGATTTAGTAGCCATTTTAGGTGTTTTGCACATGTTGTATTTTAACAAACTCCTAGGGACACCCTAACTCAGTGCACCCTAAAGACCATTACGATTAGAAGTTGTGCTATTTGTGAGTTAACACATAACACGGCCACAGCACACCCCGACACGCGCAGGGCCCGTTCATCGCTGCTTGCAGCTTAAATTCTCTGTGTTTGTTACTATGAGCAACCCCTTTCACAGTTAATTCATTCTTAACGTAAAAATATTCATCAGTGCAGCTTTAAAGATGTTAAACTCACCATGTGGAGATTTTTGAAGCTCGCTGTACACTGTGTCTGTGCCTTTTCTGAATGGGACTGTTAACGTAAAAAGCAACACATTAGCCTGCTTGAACATCAAAGTTTAGCAGATACTGTCTGTTTGATCTATCATTAACAGACATCTAAAAAGAGAGGGGCTGTGTCATATTCTGTAACTGCCAACTATGGCCCGTCGGGACCTTGAGCACAGGACCATAACGAAGTAGGGGCCAGTATCAGAAACCAGCCTGGCAATTATCTCAACCCTTCCTGTTTATAAGGTCTGCAGTTCAGTTCTGGAAATCCCAGAAGTTATCCCTGCAGTTACAGCAACTTGGAGATGTGTTAATTATGAGTAATTAGGCCCCTCCCAGGATGCCTTGGTCCATATTATCAAGGAATGTGGGCAAAACTGAGAACGAGAACCAAAAGCAGAAAAAAGATAGGGTAGTAGACAATATAACTTTTTGTGTGTGTGTGTGTGTGTGTGTGTAGTGTTAACCTCTGGCAGGATCTACTGGCCCAGGATGCACCACCTCAGTGTACTCCACATCAGGCTCATTGGACTTCACGCTGCTCTCCTCGTCACTGTCGGCATCTACACACGTGAACAAAATTCTCTGTGAAACATGCTTCATGAATTCATAGTCATCTTAATGAGGGGTATCGTTTTCTTAAGCATTAATGTCCATTATTGACCATGGAAACAGTCATGACCTTTCATGCCTAATATGGACAAGAAATCCTAAGAGCTATAGTATAACTTCTGAACTTCCATGTCAACAGATCAATCTGCATGACAAGTAGTAAGTGGACCTTGAGTGGGGATTAGTTTGTGGATATACATTTTTTTGTCTTATGAAATTGGAAGTTGAATTCATCTGCAAAATAATCTCAACCATAGTTATTAATACAGTAGTTAGCCCAGTGAGAGCCCATAAAGTGTCAAGTGTTCCCACACTGGCTGCTGTTCAGGAAAAGTTACACACAGTAGGCTCCCTTTAAAGTAGGATTTAGTGGCATCTGGCGATGAAGTTGCAGATTACCATCAACTGAATATCGCTCGCCTTCCAAACGTGTAAGAGAAGTAGAGTAGCCGCAAAACCCACAAAAAAACACTGAAGGCCCCCATTTAGAGCCAGTGTTTGGTTTGTCCGTTCTGGGCTACTGTAGAAACACGTCAATTCAATATGGCGGATGCCATGAAAGAGGTCCCACACCCTCTGTAGATAAAAACGGATTATTCTAAACCCAACAATTCTTATATTCAGGTGATTATACACTAATTACAACATACCAATGAATAATATATTCCATTTCTGCCAATAGATCCTCCTAAATGTTACACACTGGACCTTTAAAGTTCTCTGAGGTTGTGCTCAGTAGTTCCACCTGTGTTAAATATACATGCCTTCTTCGAACTGTAAGACATTAATCAAAGCATTAATATAATGGTAGACGTTAGAAGCCCAGCTCACCATCTTCAGATGGTCGCTTGCTCCACACACTGACTGCAACTCTGTCCGCCTTCACTGTGAAACACAGAAAGACAGACATCTGTCATAAGGCAGCTGCCAAACCGACACTTTCATTAAGTTGTAAAAGTTCTGCACTGATTAAAATAAAGAAACATATCTTAATAGGTAATTAGCAATAAAATGACATATTACAGAGCATGTATGAACATCACCTGATCTAGGTGTATTTGTGTCATTATTTTTGTGAAATATACCTTTTCACTTTCTTGCTGAGAGTTGAATGAGAAGAATATCACCCTTAAATCTATCTGCTCAGTATGAAGCTACAGCCAGCAACTGGTTAGCTTAGCTTAACAAAAGGAACATCTAGCCTGGCTCATGTCTAAAGGAAAAATAACTTACCAATTACCTTTTTAATTAGAATGTTTTATCTTGTTTGTTTAGGCCATATAAAACAGAGCCAGTCTAACGGTTTCCCCTTCCAGTCTGTATGCTAAGCAACGCTAACTGTATCCTGGCAGTAGCTTTATACTTAAGAGTCAGGCATGAGAATGAAATCGGTCTTCTCGCCTCACTCTTAGCAAGAAAGTGAATTTGAAAGTGTATTTCCCAAAATGTCAATCCATTTTTACATGACCAAAAGTCAAATATCAAGATTATATTCCATTCCAAAAGCAATAACAGAGAGATAAGTGAGATTTTTGGCACATCTCTACAGTTTGGCCTTCACTGGAGGCTTTATTACTCTGAAAATAAAACCATACAGAACAAACAGATATCTTGTGCTGCCTTGTGCATAATAGGCTGTTAATTCCGCAGCGGCTGCACAATAAACTCTGGCAAAAACAACTTCCTTTTGCAACTTCCCAGTTGGTAATGTAATCTCACACACAGCTCAACCAGGCTCATGTGATTAATTTCCTCCACCTGCTGCATGTATTCAATCTTGCCTCCCCCCCCCCCCCCCCCAGCCTGCCCTGTGCCAGCATAGGAAGTTTCTTGCAGGCCCTATTGTTTCAACTTTTCAAGGAAGTCTCTGCTGTGTGTTCCTTTTTAGGAAATGAATAGACTTCATGTTATGTTGGTATTGTCATGGACCTGTGCTTAGGACGGTGACACCATCCAGCATACACTGTAATGGAAGAGTAATGCAGGCATGATAATAGTAAACATATTTTTGGACTTTTTGTGCAGTATAAAGGTTTTTAGCATACTTAGCCTCAGATACAGCTGGAGCAAAATGAATGGTACTGACACACTTCTAAATAAAACCAATATCTTTATTCTATGTTTCTCTTCCAATCAGTCAAAGGATCAACCAAAAATATATACACACATTTCTCGTGATAGTGATTAAATGTATATACAGATCACCCAGCCCATTAAAACATGCACAGCAGACAAATAGAGCCGTTGCAACAATAAAGGACAGCAATTCACACGGACATGGCGAATGAAGAAACAAAGGACAAAGACAGTAATGTTAGGTATAAAATCAGAGGCCATCTAGATTGCAGGAGGAGGGGAGAGGGAGCAGCGGGTCCTGGTTTCTCATAACACGCCCCTCCTTGTCACCGAAAATTCATCAGAAAATGTCCAAATCCTACAACACTTGGCATCATAAACAGGATTACTGCTCTGAAAGTCCTCTCTCAGAGCTTCCTTTTCTTTGAAAGTTTAAAAAAATTTGAATTGAAAGTCCCGCCCACTGTAGGGCATCTCTACACTGTGGCTGGGATACTGTAGCTGCTCCTGTTGCTGAAGTCAGCGGGAAGCGACGCCACGCTATCTCTCACCCCATTGGTCACTCTCCCCTCTGTGCCATCATAGAGAGGCGCTGCGTCTGGAAGAAGATGATAATGGGCGCTCTAAGCATTTTGCAACAATTGACAATCAATGTCACGATGATTGAACTACTTAAGCATCTTCTTCCTGCGTAAGCACAGCTTGTACCTCAGAGTTTACTTCCTACATCAACTATATCCTAACAACATCCTATTTTTCCTGCCTCTGCACTACAGACTTAGACACAAACACAATGTGCATGCAAAAAGTCAGAGACAGACGAAGACAATACGTTCAAATGTACATATGTTGTGCGTGCATATAAACTTAAACAGGATATCTACAACTGGAAAGCAACATACACTGTTACATAAACAAAGTTAGCCAGGTCACCACAAAATGAGCCCTGCATGCATATTAGAACATGAATCATGGGATGAAAATGGATTGCTGTGGAACCATGCCATGACTGTTGAGGCAAGATAAATGACTAATGGCTGTTAAGATGATGACTAATGAGTACAGTCAGTGGTACATAGAAAACTAGTAAAACCAAGCTACCTGAGGCTGCGTTATAAACCTCTGTGTCGTAGGTTAGATTCACTGTTAAAGAGTCATCTGATTTAGGGCTCGGAGGCTTTCTGAGAAATGGTAAAAATAAAGTCAACTTGGGCATTGGTGAAGTCAAGGAAAAATCTACTAAATGCCCAAAAGATCTAAAGCTTAAGTAGTGTATGCAATCAATTCTGATACAAGAGCACACTGGTGGTTTTGTATGTTGTAGCCTATTAAGATGGCGCAGCTCTTGTAGCATCCTGTTACAGCAGCTTGTGTTAGACCCCCTGAGGAGTTTTCTTCAAAACACATGGTGTGTTTAACTGAGACCTAAAGATGTGCTGAATTAATTACCGTCCTTAAAAAAACATATGTAGATTAGTGGAACAAGCCCCTCGTGTGTACACACCTAAGTACGTATTAAGTTTGGGAGTTTTTTTTTTCTTTAATACAAACAGTATGTTCAATTTACATTTAATTCTACAACTCTAACATTAACTTCATGACATGCACTTGAAAAATGTCCAGTACAAGTGCACTACACATTACTCTAACTTCAAGAAACAGTTTGGTGTTTTGTGAATATGCTTATTTGTTTTCTTGCTGAGTTAGCTGAGAAAATCAATACCTCTCTCATGTGTGCACGTTAAATATGAAGCTAACGGTAACAAAATTAGCCTCCCAAGACCTCTAAAGCTCACTAATTAACACTTTATGTGACTATTTCTTGGGCTGGGAAAAGTAACTTCTAAAGTTGACATTCTTGATGTCAGAGTGTATGTGAGTGAGCAAAGCAACACCAAGTGGAAAAGTGTCCTGAGATAACTTTTGTTATGAATTGGCGCTATACAAATAAAATTGAATTGAATTGGATTGAATTGGAAATGATGTGTCACAAAATAAAACTGTCTAAAAACTCAGTGTCTCCTATCTCAAGCAAGTTTCAAGTCTCGGAAAGCTGATCTTCATAGAATGCTAATATTTAACTAATTACTACCCGGAAGGTAGGAAATCAACCCAAATCTTTGAAAAAAGGTTGTAATAATAAGAAGTCTATGTGCTCAAACATGCAAAACAACCAGTGTGGCTCTTTAAAGGTCCAGTGTGTAACATTTGGGAGGATCTATTTGCACAAATGGAATATAATAGGTATTCTTAAGTATTATTTTATTATTATCACCTGAATATAGGAATCATTATGTTTTTGTTGTGTTTGAATGAACTGTTTTTATCTACAGATGTTGTGGCCGCATTTCATGGAGTCCACCATGTTTCTACATTAGCCCAGAAGGGACAAACCAAACACTGGGTTTAGATAGGGGTGTTTTTTTGCATTTTTGAGCATTTTGAGGCTACCGTAGATTCTTCTTCATGCACGGAAGGTGAGGATAAAACGAGGGAGTTGCCACTAAATCCTACACTCAGGACCTTTAAAGGCTATAAATAAGCTGTTAAAACTAGACACACTGTCACTAACTTCTCCAGTATCTGTCACATTCAGAGTAAGCAAGTAGTCGAGCCAACTCACACCGACAGTTCAGCAGCTGCTTCTCTTTTACCTACAATAGGAGAGGAGAGGTGAGAAGAAGAGCAGGAGGAAGTAGGCAGAGGAAAGTTGGTTTTCATACAGACATGAGAGGCCTGACTTGTTGGAGGGCTGTAGGTCTTTCTACCTCTTTTGGATCTGAAGCACAGCACACACAACACCACCAACACCGACACCACCAGTAGACAGAACCCCACGATCACACCTTTCTTCCATTGCGCCAGTTGCACTATGGAGGGAGAAAAAGAGACAAACACACAGAAAGAAGGCAAAGTCAGTGACAAATAAAATGGAAGGGGAAAGAAGGGGAGTGAATAAAATAGGACAGGATTACCACGGTTGTTGAAGACAGCACCACTGCCTTAGTGTGAGATTACATTACCGTGTGTATGATTTAGTGGCATCTAGTGGTGAAGCTGCGGATTGCAACCATTTGAATACAGCTCAGCCTTCCAAGCGTGTAGGAGAAGTATGGTGGTTGCAAAACTTGTGGAAACGCTGAAGGCCCCATCTAGAGCCAGTTTTAGAATAAAGACTGGATCTTTAGAGGTCAAGTGTGTAACATTCAGGAGGCTCTATTAGCAGAAATGTAATATAATATTCATAGGTTTTTTTTAATGTATGTTTTAGTGTATAATCACCTGAAAAATAATAATCGTTTAAGAAGTGTTTTTGTTAACTTAGCATTAGCCATTTTTATCTACAGAGTCCATGGCCTTTTATGTTTTTTGTGGCTGCACTAGGTTTTCCTACACGCTTGGAACAGTAGGGTGAGACCAGAAGGCTGTAGTCTGATACTACGCTGCTAGAATCCTATACAGCCTACAAACTGGACCTTTAACTATGTTTCTTTACTTTCAATTAAATTTTAGTCTCTGAAGGTTATTTTTTGCATGCCTCAGAAGTAAAACAGACCTGCTGTTTAGTCATTCACAGAACAGCAGGTTTGGAGCAGGTGGGGGTCCATAATGAACGTTAATACGCATCGCTCTCACCCACTATGTCGACATTGTCACTGCGGACGTTGTTGGCGTGGTTGAATGCCTCGCAGTAGTATCTTCCGCTGGATTCCTTAGACAACAAGGGGATGTTGTGTTTTGTGTAGTTCTGGTTGGAGGTGGTAGTACTAAGTGGCTGTTCACGGCCTTCACGGTACCACTTAAAGGTGACCGGCGGAGTTCCTCTTATACTACATAAGAGGTCGAGATAACCTCCCTCATAAAGGTTTTCTAAGCTGGGGAGGACGGTCACAGTCGGGTCCGACAGAGGCTCTGGGAGAAGAAAAGGTGGAAGAAAAGAGGTGAGATTAGTCAACACTGCTTCAATTATAAACTTCGATTTTATTATGTCATTAAAGCCCAAAAACCTTACAGACACTTTCATTACATTTCTTTAAAGAAATGGTTTGACATTTTGGGAAATATGCTACGTATAACATACATAGAACTATACCTTCTTAGATGAGAGGATCAATACCACTCTTATGTTTGTACAGTAAATATGAAGCTACAACGAGCAACTGGTTAGCTTAGCTTAGCATAAAGACTGGAAACAGCAGGTGTAAAAACGTCCATTTGATGTTAGGGGGGAGTTCAGGAATATTTCTTGGGTAATAGTCTGACACATAATTTCCTGTAAAACAGCAATCATTGTTTTTACACTTTTGTTTCTGTACAGATTAAACAAACAGATGTGTTGCTTTAGAGGTGCCTGTATGTGGTTCCCCCTGTTTCCAGTCTTTACTTTTTAGCAAAAATGGACGAGAAGATTTCAAAGTGCTAGAAAAAAAACAAACCCTGACAGCTGGACAAGTTTCATCTGCTGAGGAAGGTCGTGTTATGTGACTGAAAAGCTACTAAACAGACCTTGAAGTGTTCTGTCATTTGTTAATAGTTGCTTTTTTTCAGAGTTACATGCCATATAATCATATGACTCAACAGTGGTTATTTACATGTGGTGATCCATTTATGAGCAGTTTGATGAGCCATATTTAATATATAGTAATCATGTAAAATAAACATACATACTTGTTTTGAACATTTACCTATGACAGCAGTGATGAGATTTTTACTGAGCCCGCCCTCCCTGTGACTGTTCTTTGCCTCACACATGAACTTGTTTATTTCTTCAGGCTTGGTGATGGTGACTGTAAAGATAGCTTGTTGAGAGGACAGCTTGATGCTGGTTGTGCTCAGTGGTTTATAATCCTTGAACAGGGTGTAGTTTATCGGCAGGCTGCCAATGTCTGACTGACAGAGGATCTTGAAGGGCTTTCCTAGAACTGCCCTGCCATCCACAGAGATCCTTGGCACGGAGACATAAACTAAAGAGGATAAAGAAAAAAGTTAAACACACCGATTTCCTCTGGACAGATCAGATGAAGCAAAAACCAAAGGCCTGTCCAGACAAGATTTTTGTCATTCAGACACAGGTGATTTCTATGTAAATGCTCTGTCCGAGGTTTCTGCCTCTTAAAAGAAAAATTTCTTTTCCCCCCCCCCCCCAACTTTTTTTTTAAAGGAAGGGAAGGTTTTTTTTTAATAAAAAAAAAAAGAAAAATCCAAAACTTTTTTATTTTGGAAAAAGAAAAAAAAAAAATTATTTTTAGTTTAAAAAAAAAAAAAAAAAAAAAAAAAAAAAAAAAAAAAAAAAAAAATAAAATTTTTTTTTATATTTTTTTTTTTTTTTAAAAAAAAATATTTTTTTAAAAAAAAAAAAAAAAATAAAAAAAAAAAAAAAAAAAAAAAAAAAAAAAAAAAAAAAAAAAAAAAAAAAAAAATCGAATTAATGTCATCATTTAACATTATTAGATTAGATAGCAAATTATGCTGCCACTTGGGGGCAGAGGAAACTAGCCACGAAGACAACACTGACATATTATCACCTTTTAAATTAGTATGGCAAACTTGTTAGCAAAAGGCTGCTGCAGCCTTTATGTTATCAATAATGTCATGATGACTTTTATGTAAAAGTAAAATTTCTGATGCATTTACATAAATCCACTTTTAATTGGTTTATTCAAATTTGCATCTAGAAGAGGCATCAAGTAAGTTTACCTTTAGGACGTACAGTCAGAGCTTCACTGTGTTTCTTAATGCCCTTGGCTTCAGCAACACAGGTATAGTTGAATTCAAAATGTAGGGCCCTGCCAGAAAATACTCCATTGCCCCCGGGGTTCAGCGAGCTTTGTGGTGGATCAAGAGTGTAAGTCACATCTTCCTTGGTGAGTCTTTCAGAGGCATATCGCTCACATCTGCAGGTTATTTTCATAATTTCCCTTTGAAAGACTTCAGCTGGAGATATGGTGATAGTAGGTGCTGAAAACAGTTCTGTGGATAGATTTAAAAAAACAAATCATCATCTGCACTGATGTCACTTAGTGTAAATATTGATAGATATAGAGACACAATACCAACAAGATGCAATAAAAGATTATCAGGGTCAAAAACAAATGATTTCAAAAAAATCAATCAATAGGCTTATACTGGTAATACATTAATTACAATAGAGTGTAAAAGAAATAAAAAGGTTTGTAGTTTTCCTTTAGCACATCCTGCTGTTACGGATTAACATTGGTATTCATTTGGAGTCGTGTTATAGCTACTAGGTGAATGTAAGTCCAGTATTCACGCTTCTTTTGCTTTGTTTTTGGTCTCTACTAACTCTAAGGGAAAAATCTCTTTAGCTGCTAATAGCCTAATGCACCATGTTCACCAGCTACTTGCTGGTGAAAATAATTTAAAGATCATTTTTATTGACTCCTTTTGTGGTTTATTAAACTAGTAAAAGATTATCAGAGTCAAAAACAATCATCAATTGGCTATATTGATTGTTTATTAAAATAATTTAAGTGTTTTTGACTCTGATAGTTAAATAATTCAAATGGAGCATAAGAGAAATAAAAAGCTTTAAAACATGTAAATATTTAAGATTAAGAAAAACGAAAAACATATCAATAGAACACAGGTTTATATATATTTATATATATACAGCATGCACACACAGGTCTTTCCTCTGTCTACTCACCAGTCACTGAAAGTATCTTTGTGGCAACTTTCACTATATTTCCAATCTCTAATTTGCACTCAAACTCCCCAGGATCAATTGCCTTTGCAACCATGACGTGTTTAAGTGTTGTGGTTTTGTTTCCACTGCTAAGAAGGCTGTCCCCCTGGCTCAGGTAGAGATGGAAACTTTCAGAGTTGTGCAGAAGGTTGCTGATGGAACACGAGATGTCGAGTTGGTCTCCTTCATAGATTTTGTACTGAGGGCCAATCTCCAAAACTGCTGTGATGGGCAGCTCTAAGGAGACAAAATCAATGAAGAAAAAGCCCTGAGTGGGTCCAGTGCATAGAAAAGTACAGAAATTTGAAAATTAAGGCTATTTACCTTTGACTGAAACAGTGACATTGTTGCTGTCCTCAGACTTAAAGGACTCTGGCGTTACGAGGACAGTATAGGAACAGTGAATTTTGTGGACGCCAACACTGCTGAAGTGAAGCTTGATCTCTGCCTGGTTGGAACTGGTGTGCTTGTCCTGGAACTCTTTGGAGTCCTTGAAGAAGTAGAAGAAAATGGAGCCTGTCTCACCAGGCGCCGTACACCTGGCCGTTACCTCCTCCCCTTCAATGACCACACCCTTGTTAAGGTGGAGAACTGGTTTTGACAGGCCTGGAAACCCAAAAAGTGAAAAATGTGCTCAGATTTAATCCGATGGAGCTTGAAAAAAGTAAATGGAAATGAAACAGCACCATTTTCTGCCAGTGTTAAAGACATTTCCCTGTTGCTGTTGTATATAAACACATCATTCCCATTACTGAAATGTTTTGACTATTTTTTTAATCTTAAACACATAGGATTTATTATTGCTAAAAATGTACAGGAAAAAAAATCTAAGCAATCTCAGTTGTTCTCTCACCAGATTAACATTTTAGATCTTTTTTGGCATATCCTGCTAACAGATGTTTAACATATTTTTAAAATTTTTAGTTAGAAACTCTTAGTTTCTTTTGAAATGATTTATTATCAGATTCACCTGAACTTGATAAACAGATAATAGGCTACTGGATCCATAATAACAAACCAACCTGTTACTGTGAGTTTCTTGACGTCGCTGCTCATCTCTCTGCTCTCAATTTTAACCGTGCACTTATATTTGCCAGTGTTGAAGACTCTGGCCTCGGGCAGTAGGTACAGTAGATCCTCTGGGGTGCTGGAGGTCTTGGTGTAGACAACGTTGCTGTCTTTGTATATAGTGTACTCACGACTCAGCACCGCCTGCCCCGAGATGCTGACGAGGGCCTGGCATCTCAGAGTCACATTGGTGTCCCGTGTCACATCAGTACTGGGCTCGATGGACAGGGTGATGTTTCTTATCGTAACTAGGGAGTGAATTCAAAAATAAATAAATTAGACTTAATGTGCAAGCTAATCTACTGCCCTGAAAAAGAGTAGGCAGTTGACTTTGAGCTTTTACATTTTGACTTTAGACCATATTTATAATGCTTTAGCTTTGTCATTGCAAGTTATATTTGAAGTTCAATACCACCCTTTTGTCTATCTAACTACGGACCTAGAGCTGGAAGTGGATTATCTGATGTTAGCATAAAGAGAGTTCAGTTTGTTGTTTCGTGGTTAATGAGCTTTTGATGTGCTGGTAGGTGGATTTTTGAGCAGAGCCAAGATTTCCCGCTGCTTCCAGTCTGTATGCTAAGCTAAGCTAATTGACTTGTGGCTCTAGTTTTACTTTTTTACGTACAGATAGAGTGGTATCGATCTTTTCATCTAACTATTGGCAGAAAAGCAACAAACAGATGGAGAAAAAAAATGGTGAGATATAAGTTGTAGTAAATTGTCCTCATGGCTTCTTCTGGTACGATCATTACCAAAAAAAGAGTCTGAGAGTGGAGACAAAGTTCTGTTTCCAATGTTACGTTAACCACTATACACACTTAAATGGTTTCCATTCAACAAATCTTTTCTCTGTAGTTCTCTACATTTATTCATACACATTCACGTCACTGATATTTATGAATACTTTTTCTAGTTAACCGTATATGTTCTTTGGGTAACTTATATGTGATATTTTACTCTGTAGACTTACTGCTTTATTTGAATGTGAGCATCTATATGGTTTTATATTTTGTGAATTTCACTGTTCATTCAGGCAGACAGCACCATCCTCACAGTACTGGAAAAACAAAAGCAGTCCGACTTAAAGGCAGGGCGTCAAAACAACACATGCATGCTGTATGCAATGCTCTGTCTACCGACTGAATCCTTGTGAATGCAGCATTAGACTGTGAACATATTGACAGAGCCCTTTCTTGACCTCTCTATGGAGTCTATTTCTGTGTTCATCTCCTACCTTTAAACAGATTTACACCCTATACACATGTCTGTCAGATAACTACTGATTTTATCCTGAGGAAGGCCAGAAGCACCCAGACGTTGATGTACAAAGACTGAATTGGCGTCCAGAGTATTCAGTTGTACCCCCTTTCCTTTGAGCTTTTACATAGTTTGCAGATTAGTGGATTGAACAGAATTTCCTTTTAATCACTTCCCTTCATGCACTTCCTGTTCAAACCAACGCTCCTGAATGGTCATTTTGCTGGAATATTTTAAATGACCAGCGCTGAGATTTCTATTATAGTTGCCATTTAATTGAGTATCAGCTTGGCACTCAGGAAGCTGATGTGTTACCACGGAATTTCATCATCGTATGCATCATGAAAGCATCCTTTCTGGGTATGTGACTCACACAATAAACAATGCATGAATGCATGACTGTACAATTCTTAGTGATCTGATGTTAAAAAACAACCACAATGCCAGAAGATTCAAATAAATCTAAAAGAGCACCGTCTGTTGGTATGCAGCTGGGCCAGACGGAACCCATCGGCTACTGACGATTTAGCCCCTGGGGCAATGTTTCGGTGGTTCTAATATAAATATAAATAATATAAAACGGATATCTGGGC
This sequence comes from Dicentrarchus labrax, assembly GCF_905237075.1. Taxonomy (NCBI): domain Eukaryota; kingdom Metazoa; phylum Chordata; class Actinopteri; family Moronidae; genus Dicentrarchus; species Dicentrarchus labrax. Next base: position 9,896,095 of record NW_026136721.1, read on the forward strand.
CAAAACTTCCTCTGCAGTCCAATTACCAACTTCATACTTGTGAATGATGAGCTAATGTCTAAATTATCTAAATCGTCCGAGGGGTTGTGAGATTGCATTTTTTGGCCAATGTGTTCCACTTCTTGTTGACCTGCATGCAACCAAGACCTGTTGGTCAATACTACTCGTACTACAAATGGAAACCAGATCGCTTCGAAACAGCTTTGGCGCTTTTTTGGAAATTTGCATTAGAGGAAATGTCATTGGTAGGACTGATCTTACAGGTATGCAATCGCAATGAATGATTCAGAGGAGATATTTATTGTCAGATACCAAGACTAAAAGAGCAACATTTTGTATTTTAGGAAACACTTTTTAAAAGTGACAACGGTCTAGTTTCTGCAGTGTAACCGGAGACAGAAAGCATCTGCACACCTACGTCAAGCCTCCCCACCTCATCACCCATATGGTGGAGTATTAGAGACAACAAGCTGCTGTTGTGACTCAGGGTGGGGTGTTGTGGGGCAGTAAACAAACCCGGAGAACAAGAAGAAAAAGGACAGGAAAAGCACTTTGTCAGACAAACAAGCCACTCGGGGGACCTTTCACCATTTCAGAGCCTGCTGAATCTGGCCCACGCCCAGCATCATTCAACAGACCTGGCAGGCCTGATGATGAGAAAAATCAGGCGTGCAGGGCAGAGATTTGCTATGGGCCCTCAAATGGTGTGTGAGTCATGGCAGGTGCATGCTGAGCCAGTGGTGGAAAGTAAGTACATTTACTCAAGTACAATACTTAGGCACAGTTCTGAGGTAATTGTACATTACTAGAGTTTTTACATTTAATGCTTCACTACATTTCAAAGGGAAATATTGCACTTTTTAGTCCATCATATTTATCTGACAGCTGTTTTGTGTCCATAACTTTCAGCTTGAGGCCCATTAAAAAAAGGAGTGTCTATGAGTCATCAGTTCTACCAAAGAGTGATTTCCCCTCTAAACCCCTGAGATGGTTTCACTGTTGAAGGCCCAGAGTTCAAATGATCCAATATTTCATTAAAAAGCATGGGCTGCATGGATGTACAAAAAATAAATACTGATTGGTATAGAAGAACTTTTTTCTTCTTTCATCTTTGGAACATCACATGTCAAAACTACCAAACTGTATATAAAGTAGTTAAAACTAGCTCCAGCTGGTCTAGGTGGATCAGTATTAATAACAACTTAATAATATTGTAATAATGGAGACCATTTTTACTCATACAAAATACATTTAGCTGATAACACTTCTGTATTTTTACTTAAAGATCCCCTCCAGACATGTAATAAGACACATATACAAATAATCTGCTTGGAACAGTAATGTGTGTCTGATGTGTTTTTTTCTGCAAAAAAAAACTACAATTCCCACATGAAAATCATCTCCTTCTTCCTCATGAAAAAACCCACAATCTCTGAATATGCAAAAGTTTATTTCTAAAGTTTTCCTGCTGGACACAAGATGTCTCCTCCTTCACTGTAAAGTCCATTCTCAGTGGATGTGCACTGGTGGATCACAATGTACAAGTTGCATACTGCTGCAGGAACAAGAAGAAAATGTTTTTGATTGAAAGGGAACTTTAAGAAATAATTTAAATGCAGGGACTTTACTTGTAATGCTGTATATTTACACTGGGCTATTGGTACTTTTACTTAAAAGATCTTCCCCCTTTGTGCTGTCTGTATCCACATAACATGACCAAGACTGAGAATATATGAGAGGTACAGTGGCGACTAAAAGGTGGATGAAGTGTGTGTGGGAAATAATAATATTTAATAAGCACCTGCAGAAATATAACCCCGGCTACATATATTAGTTATATTTTTTCTGTTCTCTCTAATCCTTGCACTTTTCAAATGTAAAAAATTCTCTGCCTTAAAATGTAAGGTCAATAAAGTGTTATATTGTATGTTTAATGTCTTGCTTTTGTCTGTGTATTGTATTAAAATGAGCAGTTTGTGATACCTGATTTAAAAAGGTACAACATTTGGTTTTATATGCCAGTGTTAATATTATTACAATCAAATAAGTGGATTATTATTATTATTATGTCTGATTTTCTTCAATTCTCACTTTTTTTCTGTTAAAACAGTGGATCACCGCTTCAGCTCAATAAAACACATTCAGAAAGAACAATCTCACAAGGGTATATCTGATAAATCGCTTATGTAAGAAGCAACCGCAAACATTAGTAATCAAATATAGGTCTTTCTTCACGTCCTGAGTCTGGCCCTGGCTCAGACAATGCCTCCATCTCTACTACAACTGATCCGCACTGACTCATGCCTTCCATCACTGACCAAGTCAAGAGGACAGGGAGGCGTGTGACACTGCTCGCCAACATGTTCCCAACGCTTCCTACCACAGCCTTTCCACCGTAACAGACACCAGAAAGCTCTGATAACAAACAGGACTGTTTCCACTGACTGACCATGTGTGTGTCTGTTTTTTAGTGGCCGATAACTGAAAAGTCTTCCAACTCAAAGACCAGTAACCTATGTTATGTTCGTATGGAAAGCAAAGCAATGATGCTCCATAAACACAGACCCTATTTTTTAAACAACAAATATTATCTAGATTAGATTAGATTTGGTGTATGATTTATTTTAGACTATACTTACATGACTGTGCGTTCACCACTCCCCATGGATGGAAGTCTTGGGGCAAGATAAGAAAGTAAAGCACCAGGTTAGAAACAAATCTATCAACCGACTCCACAAAAAGAAATCCAGAGAGTTCCTATGCAGAAGATAAAAGGTCAGCGGTCTTACAGCTGGACAGGAGTGTGGAGGTGAGCAGTAGAAGGATGGTCATCCTGTCTGAGGGACACTGAGGCTCCCAACGCTGCTGGCTGTCCTGGAGGTTAACAGACTTGTGACTATGGCAGTTGATGGGCAGTGTGTGGGGGGCAGATCTGATACTGGTGGGTGGGAGCGGACACTAAGGTGGTGCTCTACCTCAGCCACTCAGTGGTCAGCCAGCAGTGGCGGTTATCAACGCGAGCAGCCGTCGGCTTGGCTTAATTTGCCAGGAAGTCAGTGTTGTTTCCTCAGGATGTTCGTGCCGCCCTGACTCTTTGCTGTTGTGGAATGTTCTCCTCCTTCATGTATGAGTGTGTGTGGATGTGTGTGTGAAATGGTAGTCACAATAATGGTGTATTGCTTGGGGTGCAGTAGTCAGGCCTTTCACCTCTGACCTTGGCTGGCAGGGCCGGTGCAGGTAGAGAGAAGAACAAGACGGGACAACATTCTTTGTGCTGCAAAGCCCATTTCCTGATGTGAAGATAATGGTTTAGTTCAGCTACTGAAAACTGTTTTCACTCACATAAATCTTGGCCTAACTCGTATGTAGCTGGAACTATTTTCACTGGTACGCATTGTTTCCATCATGACTTACACCCTGATGAACTACTCACATTTGACTTTGGCAGTTAGTCAGTGACTTCATTCGAATTCAAGATGTAAAGTGAATTAAATGATGCAAGATATATATATATAAAAAAGTTATTTCAAAGCCATGTTCAACGAAAGCAAGTGAAACTAAAACTGAAATCTCAAATACAATGATCCCACCAAATATGGTTGACATAAAAGCAGCTCTATTCCAGCCCTGTTGTGCGTTTTGGGGAGCTGTGGAGCCTGCTGACACGGCCAAATTTTCGCCAGCTCTGACGTGTGCTGATTTTTTTTTAGTTTTTGAGCATCCTAAGCCTCTTAAAGATTTTGCAATAGTTGATAAATAATCATCTCTACAAAAACAATAGGTCCCATTGGTAACACCCGCGTTAACCCAAGGGGCTCCTAACTAATCCTGAGCCAAGCTAGCATAGCTTTAAGATAAACAAAAGGAGCGGTCAGTTACTGTACTTTCTGTGTACTGTTTATTTACAGCAGCAGCTCATCACTAACAGTGTTGCTGCTGTGACTAACTACATTTAGGTAAATAAAGGAACATCTTATCTTATCGTGTCTTATCTTAAAAGTCTGAAAAAATAACCCTGATGACTTTTGGTTATCCCCCAGCATTTTGGGGCTTGACCCAAGGGCTAAAAGTCAGGTCCTATTTTGACCTCTATTGCCACGATTTTGACCGTTCTGTTTATTCACACATTTTTTGTCATAATAAAAAAATAAATAATGAAACCCGTTTAATTCTGTGTCATTATTTAATTTTGTCTGTTCAGTTGTTGAGTTCATATGAATTCTTGAATTGAAATATTACATAGGGTGTACGCAATGGTTCCCAACAGAAGCTTGAAGACATGCATCCAATTCATTTGAGAAGAATTTACCTTAGTGCTTAGATACAGCTATTAATTTGTTTTATATGTAAATAATACTTCAGTATAGCTATTTCTAATGTGTCTCAATGACATTGAGCTTCAGTTTAAGGTTTTCATAATGTAGATGCAGACAAAACATTAGGAGGACCGCAGCAGAATACTGCTTCAAATGTAAATGTCAGAAACAAACAAAATCCGGTGTTGTATTTGGTTTATTTCATTGATTTCATCTCCTGTCTTATAAACCACAGTCAGCAAAGCAGTCTACAGTCACAGAGACAAACCTGATTGTTTTCATTTTTCCTTTCTGACTACTTTGATAAAGTCTTTTTCTTCAGATCTAAAATCTTAAAACTCAAAACAGGATACTTAGAGATGAATGTGATTCTGAGCAAACTGCCCGACGCCAAAATACACGATTTGGGCTGAGCCGGTGAAGCAGTTGAGGCCTGCTAAACCACAGAGAGCGCTAAAGAGCACAGTGACGGGGTGATAGTGGGGACTAATGTGGTCACTGCAACTGCAGTCGCTTATACAGACTGTATGGTGTGTGTTCCCAGTTCACTTTCAGTCATAGAGTCTATTCCTTCTGCGGGGAAAAGCAAAGCTCAGGACAGCCGATGCAGAGGGGTGAGGTGGGCGTGGCAGGAAAGAAAGGAGGGGGCGGCTGTTGCAGTACACTAGGGATGAAGGGGGCATGGTAGAGCAATGTGTGTGTGTGTGTGTGTGTGTGTGTGTGTGTGTGTGAGAAAGAGGGTAAGGCTGTCCCCACTTTTTTCCCCCTCCACCTCATGGAGGCTAAGGCAAACAAATGCCAGCAGAATTAAAAACATAAAATTACAAAACTGAAAGAGAAAAAGCTTTTAAAGATTGTAAAGAGTTTAAAAAGCTGAATAAGCAAAGCTGCAGCCCCAGGAAGAGGCACACTGATGGTGATACTGCACAAAAAAGAAAAAAGAAAATCAGAGGCCCCCCCCCTTCTTATAAAAGAGGTGCCTTTACTTACGTCAACAATTTCCATAATCTCTGGAGTGACACCGCACCATGTCATGTAACTAACTGCACCAGTCCATCATGCTGCAGACACTGGGGGAGGCTGGTAGTTGCTCAACCTTGGTTTGAGGTGGCTCATGGAGTACCTGAGCGAGATTTAGGACGCTGACTAAAACTTGACACAGTGACCATGTACAGGTACAGAGTTAAAGAGAGTGCCACAGTTCTGATGACACCAGCATTAACATGCAACTCACTTTACGCCTCAACTGTGTTAAACAAATTCAAACCAAACATATCTGGCAATAAAATCCTAAATAAAAACTCAAAGAAAAAAAAAGAAACCTTGCAGAAGGTTTAATCAAAATGAAAAATGGTTCAAACAGTGGGGTGGCAGCTGATCCCTGGTGTGATGAGTCACATAACCTATAAGTTCTTAAAACCTGCAGTGTGCTCAAAGGGAGTCTCAACTGAGCTGCCCCTCACTGTGATTAGATAAGCAACCAGGGTCATCTTCTATATATTTTTTCCAGATGCCAGAAAAAGATCGACTGGCACATGAGGGCCAGTGCCCTCATCTGGAGCTGGCCAAAAAAGTATTTTCAGGGCTTCTTTTGCTCTCTTTTAATTCCACATTGGGAGGACTTGGACATATTGGTTAATTTAATTGATATCTCTCCTGTCAATGGTGTGAGCTGATGGGGTAAAAAAGGCACCCATCTGATACTACGAGTATGTAAAAAGAAAGAATTACACCGCTGTGAATTGAAATGGGTGTGTTTGTATTGCTATACTGTGGCACCTCTGGGTGGTTGGGTTGTGGGCAACTGTCTGAAGCTATCGATGGCATTCGGTGCTGCTATCACCTTCGAGCTGAAGTGTTATTTTTCCGTTATAGGAAACGTCGAGGAGGAGCTTGAGGCTGAATCAAGGGAGGTTTTTATTGCTTTGCAGGGCAGGCAGGCAGGTGCTGCAGAATCCCTATAGGACTGGGTGCTTAGCATAAACCAGCCCTCCTCTCACTGTGCTAGATATCAGGGTATGTGTCATCCTAGGGGCCATAGAGGGTTTCCCTTTTTACAGGTGATTAAGTTTAGAAACAAATTAACCCACAAAAACACCCCCTTGAGCCACAACAAAGGGGCTTGCATGGAAAATAGGATTATGTTTGGCACACTGGGGTCAGGAAGCAAGAAGGAGAGTTCTAGCATGGGAGCAGGCATTTTTTTGGGCATCATTTAAGTCCAAGGCTATGAGGGCCCACTGTGGGGAACATCTGTGCTATAATCCATTTTAACACACACACACACACACACACACACACACACACACACACACACACACACACACACACACACACACACACACACACACACACACACACACACACACACACACACACACACACGAAACACTCATCACGTCAGCTTCGTCAACGTGTCAGGCAAGAAGGAGCACAGTCCACCAGCTCTGGGTTCGTCCTTACAAACGTCTTGCAAAGTAGCAAAACTCTGTGTCCATTACAATGAATTTATAAACACACCGGGGTCCAGCGGAGGGCAAGCTCGTGTTTCCTGCACCAGTGAATGTGTTTCAACAGTCTGTGTTGTCCTCTGGGCGACCCCCCCCCTCCCTCAGTTCACTGGGGTCACAGTTCATTCAGGTAGTGATGCTCGCTGTGCGGCGAGGAGGAGCCCCCGTGATCGGTGGGTACCACTTCTTTAAAATAGAACCTCTATTCTTCTGTATACGCTATTTAAATATACACACTCCTCAGCACAGCCAAGTCTACAATCATTAGCTTCATAATAAGAATATGAATAAACAATGAGAATAATAATAAGAATATTTATATCGTCGTTCGTAGCATGAGTTTTTTGTCAGCAGCCATCACTAGAACATTCAGGGTGGTAATTGCATATGTACAACAAAAATGTCATTTACATCCCGGAGCTGGGGGCTCAGGGTCAGAAGTCATATGTGGTGGTTTTGTTGGGGAGGGGGGTGATGAATGCTGGTGTGTTATCTGAGCCTCTTCTCTGCTGAATAAATGGACATGTAGTAGTCGTTGCTGCCTACCGCCAAGTGGGGCTGGAGGGAGACGAAGAGAAAAGCAGGTTAGACAGTCTTAGTTTACTACAGGTGAAACGTCAAAGTGTGTGTGTGTGTGTGTGTGTGTGTGTGTGTGTGTGTGTGTGTGTGTGTGTCTGTGTGTGTTCCCAAATATTTTTTGGCAAACTGTAAAACAGACAATTTGTTGAGCAATTACCATTAGGAATATAGTCCATGTCAGTATGTCCTTCACAAATGCAGTGATAATGTAATAAAGCTTAAAAGCCCGCTAATGTAGCAACATAATGTTAGCTAATGCTAGCTTAAGTGGCAATGAGCAAAAGTAAAAGAGTTCCTTGAGCAGAGAAGCTGATGTGTTTGCTACATAAAGGAGCAGGGAAAAGTGAGATGTTGATATTAAATTTAGAGGAAATCAGAAGTACTTGACTCTCAGGCTGTACACAGAAGTGGTGCCAACGTGTGCCAACAGCTGACAGAAGATGGCTGCACTGAGGCACCAACGGCAAGATGGCGTATTTGGAGTGCAAAGGTTAGAGATGAACAATAATTGCAGACGTGATAAAAAAGTATAGGTATACTCTATGTTGCTGACGTCCATGACATTCTGCTCAGAAATGCACTTATGTATGTACTCACTAACTTGCTAGCAACTAGTTTGGGTCATGAACGACCAATGGGCAGAGTGATGGGTGGATCGTGTTGAGTGGATTCTATATGAGCTACTCCGTTCTAATGTCCTCAAGAAACTGATCTTCCAAACACGTTGATATGAGATGGTTAGACTTGGCATAATCTGTGGTGGAAAGGTTTACTTAAAGCTGCACTAATGCAGTGTTTTGTTTACTTGGGGGTAGTGGAAATTACAACACTGACATGTTATCACCTTATAAAGTTGATATGGTGAACCTGCTAGCAAACAACTACATATTTACACATCCAGGACAATCAACGTTAGCCTACATTTGGAGTCGTGTTTCTGGCCACCTGTAAGTCTGTTTTTGGTCTTTTGGTGTTTTTGGAACGTAGCTGCTGCTGTAGACATAAAAGAGTTGCGGGCCAGAAAACCAAAATAATGACCTAAAAGCTGTGTAGAGCTGAGGGGAGTTACAGAGTTGGGTGATAATTCTTTCCTTTAACATTACATAAAGTGGTTTGTTCATTTGTTTATACAAAATATTGATAAGGTGTAGCTTTAAATGCAATTTTGAGTTAGCTCAATTGTAAGGTACATGTTAAGCTTCCTTTTACTGCACTTAGTCATTCTCAAATGTTTGATATCTACTGGCCCAGATGTACGACAGCATGAGTACTGGTGTGGGTAGTGAAAAATAAGTGTTACTTTACCCAGTAAGGATGGAAGGCTAAACAGCTGATGGCCCCAATCCTTTGTCCCATGAAGCCGTCATAGTACTTTATGTTGCTGATCACATCGCCGTTAGCATTGTAGACTGCTATGAACTGGTTCATCGATCCACTGGAGGGCAGAGGATAAAACGTGGACATCACATCCATCATAAGCTGTGTATACTGCAATGGATTTCTTTTGTGGTGAATCTTTTTCAACTTAAGTAAATACAGGAAGAACAAGAATCCTTTTGTCTTCAATTTAGACAAATGTAACAAAGTAAGGACAACACAAATAAAAGAAATGCCCTTGCAGGGATCTGACATTCACATTGTGGACACTTTATGAGCCTTTTTGTCAGGGCTAGAACCTACATCTATACAAACATACTCACCAGGCAAACAGGTTGGCCTGCGGGTGGATGTCCAGGGCTGTTAACCCCTTCACTGTCTGTAGCACGTTGATGGAGTCCGGCGACCGAGGTTCAAAGAATCGAACATCTCCGTTAACACTGGTGGGGAGCGTCACAGTCAGTACAGGAAAACAAACAAACAAAAAAAAAGTTTGGGTTGTGTGAAAGTTAAGAGACAAAGAAAGAGCGTACCTGACGCTGATAATATGTCCGTCTGTCTCCTTCTGTAGGTGAGCTTTGACCACCCAGGCTCCGTGCTCCCTGTAGGTCATCACCCGGCTGCAGACACACAACAGACACAACAAATGTCAGCCAAGGTGAGAACTGTGTGTTTCTTCACAATGACCTGACAGGAAACGCAGGAAAATAACACCAGAGCCGTGAGACTGTGAACATCATCAGCACCAGTATGCTCAAAGCCTAAAACACAGTTACAGCCATAACACCAAAATAAACTGAGGAAGAGATAAAATAAGGAAAGACAGAGACTAGACAATCCCATCCTGTCGCCGTAAACCGTGCAATTCCTCTGTTTAACTTTCACCCATATTTATATTTGTGATGTAAAATGATGATTGTCTTCTCATCAACCTGCAAGGCACTTGTATTTCTATCAAATTCACAGGGCTTTATCGGCACACCATATTCCTTTATAATATTGCCATTCATTTACAATATATTCAAAACACTGTTAATAAGAGAAAAGAAACAGTACATCAACATAATATTTAACAATTAACAAAATCCCATGTGTGTGTCTATGAAATTGGGAGAACCTGATTATTAAGGATCTGGTTCAACATTAGAGGTAATTACTTCACGAAAAACAAAAAGAGCTGAATTTTAGGACACACAATGAAAAGTTGCTCCTGAGGACTGGAATCACCTGGATCAGTTTAATTTTGGAACGATGGAGTCTGCCTATGTGCTGAAGCCCTTCCTCTTATATGTCATGCAGAAAACAGCAGTAACATGTAATATAAGTGAGAAACCACTGGGGGGCACCATTGGATCATGGCTGGAAAAAGCAATAATTGTCTCCTGGAGAGACTGAGATGCCATTAGAGCTAAAATGAAAACACTAAAACCATCTTTTTAGAACTGTGCTGCCCCCAAATTATTCACTTCCCATAATGCACTCATATACTTCCTGACAACAGGTGTGACAGGAAGTATTTGATCTGCTTAAAGTTCAAGGACAAAACATTTGGTGAAAACATCAAATTTTATTATTTTCTCCCAGAGCTGACAACTCGAAGCAGAAGAGGTAGAAAAAACACAGATTTAAAACAATTGACAGTAATTTTTAGATTTAAAGCCCCAAAACACAATTTTTAAACTGCTGCATGCCTGAAGCATACTAAACAGTTCATCAAAAATATTCCAAACATGACCTGTATGTGCTGTCTGCTGGTCCTGGACTAATCTCTGGGGGAGCAACATAGTTGCTGAAAGATGTAACTCCATGCCTGAGGGGAACTATTAAATTAGCTTTACTCAAAGATTTATGGGCCACTTCATGGTTTAACTGCTTTGTTTTTTCCCCTTTGGGACTGAAATTAAAATAATGTTTAACCAACTGGGGGGATACGGTGCCACCAGGGTCCATTAAAAGATGTGGCAACCCCAAAGGGAGATTTACAGCACACTATATGTAATAAATATAGATTAGGGAAGTTAATAATGTAAGACTCTGTAGGAGTTAATGCTCACAGAAACTGCTGTGTGTTCTTGAATGTATTTAAGTAATGATGAGACAGTAAAAGGAGTTGGGAAATTAATAATCACTTTAACCTTCTCTGTGATACGAAAGCGATGAGGTCAGAGGTTGCATGCAAGATTTGAGATAGTGTGCTTTACCATTCATTGGGACCCATCCTCCTGTCGAATACGCGTACAGATCCGTCACCCAGACCGGCAACGATGAGCGAACGCTGGGAGTCACAGGACAGGCTGGTCACACAGCTGTCTGCTCCAGTTGGGATGTCCTGGTGGACGCACACAAACACACAAAACCCCATTAGAGGTTTGTAAAGATACCTACCAAGGTACCACTGTCATTACAATGCCCCTTTCACACTAAACCTTCTTTAAAATCATCAATCATGTGCTCTGTTGACTGTTGGCTCATTTGGAGTTGGACCCAGCATCAATATGCAGCCACAGGCGAGGCTGGGGCATTTGTACTTGTATTAAGCCCATCCATCAAGACAATGATTAGCACACCAAGGACCATTAGATGTGTAAAACCAAAGAAAAAAGGGAAAAGAGGAAACCACCCTAATGGTACTGGCTCTCCCACAGATTTCCATTAGTTTACTGAAACAGCATCAGTATACTGTACACTGGGAACATTATGTTGAAACGGGAATAGCTAGTATCACAGACATGATTTATTCATGTTGTATTATCAACAGTTATTATTATATCATCAGGAGGGTTATGGCTTCAGTACTGATCGTGGGTGTGTTTGTTTGTCAGCAGGATGATGGGAAAACTAGATAGGGTATAAACTGTGCAAAACATGAATCTTCACATATTTGCATGTGATTGAACTGTCTGGTGATATATCTTCACATTCCTAAATACTGCCATAATTTTCATGAAACTTATTCGAAGCGTGTAGCATGGGGCAAGGAACAAACCAGCACATTTAGAAGCAGGTTCAAAACACTGGGCGGATACACAAATTATTTTTCACTTTTGCTGTGGTTGTGCTTGCAGATTTGCAGATCATAGAGGACAGGACTATTGGCGTTAGCAGATTCAAAGGTTTTTTGTTGGTTGTACAGGCACGTGTAGAACATGACATGATTTCCATTAATTCTGATAAAACCAAAGAAAGAGATACATTTGCTACAAATTACATGTTGGGATGATGGCTGCCTCGCATATCCTGCGTTCTTTTGGAGCGTTGTTGTGCACGTCCTCAGAAATGAATGTAACGCATCCGCGATGTGAACACAAGTTTATATATCTACAGCTTACGGGGTAAAATAATGAATACCTTATTACTATCAATATGTCTAAAGGATTTCAAAAAGACGGCCAATTAGTTTCAAAAACATGAGGAGATCTACATTTGAGTAAATAGTACTTTGCCAGCAGAATAGGGCAGACAGCAACCATTTGCCAACACAAACCAACTAATTCTCCAACTTCACACACTGCAGCCTCTTGACGATTTGTTAACCCATTAATTTTTCATTTATCAAAAAATAAAATGGAAACAAAACTATCTTCAGTAACATACCTGCAAGGCCTGAATGCCAGGTTTCACACCAGCTAATAAACAGTTACAAAATGTAATCCTTGAGCCAAGGGCTACCTTTTCACCAAGTTCCAGCTGTATTCATTGTGACCTTTTTGAGAAAATTTGTCATACAAACAGGGTCACTGAGTACCTGGACCTTCATCTCCCTGTCAGTGTCCCAGATCCTGATGACTCGCACATCTCCAGACGTCATAAGGAGACCCGTCTCCTGCTCCCAGTCGACAACCATGCCTGCACCTGCAACACAACACAGCAGTTATAATGTAGAGCATGTACACACAAACATGCATCAACACATGTACACTCCATAAAACAAACAACAGCAGTGTGCTCTTAATAGACTCATACATCTGGATTGATGTCACATCAATCAATTAAAAGAAAACAAAACAAGGTGACTTTTAATCACAATTAAAACTGGAAAAAAGCTTCAAAATATTTAATTACTGAGAATTATTTGTACACAATATGTGACCTGAAGTTTTAATTTATGTATTTTGCTCAGTTAATTTAATTTATAAGTGAACACTCACACATATAACCACACACTGACACAGCTGTTTAACACACCGAGCATGTGTTGATCCCCCAAATACACAACCCACACAATCTGTTGGTGGTGTAAGAAGGCTCTTGCTGCCACATGTAGCAAGTCAAAGGAAAGATTAGTGCAACAGCTTTCTGCACCACTGTGTAACTAACAAATATACCACAAAGAATTCAGCAAAACCAGAACTACTGATTTCTGCAGAGCCTGCAGATGCGTACGCAACAGCTCTTTATCAAGGTTTTTTGCTAAAAGTTAAACATTTCTGAGTAAATAAACATGCACTTCATGCAGATGGAAACATGGTTAAGCAGGGTTTCCCGCAGCACTTTGCAGCTAAGGCAGCCGCCTTAGCAACACACGCCTGCCGCCTTGACAACGTTGTCAAAAAAAAAAGAAAAGTAGGCCGAGTGATATGAGCAATATGAGCGATATCCGCCGTGTTACTCCATCCTGTTTTCTCCCTTTCATTCCTAACCACGTTTGATGATTGCACGTGATTTTCTCTCGCATTGTACACAGCCAAATGGACAGAAAAACGCAACCTCACCATCCGCACTGCACCGCCCCGCCGATGGCAACCAATACACTAACCCCCCCCCCTGGTCTGACGGCCTACCACCTTGACTAACACATTTCCTGTGGGAAACCCTGTTTAGCATTTTGCATCCTTCTCAACAAGACGACCACTGGGAGATACAAACACTGACCCTGGAACTGAGCCTGTCAGCAGATTCTGGTTTAGATGAGTCAAATGCCACTCGAGTGAGAATGTCGGGAGGGAAGAAGCTGAAGACAGCCTCATATGTTGGCAGTCACAGCAGGAATCAAGCGAGCAGTGCCATGTCGGCCACACTTGCCCTGCTGGCTCAGTGATGCCTGGCAGAGGCCTGTGGCTGCAGGCGTCAGTACACTTCAAACAAAATGCTTGTCGGATCCCAGAGCAGCATCTGAAATCCTCTCCCACTGCACCTTTCTGATGTTGGAATTTATATAACTTTCCAAAACTGATGCGACAATCGGCATTTCATGCAGCAGCTGGTGAAGTAAGAATGTAAACAGGGTTTGAACTTCTCACTTAAGTGCAACGTCTTTAACCACATCTACCTTTCTTTATTTTTTCCCCATTAAAAGTCATTTTATGCCTTCATTGATAGTTAAACAAAGCTCCCTGGTCTGATGTGAACTGATGTTGCAATTCATGGTCGGAACCCTTTAAAGACTGTAATAACTTTATGCTGTTGGGAAACCAGTGACTATATAGAAGTGGAAAGTATAATATCGGTTTAAGTGGACCATCAGCAGCAGTGGAAGAACCGCAATTCCCATTAGAGTGAAGGTGCTCTTTTGATATTGGAAGATTATTTGATGAAAAAGAAGGAATAAATGGGCAGGTAGGGAATCCAGAAAGGAAAATGTACACGAAAACAATCTCCATCTTTGTCTCACAATGATGCTTTTACCACAGATGCAAGAGAAGCCATCAGTATCCTTTTCTCTCCTTTTAAAACTCATCAGACCATGCATCACTGCCTTCTCCCCTTTCCTCTCAGTCACTTCCTCTTCCTATTTTTTCACAATCAATAACCAAGGATAAGGACTCCATTACTTTGCTCTTCTCTGGCCTCGCAGAACAATAGTGAAGATGTACATCCTTTGTGATCCTTTCCAACTGCTTATCTCTTCCGGGTGCCTACTTTACAAATCGTGACATAACTTTCTTCTACTGAACCATCTATGACAGGGTTTCTACTGTTCTACTTGGCTTGGGTTGTCAGGAAAACCCAAGCCCCTTGTGGCGGATTTCAATCCTACAATGTGACGTCATCCGGCCTCCTGCTCAGGCGTCACAACGATGGTAGTGTGGGCACGTGTGTGGGGATAGCACACAGGGAAAACCACTTCACAGTACAAGGCTTAGTCAGCGACACGTTCAGAGTCGCATGCGGGGACGCTTGATGCTGGCTCATTTCAGGGACTGCGACAAGAGAGCAGGCATTCCCTTTGAAGCTGGCAGCTCTGAGATGAGGAAATCTGGGTTACAATGAGAGCGGTTGCACAAGATTCTCCAACACACAAAAGTGTGTGCATTTATTTCCTGTATAAAGAAGCACACATGCCACCAAACCATCTCACGATTTAGATTCAGTTTAAGCCCTCCTAATACATCATTATTTTTCCCTCTGTCCCGCTATGATGAGAAATCCATTGTGGATAAAATAAAATGTGTATGAAAGGAAATCCCCAGCAGACTTAGCACTGCTATGGTCTAATTGTCTCTGTGTTTTGGTTGCTATTTTAAGCATTGTTTGATTTTCCTGCTAGCAAAACTAAAATGTTGGACACCTACAGACCTCTCTGTTCCTTCCACTCTGTACAATGCACCCAGTTTCTCTGTGCTGGAACACTACCTGGCCCCATGTTTGCTGTGTGGTACTTAAATAATTAAACAATCATTATAATTTAGGAGAAGGTGACATAATAATGAAGGTCTTAAAACTAAACTCCGTCTTGAGTGACCTTCAAATTGAAGGAAAATACCATTATATTACAACTTGGCTCTTCCTTTTGTGGGTCTGGCCATTGTTTCTATCAGCAAAAACAATTTATTGTTAGAAAGAAGGCAGATGAGACTAAAAACATGAGCAGTTAGATGAGTTGTAGACCAATTCCCAGGTCAGCTAAATTTGTTTGGAAGAGAAAACGAAAGCCTAACATAATGTTTTTATTCAAACTGCCCGTAGTTAATATTCAACCTCCCTTTCAAATCAGAATGTCTGAATACAAAAATATCAAACAATGAAGGGGGACAAAGCTCAATGCCACTGGGCAACAAATCATACTTTCAATAATCAGTTGGGAGATGAACATAGCCTAACCCAGTCAGTGTGGTCTGTTGGATAACATTGTAACAGCTCACACATCCACTAGTGGAAATAGATTAACTTGCTACACAGATCTGCAACCCTTCAGTTTTGTCTCTCATGGTCAACGCTCAGCCGCTCAAAACGGGCTAAAAGTCTGCCTCGGAGGGAACCTTTGTGGAACTGAGCAGGTCTTAGTTACCCACACAGAAATCAATAAAGACATGAAGAATAGAGATGTGAAAAGGCAGAGCAGGAGCAAAGGAGTGTGGGCAATGTTTCCTCAGCAGTAAATCTTACCACCTTACATAGGTGGAGGCATAGATAGCTTCGATGTACATTCTCTCTTAAAGCCTTGTCTCTTTCCTTCACTGCTTGAAATCAAATGTTGTTCACCCCCAATAACAATATTAAAAGCAATGATATTGTTAGCAGAATGGCTTTTCCCTTGTTGAATCTTTGGCAAGCAGGAAAAAAAGCTACTTTTAACATCACTAAGGGCCGGGCTGCCAGCAGTTGTGGTAGATCATCTCGTTCCTGTGCCAGTGTGCCGAGACAATCCCTGATTTGTGATATATTTATCTATTCCTTTGCATAAATATCTTTGTTTCACTCCTCTCTGTCTCTGGAGAAGATGCATTCTTATTCTGCACCATTATCTCCAGTGATGGACTAGCTCTCCCACACACTGCAGCTCATTAAACCAGTGCTGCGGCCTTCCTGGTTCTTCTCCCCCTCAGCGTTTTCCCCTCTCTTCCCTTCATCGCATTTACTTTGAAAAGGTCCTCCAGGACTCCGGTAATAATGCTTCTCCAGGATAACAGAGGACTTGCCAGTATGTACGTGCCTTTAATAGAAGATGACGTTATCTATGGGAGCGCTCTGACTGGCAGGGAAACTTCCCTGCTATGGCATTTGTCTAAGCTTTAGAGGCCGAGGCCTGACATTTGGGGAGGTAAAAAGCTTTGACTTGCATGGTTGTCAAAAACCCTGTGAAATGAAGCATAACCTTCATGGCATTAGCACTTGCTGACCTGATTATAGTGGACAGGAGACTAATACTAACTTCTTAAATCATTTTACATAATTCACGACAAGGGACATCCCTTGGACAACAGATGGAACTTAACACATGATTTCAGGCGACAATACCAAACTAAACATTGCAACTTGGCGAGCGGGGAGTCAAATATAAAGAAGAAGCTCAACTTGTGAGTGTATCATCTTATTGAACTTGACTATTTAACATTAAAAAGTGGTCTACAGCTGTATTCAACAAATTCCTTCTATAAAAAGATACATTCTTATGTATATATATATTCTATATATTCTTTGACCTATGCTTCAGTTTCTCTATGAAAAGGATAACAATCTGCAACTTGTGGTTTTGGGGAGAGGACCTAATGTGTGTTTAGTCTACTGCTTTCCTGCTGTAATCGCACTTTAACAACGTGTGTGAGAATGTGAGAGAAGAAATTCCTGTTGCTTGTCATCGTCGTTTTTCTAGACCTACACTATAACTGAAACCCCTAGCTTTGCATCACAGTAAAGACTGCAGACAAAAGAAGTGACTGTGCCTGGAGGCTTTTTGTGTCATTTTCCCAAAACTTCCAAGTCATGTACCCCTCTCCAACTCCACAACGAGCCCCGGTTTGGATTTAGCGAGTTCCCAGAGCCCCAACGTTAACAAGGCACCAGGCAGTAGAGCCAAATGTAGAGCAGCACACAGCGTATGCCTCCCTAAAGCCAAAGAGGAGAAGGCTGCCCTACATTCACTTATGCAGCCAAAAAACTAAGAGAAAGAAGATAACACAGGAAAACAAATCCCTAATCTTGAGCAACCACGTGGGTAGAATAAGTAGAGAAAGGGAATGGCAGTAAATGAAGAAGAATAAAAAACCAATCTCAAACATTAACTGCATGTGGATCAAAACGTAATTATATCGACTCTCAATCTAATCTGCAGAGAAGTGAAGTCTGTGTGCTGTGCAGTAGCCACAGGAATAGTTTCTCCAGTCTGTGCCAGTGACAGTCCCCTAATTTCACTGGTTCCTCTGGAGTTTAACAAGATAATCCCTCCGGCGAAACGGGCTGGGTTGCTCTATGCTATTAAAATCACACAGCACCAACATGCTCCCAATTAAACACTGACACCTTTGGGACAAGCTTGAATAAGTGTATTTTTTATACATGAGAGAAGCCATTTTAAGGTGAAAATTAGTAATGGGGGCAGTGCCTGTCTGAAGAGAGAGCTTGGCCATGCTGAAGGCAAGAGCTATTTTCTCACTCTTTAAAGAAGCATCTATTTGAATTGAGTTTTGTATGTAGATTTCAGCCAAATACAGTTCACTAAATCCCTCCCCTAAACAGAGATTGTCCAATAATAGCTTAGCAACCGGAATGACGGCAGGTCTGTCAAGCTTTGGATTTGTCCATATGTTGAAGTGGTGTCCTTGGTAATGGTAATGGTAATGGTAAGAGGGATACTTGGCATTTAAAAAGTATTGAGGGTGGTGCCAAAAACACAACACATGTGCATGTTCAGATACTTTGCTTACTGCCCGCATTAAGCTAGTGTTACCTCTGATGCACAAGGACTACATAATTAAGTAATGACATTAGTTTGTGGTTATGTCCTGCACACCCTCTGTGTAGTATGTCCCCATTATGTGGAAGCTGGTCCTGGACTGCTGCTCAGACTTTATGCTAACATTAGCTGCTCTGCTCTGCTCTTTATTGGATTTGTGGATGTTTTCACTCCAGCAACCCCCGCCAACATTACCTTTGAGAAACATGAGTTAGTCATCAAATATTAAAAGTAAAACGTACGGTTTGAAAAATACAAACAAATATGAGCTAAGCAGCAGTTATGTTAGAATAAAATACGAGTCGGATATTCAATTTTTCCTTGTCATACTAATAACGCTAGGACTAACTTGCTCTACACTGCACCACAAGAACAATATAGTTTCTAGTCTTCTACATGGATCATCAACAGGATGCTGACTTTTTGCCTGGGACATACAGATTCAGCCTTTAGCCTCAGTCAAATTAAGGGCCGCTTTTACAGGGTCCTTCTGGAAATATTAAAATGTCAGCCATGGAGGGTGCATTTCCAACCGACTCATGGAGGTAATTAGCTTAATTAGCCAGTTTGCTTCAGCTGATAAAGTCTGCCAGGAACAGTTGTCATTTTAGCCGGTAAAATCAATCGTAAGTTCAGTCGTTGACTAAAAGTAAAAAGCCTGCTTTTGTTAACTTCTGTCTGAAATCAAGGACTAAGAATTGTGTGGTAACTCTGCTTTATCATTGTAAACTGTATATGTGTAGACAAAAGTTAGACAGGCATAAGAACAGTAACTTAAAGACTAACTAAACCCCCAAAGACCTTTTTTTCAGCTGAAAACCAATGTATATGTGTATTTAGTGGGACATTGTGGTGCAAAGTATTTGACTTGTACATATTGTGTTATAAATATACATAGTGACTGCCCTCTACTGGTTAAAACCTGGCTATTGAATGGAATTTTGCTAGTGGCTGATCTGGTGGCAAGGTGACATATATAGTGGCACCTTTTGTCACCAACCCATCCCTCCCTCCCTCTCCGTCCCCTCCTACAGTAATGAGTGGAAATGCTGGTCGAGCACTAGCTTGATTGTGTGATTTTGGTGCTTTAAAGGGTTAAGAACAACAAAGTCACGCAACTACACACACAAACTTACCGACTGAGGCAGCAGAGAGTTAAAATAACTGTTTTTGTCAAGGGAGTCTGGTGGCTTTGAACAAAGCAATATAACGTCTGTTTCTGGTTAAACAAAGAGGATCTTTTCTTTAAAAAAGGCTTTCTCTGTAGGGACCCTTTCCATAATGTTGTCAGACACTTATAATAACAATCTGAGCCTGTCAGTGGCAAAAACAAGCACTTTAGTGGATGTACATTGATGGTGTGCAATCTCCCCAAAGGATTATGTTTCAGGCTGATTTCGCTTCTGCTGGCTGTAGCACTCTCACTCAATACTGGACCAATTTCAAACATTGTTTTCCCTATTAGCCAAAACAGGGTCCAGGTTGAAAAATACCAAAGTTACCCTTTGAAGGGAGCAGGGCATAGCATTTTGTTGCTTATGAGAAAAGCGTGTCCGACTTGTTGAGTCGGGACATGTTGGCATTTGTCGAAACACATTAGCCCTTGCTTTTCTCATGAGTCTTTTAACTTTTGGGATGACTGTCAGGGATGAAGTGATGGAGCATCACTGGACAGATGAAGGGATGAGGAGTGGGGGTGGTGGTTGCGGGAATACAATAAATAAATAAAATAAAAAAATAAAGAGGCACACTGCTGGCTGTTTAGTGCAGCGCCTTCGCTCTGGGAGTGAGGGAGTATAGAAAAGAATGGCTACACTCACCTCCTTGCTTACTCCTGTCAAGATAGATGGAGACCCTTCTGGCCAGACCTGCGAGCGGGGGGAGGGAGCAGATGGAAAGGGGGAGGAGGGGGGAGGGGGAGAGCAAGAACGCAACAAAGCAAGCAACAAATTAGCAAGGACCCCCCATGCATGCAGACCCACACAATCGCACACACACACTCAAAAGTGAAGACTTCCTAATATACTCCATGTGCATTCAAACAGCAGAGGGGTGAACAAGGCGGCTGTTTCCCAGATGACTAACAGTTATATGCCGGGATCAAAGAGTGAAAGGAGAGAGACTGAGAGAGAGGCTTGAGCTGAGCTGCTGCCTCTGCATTACAAACAGGGGCTGTGGAAGCTGCACAGGGTCCCCAACCTCCAAGCCTGCAGGACACAGAATCCCAAATCCTTCCACCACACGGCAGAAAGCTTGACTAGAGAGGACTTGAGTGTGCATGTGCATGGGAATGAGAGTTTGAGTGAGATCGATAGTGAAAAAGACATACGGAAATAATTGAACTGGTCTGAAGGTGTTCGTGATTAAACAAATCAATTAATTCAATCACAGAAAATTAAGTGTGATAGCAAGATTTGTTGTTGTGGAGGTGTATGTTATTGGGAAAACTGCTTGCTGCCTTGTTCAGCCTCTCGAGGTGGGGGAAAAAACACAAAAAAATATCAAAGAACCAGCAAAGTAACCACAAGCCAGACAGACAGATTCTACAGAGATGGCTCACTGCTGAAAAACAGCACAAAAGCATGTTATTGGACAACAGGGACGGGATGAGTGAGGACAGGTTGTGCAGGGACCAGTGTGTATGAGAAGGTGTGTGTGTGTCTGCCAGTTTCTCCTTGAGAAACGTTCACAGTCTTGAAGCAAATGCCTACAGAGGTAGAGCAGGTTTTTTGGCAGCACAAAGACAGACTTGCGTAATATTTCATGGGGTTTTACATTATTAATGCCACTGAGGCAACGCTAAAAATCTAAAAATTTCAAAACACAAGCATATAATTATTGTACTGTCTGAAAGACGTTCCAAGCAATGGTAATAACTCTAAACTGGTCACTGGGCTAGGAAGAGGAGGTGTGTGTGTAAATGCAATGGGGAAAACTGTGTGTGTGTCTACGTGTGTGAGAGAGATTGCAGATCTTTTTTAAAGTTGTCTGCCAAGTTTAAAAAAAGATATATATTTGTATACCACAAGCTGAAGTATACAAATATATATATATATCAGTAAAACTTTTTCCAGGAAAGATCTCCGTCGAGTGGCTGTTTATATTAAAATTGATGCCTCCACTGTAGTCTGATTGCAGAGGTGACACAGCGACTGTCACTAACGATACATCCAGGATAACAAGCACACCATTAAATGTTAAAGTCTTGGTCAAAACAAGGCTGTGGCTCACTGCGGGAGAGTCCTCTGCGGGGGGAGAGTCTCTCAGGGCGATTTGTGTCATGAGATTCAGACAGACAGTGATGCTAGTTAAGTGTGTCGCCTCTCCGCAGATTCCCACAGAGCGCCGGTGACTCTGTGGCTTTGTAATGACACATATGTGTACGCATTGTGTGGTCTACACCACTGCACGGATGTCAAGTCAGCCAGTGAGTCAGCCAGACATTCAACCTGACAGCTCTGGTCTCGTTGCTACCAATTAGCCAAATATGTATCTTATTCTATACGAGATGCGTTCTAGAAAAGCTTTATGAAAGCAGTCCACCCAGACATTACTGTTGACACATGTGCTCATGCTAAAACACTGGGTCAGAGATCATTTAAAAACATGTTCAAAACAGACAAAAGTGTGGTAGTAATATGTATCAAAGAGGTTGTATTAAGTACTGGTAGGAACATATAATCATTCCTACAGCTGTCACGGTTTCCCTAAAAAAGCTCCCTACCCAGAATTGACGGCTGAGAAACGCTCGAGGCAGAAAAGTGTGGAGCAGTGGAGAGAGTTGAGAGGGAGAGTGGGTAACCCAGCACATCACAGAAGTGGGTGGATGTCTCTGACAAGTGTGTGCTGTGGGTGTTGGGCCTGGTTCAAATATTTGCGAATAACTCTGCCTCGCGTATTATGGAAGTGTGTCAACACAGAAGGTAAACATGGCAGCGAATCCACTGACACCCACAGTCCAAGTTTAAAATTATCAATTCTATTCAGGCAACGCAGAAAGCCCTCTGCGCAGAGAATGACTAATAACCTACCATTTTATCATTAAGTTTGTGCTCTTAAATGAACTGGCTTTGAATGTAGGTCTCCAAACAGGATAAACTTGCCTCCAACTTTCTGAGACATGACAGATATGTGATGGATATGGCATATGTGACAGGGTGAGACAGGCGAGATAAGTTGCATTCGTTTTGACTGATGGAACTAAATGCAGACACCTGACTCAGAATCCAACACCTGCCTCTTATGTGGCAGAAACAATCAACGACACTGTGGGGGGCTGAGGTCTCTGCATCAGGTCAAATCACTTATTGAACAGACCCTACATGACATACATCCTCTGCTGGACTTAGTTTAGTGGTTTGGTCTGTGTGTTCTCACACATACTGACCTGGTTTTCATGACAACCCACTGAGTGCTGCTGGTTTTGACAATGCAGCTAAGAACTTCTATACTGTGCTAGTTCCTGAGTGAGCATTATAATTGGGCTGGGTTTGGTGAGATCTGCTAATAATTTCACTGTGCCACGTGTTCAAATTTCTGCTATTCACAAACTCTCAGCGTCAACTTTTAATCAGAAATTGAATTCTGTGTTTCACACACAAAAATTAAAGAATGCAATCTGCAATAAATCCTACCTTCATGGAGGTTGCAGTGTTTTAGAGAGATGAAGATTCAGCTTGATCTGTTTTAGATAACTTCATTGCACTTTTTAATGTACAAATAAGTTACTTGTGCAACAAAGGCAATAATATTCATATAATCATCAAATTTTTTAATGATTCATTTTCACAATCAACACCTATTTAGCTGTATTAAAGAGGAAATACAACTGTTATTAGTAAGCTTATATAAGCTAGTGCTAGGTTTAGGAATAAAATGTATCCCTGCTCTGTCACTGGCACTTTAACAGTCTCCAGGCAGACCTAGAGCGGTTAAGTTTCTGGTTTCCTGCAGGTTTCAACAGGGAAAATTTAAGATTTTTTAAAGATTATTATGAGTGACCTTTAAGACCTATTTCATGTCCATACTGACAAAAAAAGTACAATGGATATAAAGAAAAATCAGTTTTGGTTGCAGTATGATCAATACAAATTATTCCCAAAAACACATTTAAAAGGTAGACTGAAAAATGCAACTTCATACAAGTAATGTTAACTTCATTAAATCATATTTAAAAACTTTAAAAATCATATTTAAGATGTTTTAAGGCCTATGGTAGAGAGAGGGGATGACACACAGCAAAGAGCCACCAGTCAGACTCAAGCCCATGGCTGCTGCAGCAAGGACTCAGCCTTTGTACAGCTCTACCAGGTGAACTATCAGGGCGCCGCTTAAGACCTAATTTTTATTGTCTTATAAATATGCATAGTGACTACTCTCTACTGGCTGAAACCCAGCTATTGAAATTGAATTTTGCTGATCTGGTGGCAGGTGACGTATATGGCCTCCTACAGTAATTTTACATCTCAGAAGACAGGAGGTGCTGGTCTAGTGTTGCCTCGATGGGTTAGTTAGTTTGTGTTATTTTGTGATTTTAGACTTTTTAGACCCTGTGAATGTTAGCCGTATGTTTGCACCTGACTTTCATGGCACAATTTAAATAGTAAGAGACTACATAACCATTCAAAGACGGAATATCATTCTTCCTCTTACAAATTAAAAGCTGAATTCATAAGCTTCAGTACAAAACACCCAAAACTGGATGTTTCAATAGAAGCGCTGGAAAACGAGAAAATGCAGTAAACTCCTATCCTACCTGGTTGCCTTGTAGGCGGGGAAGTGTGACTGGAATGGGGTGAACAGTGGGGCAGTCGGCGAGTTACTACAGGAAGTACTGTGGGAGTATGGGTAGGTGGATGGGGGGGATAGTAAAATAGAGCGTTGATCTTTACTGTGAGCGCTGGAGGAGGGCTGACCTCTGGTAGTGGGCAGCATGTCTGAAAGGCCCTGCCACGCCGTCACCATCTCCGGGTTCTTCTGGTCAGCAAAGTTCTTCCATATACGTAACGCTCCGTCATCTGGAGAGAGGGGAGGGGGCCGGTGTGGGATAGAAACAGGAAGATACAGAGAGGGAAGTAAAGAGTGAGAGCCAGAACAGGAATACGGATAAAGAGAAGCTTGTTTGTATTCTTCACAGATTTGGAAGCACATGTTGAAGTGTGCAGAAGATTTGTTGAAAACCTTGAAGTGAGACTCTTTTCAAAACATGCAACACACAGCGTGACTTGACCATGAACACACACATACCTCAATCAATAGAGAATGTAGAGCGGCATCTTAAAAGGCTCTTTGCTTAAAAGTGTTGTGTCTGTGAGAAAAAAAGTGAGGCACGAGTCTCTAACTCTAAAAACCTCTGTCGGAACACAGCAGCTGAAACACAGCTAAGACACCGAGCTCAACATAAAACATGTCCACGCACTCTTATGAGAGAGCTATAACAACCCATAAATGTCTCCACTTGATTTACATTCTGCGTTTTCCTTTTTTAGCGCTGTATATTTTTTTATAACTAATGTCCTCCCTGATATCCTTCACAGCATGACTGATGGAGAAAAGCTGAATAAGTGCACATTACATTTTGATGAGATGGAATTTAAATTTATTAATCCCTGAGCTTTTATCAAGGTCTCAGAAGGTGTGCAATGAAATACAGCATTCATTCTTATCTCATTGTTACACTGCTAAGACAACGAAACAAACGTGTGTTTCTGTGTGTGTTTTAATGTAGAGTTGTTGCTACAGTTCCTCTGGGTTATGAAGATAAAGCCATGGAGGGTAATTGCTTTGTTGTGTTGATGAATGATGATGAATACACATGAGTGCTTCGTGAGTGTGTTTGTGGGGGTAAGAGTCAAGTGTTTAAGGCTCGTTGCTGCTACAAATGAGTCTCTTTGCGATTTCCGCAGTGCTGGTGGGCGTGAACACTTGAGCCGCTCACTCAAGGAAACGCATTCCTAACTTGCCCTTAGTTCTTTTCCGTGATCGTACATGTGCTTGTTGTGTATGCGTTTCAAACCTGTTGCCGTGAGCAGTAATGAGCAGTCATGCCCGTTCAGGTACTCCATGGCTGTGATGCGAGTGTAACGAGGGTTTCCGTTGTAGAAGTAGTCCAGCCTCTCGCCCTTCTCCCAGTCCCAGAAACTGCAGCACGCACACGCACACGCACACACACACACACACGTTCTTATAATCTATTATTAATGATTTTTTCAAGATTAATTCTCTTAAAGATTTGATCTGTTTTAGGTTTAAAACCATCATGTATGAAACTGAATCGTTTGCAGAATGGTCTTAAGGCTGATTCTGTTTTTCAGACTGAGCGTGTCTCTGACCAGATGCTGTCCTTGTCGGCCACAGCGATGCAGGTGTTGAAGGGGTGGAACTTCACAACAGACGGTACTCCAGGGTTTCGGTTGATGAATATTTGATCATCCAGACGTGAGACACCTGTAACGGAGGGGAACAAGCCAGAATGGGAACAAGTGTAAAAAGGAGGAGAATTTCTTAAAACTGGAAAATCACAGGTTTGATTCCCGCTGGAGTGCCCCATCCTGCCAACCTGAACCTGTGAATTTTCAACCTTCTACAGCAACAGGTGCTGGCAGTGTGCTGGGGCTGCAAGTGTACATAGTGCTTCCAGGAAATAGCTACAACCCAACACTCTAGTGCCCTCAAAAACTGCTTATAATTCCACAATGCAATATGCTGTATTTATAGACACAGGAATGACTGCTGAGCGACTCTAGCAGTAAATATGCAAAATGATGATGATTTTAAGTGTCTGAAATCTTACTCCTCACTATTGAGTAAACTACTGAGTACCTATTACATAGGGAGTAGTGAACGAGTGAACAAGGGAATGATTTTGGACACAGCCACAGTGTGTGAACGCATGCTTACTTCAGACAGATATCGAAAGAAAACCCTCTATAGTATTTAATATTTCATAAATACACAGGCAGTAAGAAGGCTAGTTCCACCTTCAAGTGCTAATTTAAGGATGCTTTGTGTATTGGTCGTTAAAAATGTATTCTCTAAATTCAGATCATAATGCCAGTGGGAACACTGAGAATTTGTAACTGCAAATAGGACAGGACAGAACAGAGGAAAAACAGAGGAGAAATAAATAAATAAATAGCAACGAGGTCTTCATAACAGAATTTTAAATCAGAACATGCTGGAATGAATGACTGAGTATGGGAAGAAGAAAGGATTACAGCAATGCTGCAGAATAATAGAAAACAAACAAAACATCTGGCAGCAGGCTCAAGAAGGAGAAAAAAAAGTCTAGTTGTGTACCCCTTTGGCAGATTTCAGTGGAGTATAACGCAGCGCCAACACGCTGATACAACTGATAAGTTCACTGCCTTGCCATATGTTGTCATGGCAACAACACATATCGGTTCACCAGCCTGTCCTTGGCTACCTGAACGCACTCTCGAGACAATGATAATGAGATGAAGAAGAATGAGGAAAAATCCATCATGAATTTATCACAAATGCAGCTGTGTTGGAAGAATCGCGGTTGGAGGGAAAAGTAGAGGAGATCATCACCATCGATCTGCTGTTTGTTCCGTTTGATGGCACATTCGATGTGTAAACACTGTAAAATCTGAAACTACCCCGAGGACTTCAGAACTGCATGGTGATGGGTGTAAATTTTGCATCAACAAGAAAAGAAAATCAAATCAGGTTTACGAGCTGAAGTATTTCTCTAGGACTTTTTTCCTTATTTCTTCTTTTCTGCCTCCTTCTCACCTCCTCCATCCTCAGTCTTCCCCCCCCCGTCTTGTTTCTCTCTGGGGGGAACAGACTGAATGAGGGCAACCCTACTACTTCTCTCTCTTTCAAAAAAACTGAGGATAGAGAGGAATTCAATGATTTACTGAGCAGTCAGAAAGAGAGGGAAAGAAGTGCGTTAGCTCTGACGCCAATCGCCTCGTGACTTTGTGTGTGTGTGTGCGGAGTGTTACCAGTGACGTTGGGGGTGTTAGCTATTCCGTTTGAGAAATCTCTGACTTCACTTGGGGAGTCTGTGCGTATGCTGGCACCCTGGGCTCTTTAATGTGTAGGTTTGTGTGTCTGAGTGTGTGTGTGTGTGTGTGTGAGGGAAGTCCTGTGACTCATAAAGCGGGTTGTTTCTGACTATGGATTGATTTCAATCAGTCCTCTCTGCTCACTCGCTCACATGTCGAAGCTGCACCATTTACACCTTCTGTGTAACTCAGTCTGTCTGTTTTTTTTTGGACAGTCTGGATTTGCCCCAGATTCTGTCCCTTACCAATACTCCAAAAATGTTTAATTATACATGATTCTGGCAAAATGACAGTGCTTATACTCTGTAATCTTAACACTGCTGACCATATGCTACTAATCACTAATGACTGTACTAAAATGGTAAGAATCCTATCATCTAAGACAGGGACTATTTTCTGTCCACCAGTAACTTTGTAATCAAGTAGATCAACCTGGCATGTGGAGTCCCTCAAGGTTCAATACTTTGACCTCAGACCATTGGTAAATAAACCAAACCAAATTACCCACATACATTTTCTAGTTGCTTTTATAGTTGCTCAACAAATAAATGAGGTTGTGTCACAATT
Organism: Dicentrarchus labrax; assembly: GCF_905237075.1. Classification (NCBI taxonomy): domain Eukaryota; kingdom Metazoa; phylum Chordata; class Actinopteri; family Moronidae; genus Dicentrarchus; species Dicentrarchus labrax. The sequence goes on from NW_026136721.1 coordinate 9,924,092, forward strand.
CTTTAAAGCTAAATAATAAATTGGAGTTACGTTAGCATGCAACTTGAAACTCTAAAACTGAGGACCAAATCCAAAGTCCTTGACAGCCAAGACAATAACAAATGTAGCCTGATATTGTCCTTAAGGATATATCCTTAAAATAAAATATGAACTATGCTGCAATTTTATATTTTCTTGGGTACATAGGGGGCAGGAGAAGTCTACAACAAACAAAAAATCACACATCTGACTATTATCACCTTCTAAAGCTGTCTAATTAAGGTCCTCATCATCGCCAGTATGATGTAGTGTACACAGTACTGGTTAAAGAGGACACACACACACACACACGCACACACACACGCACACGCACACACACAGTTTAACATGTATGTACGTACATACATACATACATACATACATACATACAGATACATACGCACACAAACACATACCTAACACATATATATGTATGCACGTACTATACATATCCATATATTCAATGTACAATAAAATATAAATACATAAAAAGGTTTCCATCCCTCAAATCGACCTTTATAATCTTCCAATGTTAATTTTTACTCCAGCCTTCACCCTGATTTAAATTATTCCACCCACATTCAATAATTTTATTCTGTTCTTTATCTCTATAAATGTATTTTTTGAGATCTCACTGATGCCTCAAACACATTTTAAACTGTTTAGTGTGTAATTGTTGTTTCTTTGTAGCTGTAAATATATATGTTTTCCAAACATTATTGTTCAGACCTTTTTTTCTACATCATCCCTTTGGTGGCAGGTAATGAACAAGGAGTGTATCAGAGCTTTCTCACTCGCCTGCTGGTGATGCTGGAAATGGGGTTGTTGAAAGTGGTGACACACACAATATGTTCCCTAAAACAAACACAATGGACTAAAAACGCTCAATATGTACAAATCCGGTTGTGAGTTTGTGTTAGGCCATCTAGCGTTACTGTGTTGGCAAGTTGTAGTGATTCTGTGACCACTGCTGCCTGCTGGGTAGTTGGATTGATGATGTTAAGCAGTGGCCCCACTTACTGATGAAGGCACCCTATACGGATAGTGATCTTTGTGCTATTCTCGGTGAGACATTTGTTATGAAAATAGCCAGAAATAGAGAAAACCGCGACCGTCTGCCACATCTGAAGTGATGTACTGTGTAATACTACTGTACTAGCTAGCTTAATCAATGGAGAGTTGCATTTAATCACCACAGACCAGTTACATTAGTAAAAACTTAAATACAAATTTCTAGTGTATATGGTCTCAGACAGGGGCACTCTTCATGAAGTAAAGGCTTGTGTGTTTTTCTCCAAAGTTGAAGTTTGGCACTAGGGTTGGAGCAACTGTCAACTGCACAGTTTCTTACTGATTTGCTAGGCATCGTTGTAAAAGTAACATTACATATAAAGTAAAGGGAAAGTAAAAAATCTTACACTTATTAAAACAACTTGCATTCAAACGTGCAATTTCTTCACTTCAAAAACTTCCCCGGAATTACACTTCTTCCATATCTTTTGTCTATTTTTTCAGCTTCATTTTCTACTGCTTGTCTGACTCTATGATGTGTGATTTTGAGGCTTTGTTAATCAATTTAATTTGCATATGAAATGTGCTCCATAAATAAACTTGCCTCGCCCTTTCTAAAATATGAGGCTGGTCATGTCATGTAATGCCAAAGTTATTAAAACCTGGGCTGACATTTTGATAATTGATTTAATTTAATTTCCAGTAATATCTGTGCAAATGAATTCTAAAGTGCAGTCCAGGGTTCCTTCTACCTGTAAATAAGACTCTTCATACCAGACAGAGTTGTTATATATAAAAGGCTTTGTGTTCATAAGAATTCCAGTTTAGGTGAAGATACCTAAATATTGTCTATTGGTGGCTTTACTATAACAATCACTTATGTAACTCCAATATAAACATGGGAATACATCTGTGTGTCACTAACCTCTTTGAGTGATGCCTCGGCTCTGCCTTCTCACTCGAGTGTTTCTCAGGAACCTCCACTGCCGCTCCATCCTCACCTGACTCTCCAGGTCATGCTCCTCTGGGATCTGAAAGAGTGAATTAAATAAAAGGAGAGAGAGAGACAGAGGGAGAGATTTACCTTATTGATATATGGTTTAAATATTTTGTACCCTCAGTGGAAATACAGTGGAAGATAACACTTTAATTGTTTCTAGAGGTGTCAAGTATCCCTTGGGGAAACACTGCAACACATCAGGCAGCTGTGGCTCAGAGGCAGAGCGAGTCATCCATTGATCGAAAGGTTGTTGGTTCGATCCCCGCCACATGTCGAAGTATCCTTGAGCAAGATACTGAACCCATAATTGCTCCCGATGCTGTGCATCGGTGTGTGAATGTGTATGAATGTTAGTTTCTGTTCGATGGACTTTGCCATCACTGAGTGAATGTGTGTGAAAGGGTGAATGTGGCACGTAGTGTAAAAGCGCTTTGAGTGGTCGGAAGACTAGAAAGGTGCTATACAAGTACAGGTCCATTTACCATCAGCATCAAACATGGTTTAAACTTAGAGGGTAAACGTTGTTCAAGATATTCAGCTGCTGTAAATATGGCGGATGCCCAAACCCTTTGTTGGTGCTCCTCTACTCGTTTTAATGCCGTTCAGTCTCTCTTTGTACCTTTTAAACGCTTTCTTGCAATGTCACTCCGTTCACGTCTTTATTGGAAGAGCAAAACTGGATAATTTGTGTTTGACATTGGGGGTTTCAGACGAATCCTCTCAAAAGTTGAGTGAATCTCTCTCTTTGTTGTAGTGAGGGATAAGAGCAGTGTGTAATAAGGAATGACGCAGAAGGAAATAAGTTTCATTACTGCGGAATATTAGTATAATAAAGACTAAAAGACATCAAGCAGTAGATCCATAGTTCATGTGTAAATGTGCAATGTGATGTGCAAATTTAAGAATTACCTCTTAGGCTTTAATATTGAGTTTGGTCTGTATGTTTCTCTCAGAAGTACAGGCCGGTGAACATTAAAGGTGCCCTGTGGAGTTTTCTTGTGAAAACAAAGTTTACATCCAGCATTTCTCTCCAGCACCTTAAGATCTAACAAATGGATTGAATGCATTTCCAACCTCATAAAATATCTGCAAAAGCTGATTTTGTCAACATTTTGAAGCGTGTATCCATGTTTACATCAGCTAGCATTCGCCTGCTTCCATGCTTCATTCTCGTGCAATCATTCATTCTGTGCTGTAGGTGGATTTAAGTTGCACGTACTGCTGGTGCAACAGAGGTGGAAAGTTTTGTAGCACAGGCCACAAAATTGTAGCACGAGTATAAAAGGTTTGTTAACATCTCTTAAAATAACCACAATCACCAAATTAAGCATTTAAGTGTTTTTATTAATAAATCAGACACCGATTGTCCCATGCTGTGTTGTAACTCTTTATATAGGCTTTTTCCTCGACCAAATATGTTTTGAGATCATCAAGGGGTACTTGGCTTAAAAAATATTTAGAATGGGAGTACATTAATGAAAATGTGCCCAGCTGTTTACCAATAAATAGTTCCAGAAAAAACTTCTGCTCAAACCTCAAATAGTCATCTTTACAATGGATCAAACTAATGAGATACAAGGTGTTAATTAGTGAACTTCAGAAATGTTCGTAGACTTTTTTCCCCCACTTCGGACAAAGCCATGTTACAGTAGCGCCTTCCCTCTGCTTCTAGTCTTTATGCCAATCTAGGCGAACTACCGTACATCCTGACTCCAGCTCAACACCACACACACAGGCACAAAATGAATACTGATCTTCTCATTTCATTCGCCCAAAGAAAGCAAATAAAAGTATATATATATATAAAATGTTGAACTATGCCTTTAAGGCTCACGGCCTGGCAGTCAGGTCACAGTATGTTCTCAGACTGCACCATTGTGCTTATTGACAATATAAAAGTTTTCCACTTTTCTCATCACATTACTGGCCGGGATTACTTTGCCAGATACAATGTTAAGTGAAGCTCATGCGGTTACTCAGATAATGAGTCAAGGTGTCAAGTTCACTTTATGCAATCACATCTGATCACATCTGTTGCAGAGGGACAATATGAAAAGTTTAGCTTTATTAAGTCTTATGTAACAAAATGGGCCCCACAGATTTTGTGCTGGCTTTATTTTAAGGGAACAGAATGATTCCCTCTTCTAACATGACATTAAATATGCAGACCGTAATATAAAGCTGTCATTTTTCAGTTTAAAGTATTAAAATCATAAATTAAAAACGCAGACTTTGCTATTATTATGCATATTTGATAGATGAATAAATAAACAACAGAGGGTAAACAAACTGTTAATGGTGTATGTTTTTAAATGCTAGTTGCCAGTGTGTGCCTATTAAGCACATTTCTACAGTGAGGCCTCCCACACCCACTAAATGCTAAACAGCCTGAGACAGACAGACAGACAGACAGACAGACAGACAGACACACACACACACACACAGCTACAGCGCCACGTGACCATACTACTACTGTGTGTAATCAATATTCCTGTAATGTCTTAACTATGTGCATGCGTTTCTTTAAGAGAAACCCATTTTAACACCTCTGAGTGAAGCTTGTGAATAAATATAATTGTGTGTGAGATGTACATAGTGTTTCTGTGAGTGTGCACTGCAGTCAGGCTTTATCTGTATGTCACATACAGTGTCTCCAGGGCTTTATGGTTCCTGACCGAGCCTGAGAGGAGGCAGATTTAGAAGTCAGACTGAAGCTGACATATTCCCACAGCTGAGACAGAGACAAAGTGTGTGTGTGTGTGTGTGTGTGTGTGTGTGTGTGTGTGCGCCAAGGTAAGAACCAGCTGATACTGTGGTTCCCAGGGTTGTGGTCCTGTACTGTGTCAGTGCCTAATGTAACGTATAATGAGACCCTTAGGTAAAAAATTGTGTGTGAGTGAGCGAGAGAAAGAGAGAGAGAGCTCTACACATTGTGGATATACAATAAAATCCCTAGTGCATTATGCAACCAAAAGTATGTGGACACCACACATTATGCCCATATGCATCTCCCTGTTAAACCATTGGTGTCAATATGCAGGTATAACAGCAAGACTTGGGAACCTGAAGTTGTTCCCATTCAGCTAGGGCTAACCCTAATTATTAAATCAGGTTACACAACGCTAAAACTTGAAGGACCAGTGTGTAGGATTTAGTGATGGTGTAGTTACAACCATTGAGCTCAGCCTTCTGAGTGTGTAAGAGAAAACTATGGCGGCCGCGAAACTTGTAAAAACATGAAAGAAGCTATGTAGAGTCAGTGTTTGTCCCTTCTGGGCTCCTGCTAAAAACGGCATGTCAAAAAATCATTTTATATCAAAATCCTTCAGCGCCAGTCAAATTCTTCCTCACCAAACCATTTCTTTATGGACATGGTGCAGTTATCGACACAGAGTAGTCATGTCGAAACTGTTGCCTCAAAATTGGAAGCATGCTGTTGTGTAAAAGATCTTTGTGTGCATAAAGTTTTCCCTTGATCGCAAGACAGCCTAGCCCAAACTATGAGACACTGCCTCACACCAAGCGTACACACAGTATGTGGACAGGGCTGTTGGTCTCCTCTCTCTCTCTCACAGATATGAACCTGTAGCTGTGGACATTTTTTTTCCACTCTCGTGAAGTCTTCAATGTCCTCGCTCCTCACACACCCCTAAAACTGTATGCATGGATACACTCTGAAACACACACACATTTTGCCCTCATGCTGCTGACACAGTGATATGATAACCTGTGTGCAGACTTTGAGGCGTACTCACACACACAGCTTTGTAATGGAGTGGAGTTTTATGGCAGCACTCAAAATTTTGCAGACACAGCGTTCTGATTTTGTGCTATGGCAAAACCCCGCTCCTCCTCCTCCTTCACTCACTCTTCCATCCAATCATATCTCTGCTTTTCATCACCTTTTCTTGCCACTCCTGTCTCCATCTTCCTTTCATCCTGCTGCCATGCTCTTCATACAGTTTTACTTCACTTTCAACAACTCTGTCTCTCCTCTTCTCCCACATTCTCCTTCCATCTCTATCTGCCCCTCGGTATCTTTTCTCCTCTTCTCCAACATTCTCCTTCCACCTCTATCTGCCCCTCGGTGTCTTCTCTCCTCTTCAAATATTTTATTTTCATTATTTCTTACTTTTTCATTTCTGTGCGCTCTCTCTATCTTCCCACTCCTCTTTTTGCCCCAAATGTCTTTGTGTTGTAAATATTTTATTTGACTAAAATCTACTTTTCTCTGCGCTCTCTTTCTGTATCAGCCACTTTTTCTCTCATGCACACATTCATTTCTAATACTTTTCTTACTTATTTCTCTTCCTCCACTCCCAAAACTTTCTATTTTCTCCTCTATTTGACCCTCACGCTTGACTTTTTAAAAATAATTTCCTCCTTCTTTATTTAACCTCGACAAAATGTGCTGACACCATTTGTTTTACCTCTTCTTTTCCAGAGAGGATGGACTGTTTAGAGTGTTTAAAGAGACAGAAGCTTGATTTAATATAACAACATTAGGCACCAACCGTGCATGGTAAGAAGCACTTCTTCTTTTAATCTTAAATTTCACTCGGGAGGATGTTAACTTATGGAGCTCAATTATTCAGCAAAGCCATCTTGTACGAGCAGCAGGTACTTTCTCACAATGCGATCAGTCTCTGCCCTGCTGTTTTCCATAGGACTCTTATTATTTTCTGAAATACATTCTCTAACAGCGAGTTCATGTCCTCAAATGGCTCAGTCACTCCTTAAGGCCATGAATTGTAAGATACATGGCAAACGTTCACCCATGACACCTCTTCACATAAATATTTATGTGAAAACGGAAAATTACCTGTCATATCACTACTTCCTTGTTGCTTAGCAACCACTTTAAGCTGCTGTTCAAGAACATCATGGCTTGAAAGAAAATATGTTTTTTAAATTATTGATTAAAAAAAGATGAATTTGCTCTTTCTCTCTTTTAATTCAATAATGTGTTACCTGCATTTCATTGAAGCAATAACTCAACTGACATGTTGTTTTAAGATTGTTCTGTTATCACTGTGACACAATACACACACAGATAAAGGGCTGTCATCTGACGCACACAGGCAGGGTAGAGTGAGTGGTTAGGATGGTAAAAGGGAACGATGGATGGAAAAAAACAGAGAGGCGTTGAAACTACCTTCATGACAGGCTGAGCGAAATACTTGGCACTCCAATCACACAGCCCCGTCTGGAGGGCGGGACTGATGTAGTTCCTGTGACCACCCGGCTCGTCACCATCCTCAGCTGCCTGGACACACACACACACACACACACACACACACACACACACACACACACACACACACACACACACACACACACACACACACACACACACACACACACACACACACACACACACAGTTAAATTACACAAAAAACCAAACAGAAAATATAAGGTTTAAGTGAGAACCGTAGCTGCTGTGGGGTGTTCCTCTACCTGCTCAGGTCCTTTGTCAAACATCTTGCGAGTGCGGGGGAACTGGTGGGAGTGGGGCGCCTGTCCTCCCAATGTGGGGGTGTAGGGAGGCCGTGTTGCCGGTTGCTCTCTGGTGGGGGGTTTGGGCACCTCGTTGGTCAGACTGGAGCTGCTGGTGCTGGGCATGGGAGGAGAACCACTGGAGGAACAGAGAAAGGAAAATGAGGGATAAGAAACGAAGTGGCAGAACATTTTCATTCCCTTAGTCTCTACAGAAACAGATACAAAACAAAAACATAACCTGATTTAAATAGTTAAAAACTAGCCTCAAATCATATTTATCATCTATCATATTTATTTTTATAACTTGGATTTAGTGTGACAATCTTGTCACTACTTCTGTTACTCTAATTTCTCTCATTTTGTTGCCAGCCTTGAGCTATATAGCACCATTTCTCAGAATCCTCTTGAAAATGACATTAGGCATTTTTTTTTGGATTTATTCTGCAAACAATTGTTTTTCTACAAAGTTAACGTTCTTTAACTGCAGGTTCCTCCCACTGCCTAATCTGTTCAATGAATTTGTCTCGGTCTTGGCAGGAGAAAAGCTGAGTGAGCTGTATGCATGCTGTGTATGTTTTGGGGCTTAACTGGTAATGACTTTTCTGTATATGTGGATGTTTGTGTGTGTGTGTGTGAGAGCGTCCCTCACCCAGCCTGGTGGATGTGCGTGCCCTTGCTGGTGGGGCTGGCTGGGGCCGACTGGGTGAGCGATCCAGAGTCCAGGATCCTCTGAGGCCGAGCATTCATCGTTGCCTGTTGACAGAAAAACTGTGCATTAAATCTCTGTTTGCTAGAGGGAGGAGGGGACAGATATTTCAGACACACACCTGACAGCAGATCAGGATTAGAAGCAATACCTAAAATCTGAATGCTCTTCCTACTGTAAGTATGCAAAAAGTGCAGCCCTTTACAAAGTTTGGCTGAATTTCCAGAACTTTATCTCATTAGGCGGAGCAGGTAATATAACCTCTTCACTGTGAGCTGTCTAATGGCTGCTCACAAGGGAGGGGTAAACTTAATAAAGACAATAGAGGCAAAACATCACTGATGAATAGCAGAGTTGTTGTTTACGCAAGCCAGGTGGAGAGAAAAAACTCTGTGCAGCGTAAATCCAGTTAACACAGGCAAACACATTTTACTACCTGGGATTGCCGTTGATTTGATTTCTATGCTAATTACAAAATTGCGGTAAGTATTTCTTTTTTGTGTATCTGAAAGAGAGGAAAGTTTTTAGTGCAAAGTTTACACACATTTGATCCGCTGCATTGGGGGAAAATATATCAGTTACCAGGGGTTAGCTGTTAGCGCTTCATTAAGAGGCAATTGGAAATGAAACAAAACAGCCATAAAACCAGCTGAAAGGGTTATTATGGAAACAGCTCGGCCACTAATCTAAGTACCTTTGTTAGTCAAGCACAAAAAGATCAATAGGATGAGAAGGACAAAATGAGCTAAATAATTTAAGGATATGCTGATTCTCAACAAATTGGAAGGTGACTGTAGATAAAGACGATGGGTAGCAGCTTGTGTGTGTGTGTGTGAGGCAGCGGCAGACACCATGCAGAGGCATTTTTAATGGCAAACCTGAGCTTGACACTGCAGCATTAATCCTTCTGGAGCTCATTTGAGAGTTAGGAAGAGGTTGCGGCAAAAGTGCAGCTGCACACTAGCAAAAGCTCAAAACGAGGCACCAGAGTGGTTATCAAGCCTGTTCTGCAATAAAAGCTAACGGGCTTTATTTCCTCAACAGTCAGTCCTTTAACAACCTTTGTGTTGCAAGTCATCAACAATTATGTATTTCTTAAGGAAAGAGAACATTCTAGAAACCTTTTACCAGATGCTGGTATGAATGTAAAGTTGCAAGCTCATCAGTTAAAACGACTCGATTATGCAACATGTTCATGGATAATTCATCAACATTTGCCGATCATCAACATGTGGTAAACAAACATCACGCTAACGCGCGCAGGCCGCACGCCTTATCTGCTGACAAGCTCTCCAGAAAACGAGATATGCAAATGTTCCACATTAGCAGGAAACGGGGGTAATCGGTCCTACCAGCTGCTTCGCTCCACGCTGGGAAACAGCTTGCTCTCCTGTTTCAACCCGCTTCCCCTCACTTCCTCCATCATTAATTGGCTGGAAAGCGAGTCAAGTGAGCAAACAAGTTAGTGAGTGTGCATGTGTTAGTAAGGGTTCTGGTAGGATGCGGCAGTGAAAGCTGATGACAGCTCAGAAAAATCTCGGAAAGTTCCTGTTAAATTATTGAAAGGCGCGTCTGAGATGCTCAGCTGGCGGAGAAAGTGCCAAACACCGCCTTGACGAATGATGGTGATGTGGAAGTGGTGAATGTGAGAAGGGATTGGTCAAGGAAGAGTGTGTGGACTGATGGAGGGATGATGTTAAGTGTCATGGGTAAGTGTGTGAGAGGGGATACCTGCTGAGTCAGACGAGAGAAATAAGCCTCTCCACTCATTTCATTCTCATTACAGTGAGTAGGAGAGTACAGACTGTATATTGGTGATGCCTTGTACCTCCTTGTCAGGTGAATGTGTGAACAATAGGATTTCAATAAAAAGACTGGACCCGCCAGAATATCAGGATTAAAAAAAAACACACGACTTCCAGCCCAGCATCATGCAGCAAGAGGGGGCTATTAAAGAGGCATTTAATATCATTTGAGAAATAAATTTTAATTAGCTGCTGACCTTGTTCACTTTGTTACAAATCAATAACATTTGACATTTAGAATCCTAATTAAAAGAGCTGGGTTCCCAGTTAGGCTCATGTTAACACTTGTGAACTTGGGATGAATGTTCTCTGATTGAGCTGTCTCTGACGAGCTCCCTGCAAGAAAAAAAAGCGAACTCCAGCTATGATAACTTACCAACTTTGGAAAACAAGGCATTTAAAAGGTGTTTAGATTGTCATTCCTCTTTAAATGTCAAACTGTTCTTTGGTAGAACTTCAATCCCTCATCACTGTTTTCCTGTCAGGGTGGTATGTATGACATTAATGGCACTGGCACCACGTGGTGTATACTATAGAACTTTGGCTGTGGTTACACAGCTATATCATAGCGTGTGATCTCATCCCCTCAGGTTGTTAGTTCAGTGTCATTCAGCAGAAGCCAGTAGCAGAGCTGCTTTTGAAGCTATTATATGTAACATTTGCACATTGAAACTAGACCTATTGTGAGCAATACAAGTGTACCACAGTGCAGTGCCAACCCAATTCTGAAGGGTACTTCCTGTCAGGGGATATTTAACATATAACAAGACCCACAAGATCTACTAGAGCCCTAAATATGGTTATGGCTTATGCAGCGCATAGATCTAATTGGAGAATGGTTCAAAACACCTAACTCCCCCTGAATCCCACAAGATGCCACCTAGAGCCTTGCACTACTTCTATAAGGAGAGACAGCCAGTCTGCCCCTGGCCAAGTCTCAATTCAATCAAATTCTGAGTCATGTTTCAAGTCTCACGTCAGTTGAGACAAGCCCAAGTCACATGTCTCCATTGGATGTCATTTGTCTGTATCAATAATTCTTTATGTAGCTCAGCAGGATTTTTTCAATGCATGGAACCACTAATTAAATACTCAAGCTGTGTGGCAATGGATGGGATACCTGTCGCTTTCTTACTATTTACTATTGATGGATATCTTACCAGGTCCAAGTCAAGTCTTGAGCCAGTGAAAGCTCAAGTCCTCATTTTGATCAACCAATTCTGACCCAAGTTGTGTCTCAAGCCTTAAATGTACAGCTCTTACTATAAGCAGACCCCTAAAGATGACGCGATGAGTAGGTATAGGGAAGGCGTTTGATTGAATTCTGTCTGTCTGTTTCAGTTGTCTGCCCTGGGATTGAAGCATTGTTGAAAACCAGTTTGCTGCCATATGCTGGCTGTCAGAGTGGTAATTTGTATAAATGTGACACCACAGTTTGCTCAGTTGACTTCAGGTCTGCAGGTACACACAAACTAATATTACAGTGTTGCAGTGCCACACAGACAGCACAGTGCATTAGCTGGTAGAAGAGAAGTCTATTGCATTATAGTGTAAATCAAGTCCCGTTGTTTTTTTTTTATTGCAGCTCTGTAGGGAGTCTCACAGGAGAGATGCAGCTCTTCTGAAGGTAACTAAGGGGACAATTGGTGTTGGTGGTAGAAAATGCAAGAAATTTTGCCGAAGGGTTAGGTTGGGTGGTGGACTATAGTCGTTATTATGGCTCCTTAAGTAACGGCAGCCTCTTTGCTTGGCTCTGCTCTACCAAGCCTGAGGGAGTCATTGGTCCTTAATTGCATTTGCACAGAAGTAATGGCATTTTGGAGGAAGAAAACACCAGTGGGAGGGTGGGGCGTGTGTGCTGGAAACAGTTCTTTTTCACTACATAACCATGTCCTGAAAAGGAACTGACACATGGATATAGAGACAAAACATAAATCATAACACCCCCCGTTACACTCTCTTCGAATCTGAGATCCTAAATATTACAAGCAACCCTCGAAGGAGCGAAGGAGCACACCATGACAACGCCTCTAACTTCAAACCTTGGGCTCCTCCATGAACATTTCTTTAAGATGAAGACGTGCTTTTTCACAAAATCCACAGCGTACCTTGTATGCTATGCTGTTGAGGACCTTCATGGCCAGATCCGACACCTCAGGAAAGGGGTCTGCGGCAAGATGTAGCAGCACCCTCCAGATCTGCGTGTACACACTGTTGAAGGACACACCTGGAAAATACGCACAAAGCAAAAGACCAAGTTCAATATATTTTAACTTTGACAACACATAAATCAAACATACATACAGTGGATGAAAAACACACACAGACCCTTCAGCACATAACATCTCACAGTGGTTTAACTCTCATCACTCCCCATCCATGTTCATTAACACAGCACAGCTAACCGCTAAGTGGTAAGGCACAATACGTCTCATTAGCATTATGCTAACCAGCGCCGGTCAGTCAGTCAGACAGACAGACAGACAGACAGACAGACAGACAGACAGACAGACAGACAGACAGACAGACAGACAGACAGACACACACACACACACACACACACACACACACACACACACACACACACACACACAAAGAGGCAGCTGGCTCTCCTCATCCACTGGAGCTTCATTGCTGTCAACTGTCGCTGTTATCATGAATACAAATGAACAAAGCCTCTTCTACTGTCAGGTGCTTTTGTTCGTCTGTCACCGTTCTAATCTTTGGCATTGTCTTTACAGTGAAAGGTGACATTTTTCCCAACTTCAACCTCAGTTTGTTTGTCGTTCTTTGATTTTTAGCTCTCCCCTGCCTGCTTGTTTGCTCATTAGCCATCTACTCCATCCCTCTGCTGTCATTTACTCGAGAGCTGCTTCCTGACACCACTTGATTTGGGGCCTCAAACTGCCAGTCTTGCATCTTTCTGTGTTAGCAACCTCCTTTCCTTCCGTACACTATCCCCTTTTCTTTATGCTCCTGGCTTTTACTTGCTTTAGCACGCTGTCTCTGCAGTGCATTGAGCCCTCCTTCTCTGTTGCTGTGTCTCGGCTGCTTTGTCTCCCTCTAACAGTCCCTTTGTCTGTCAGCTTCAATCTGTCGTCTTTCTCTTCTTCCCTCAGTGTCAGCCACAGGGACGCTGAGCGCTAATAGTCTCCAACTGTTGCTGTTTCTCATTTTGCCCCCACTTTTCTGTTTCTTCCCTGCAGATCATGCAGGTGGTCCTATAAAATTGACCTCTATGGATGGCCGCTCTTATTTCATTTCCTTTTATCATTCCCCTGTTTCCCTGTCCCTACTTTTCCAATCGGCACACAGGCCGAGCCATAGAGCTGCAAACTCCTTTGGGTGCTGTGGAGAAGTGGGAATGACTGAAGAGGGTTCAATGCACCCACGCTTCAAAGATGGGAGACCAAGGAGGGGGGATTATAAGAAAGGAGAGGAGGAGGGTGGAGGGCTAGAGCTGGTGGAGAAAGAAGGACAGAACAAGGAGGAATCTGGAAAAGGTGAGGAGCAGAGAGGCCAGAGGGAGTAAAGAGGGAGCAAAGAAAAGGGGAAGCGGGAGGAATGAGCCATTTCAGAAGCCTGTGTACTGTGAGGTATGGCAGGGATGGGTCAGAGAAATGGGAAACCAAGAGAAGAATGAAGAGGAGAGAGATGAAAAGATAAAGAGGGCGAGAGTGACTGAGGAGGAGAAAGTGAGGGAGGGAGTTAAAGAGGTGATTAGGGTGTAGCCTGAGGGGCAGGATATGATTAGCGATGGCTAGCCAGCGCGCTACCTGCTGCAGTAAACAGCCAGTTGATAAATGTGAAATATGGTTCCTCTCCCATTTAACCGCCGTGCTACATTACGGGTGCACACAAATAACCACTGCGCCGTCTCCACATAGTCCACACGAGGGAAGGTGACGGCTGACATCACTCACTGGCTGAACGCTGCACCAGTGACTTGTCCTGACTTGACACTCTTGTCATTTGGAGACTTGTGCAGACTGAAATGGACGCATAGTAGTAAAGATGTTAATTATTGGCTAAATGAACCACTGCATCACTGTTTTATGGCCTCCTTAATTCTGGCAGATGACATAAAATACTTTGAACACTGCGTAGCGATTTTTGGAGCTGTAAATGGTTGAGGCATAAAAAATGCATCAGAACGTTTGAAAGCAGTGGAGAAACTCCTCTGTGAGGCATATTTTACATATATTTCACAGCGAGATGTAAGCAGTGTAAGCAGCACCAAATCATATCTGTGATGCTCTTTAAAAGAGAGAGCGCCTCAAATTCACAGACACAGGTAGAAGCGAATCTAAACCCTTGATGTGACAAAATAGAAATGTCAATGCGGATACTGAAAATGTTAGGCACAGTGTTACCTTGGATGCCCTTATCAGGCATTTTTATAGTGCTTTCATCCAAAGCGCTTTTCAATTATCATTCACTCACACTTATAAGTTCCAGTGCATGGGTCATATTTATCATGAATTCACAAATATTGCTCTAAGTTGCACCACTCCAGGCAAGAAAAAAGAAATGAATGTGCTTGTTGGACTCAACTTGGGGTGAGATCAAGATGCTGCCAAGGGACAATCGAGGGACAGTGTTGTGACCTTCCTTCTTGTGATCAGGTATTGCAAATAAGGAGGAGGAAACTTATGTCCCCAACAGGGTGAATCCGAACAACATCGACATGAACAGCTACTGACTTGCACACGGACAGCAAAGGCAGTTCTGTAACAGGCAGCATCTTCACCTCCGTGGCTGACAAATGAAGCCAACACTGAAGTGCCAAAAACTACAGTTCCTTGAACTAAAGGCTGGCTACCTGTAATGAGTCATAAGGTCCCATATTAAAATGCCCAATGTCACGGCACAACCGCCTGGTTAAAAACATTTTTTTGGTCTTTGGTCCTAGTTTTGGGTGAATTTTTGTCACTCACACATTTAAATTATATGAAGACATAAAGTTCTGCAAGATAAAGGCAGTGCTGGCTCTGATTGACAGGTGGGTGCCTTCATAGGTGGCTCTTTTCAGTTACCAGGCTTCATTCAGCCTGCCTCAGCTCCACCTTTGCCTATATTTGGATTAGCCAGCAGCTGGTGGAATCAGAACTACCAAGTTGGCGATGGCCAGAGCCGACCAAACTGAGCTTCATAACAGCTCTTCAAAAACCTATGGGTGACGTCACAGAGACTATGTCCATATTTTATACAGTCTATGTTCTATACATCAATCGGGGGTCTGCGTATGCAGCTGCATTTCACATATGCTCACTAGAAAACAAGATTGTGACCTCATGACATGGGTTAACCAATGAGAAACATTTGAAAAAATTAAATGTACGACCACTTAAAAAGTGAACAGGATGAAGGAGGGGAATACAGCACATCGGTCCCAGAGAAAAAGTGCTTGTTTATCTATATTACAATTTTGTTTTTGTTTCCGACACTGCCTATGAGAGGTGCTGGTGTGGCTTTAACATTGTAGTAGGATTTGTACAAATTATAGTAAGAGGGCAAAGACAAAAAAAAGAAAAGAAGAATGAATTTTAAATCACTACTGGAACTCTGCCCTGACTCCCACACAGCGCTGGTATCTTGCTGGTTTCCTGCAGGCCAGTGTCCAGCAGTAGCTGCTGCATTTTGCATTTATGGTTCTGCTTTGTTCTAAACTGCTACACTATAATATACAGAGCACTTTACCTCTCAGCATTTGTTCCTGTTTGTTTGCAGTGTTAAAACATAGATGTGATAAAACCGAGAATGTATGCTGCTCTAAGCTCAATACCAAAAGGAAAGATAGAAACAAGTTAATACATTTTTCAGGCCAGATGAAAAACAAAAGCCCCGGGGGGCTTATGAAAACAACTTCAAACCAAACAGCAAGATAGGAGCAAATGAGTAAACAACAAAAGTCAAAATGACAAGCCAACTCTCAGCTGAGTTGGATAACTGAATGTAAGTGACAACAGAAACATAAATAACAACAGAACATCAAATTCATCTGCACTCAAGCACGCATTTCAGCCTTTTCCTTTACACTCCTGAATATTTCTACCAACATCCATTCATCTGCCTGTTTATACAGGCAGCACACTGCGAGGGGGGAGTTATAAACAAGCATGCTGGGAGGCTGGGACTCTTTACAGCCGCGGTGGGGGCACAGCTTAGTGGGCGAGGGGCCAATATGTCTTTTAACCTGTTTACATGGGGACCAGCATTAAGGGCCCACAAGCAGCTTGAAAAAGGTTTCACCAAACACTGAATGCTAAATTTGTTGGATAAAATGGTAATGAGAGCAGCAAGCACTGTGCCAGCCTCTTTTTATTGTTTGGGGTTTTTTTTACGTTTAAGCGTTCATTTCCAAGCTTTGGTGTCCCCTGGTACCTGTGCCCTAAAATGAAATCCTACTAGAGCAGCTGGCAAACAAGTATTGTAGTTTGGGTTTGATTAAGCCTGGATTAGAAAATGACCTGATGTATCTTCCCATTGGAGAAAAAGGGAAGACAAAATATTTGATCACCTTTACTGATAAAATATTCGACTGTGTGTGAGAAAGTGTGCACATGCGTATGAGTATGACTTAATACAGATTTACGCGGCAGATTGTGTTTAAATTAAATTTAGGTGCAGAGGAAATTTGGGTTTCCTCAAAGGACCGATATGAAGCTTGAGCAGAGCTTGACTGAGTCAGGTCCACCTAAAATAAGGTGGCATTCATTTAAGGAACAAATCGAACAAAACACGCTGAAAAGGAAATTTCATTACAGTACCCAAACCTACTTTCCTACCAAGTCAAATTCACTGTTCTCCAGACCTCAATTTACTTTTCCATTCGATTTTCCATTTCAACTCATGCAAAAATCACATACCAGGATGTGACAGGGCTACTGGGAGCTTACAACAGGGTTTCTAACGTGAAATGCAACAATGAGAAGAAGAAAAAGGGAATCCCCTGCTTCACTTTCCCCTTTCCCGAGGGGGTGGGAGTGAGTTAATGTTTTTCCTGCTCGCACACAAACTGCCTGTCAGGACGCATGGCGGAGCCCGCCAATCACCTGAGAACAGGGATAAGTGAGCGGGTTTGAGTTCAGTGTGTACCAGCAAAAGCACTTTAATGGCCTGGGGTGACTCACAGGGTCTATCCTGCCCACCCCCCACTCTGCTGTCCTTAACACGTCTATTCTTGGAGTGGAAGCTTCCCTCTCTTTCACTTCTCTCTCTAGGGCCGGCCTGGGGTCTTCCTCTCAGTTGCCATCACATTCATCTGGTCATTTATTTCCCCCCTGTTTCTCTCTCAAGCTTAGTCCTCTTGGGAGTGCTTGTTCATGGGATGGCAGTTTCTGTGTGCTGAACCATGCAATGCTGCCCAAGCTACTGTCTGCAGCCTGCTGTAATGATCCAACAGGGTACATCTACATCACTGATGCTGCTATCGGTCTCTGGATGCATACATGGCAAAATGTATATTATGAATAAATAAAAAAATAGATCTTTAATTTTAAAACAGTTCCAAAAACAACACATCCTCTAAACGCTCTGAGTTTAATGAAATTGATTAAGGTTGTTGTCTCACTTAAAGCTGCATAAATCAGCTTTTAGGCCACTTAAGGGCAGAACTCAATTTTGGATGGATTACACATTCAGCCATCACAAAGCAAGATGAGAATTTGTATGGGGAGTCATGTTTGTGGCAACAAACCAATATTCACTCTCTGGTTTGGTCTCCACCAGCTCCTCAGAAGAATAACTGGGTCTTTGGCTGCTAGATGCTTTACTGTGTCCGCAAGCTAGTTACTAACTTTGTCCACCTGCTGTTTGGTGCCAGGCAAGTATTGTACAGTGGGTTTATTAAAGCATTTTTTGCTGAAAACAGTGTCTTTAAATGAGATTGATTAGAGAGGTGAAAGTGGACCAAAACAGTGAATCTGCAGGTCAGGAAACCAAAACAATGAGCTAAAACAGACTATTAAGTTCATTAGAGTTGGGGGGATTGCAGCGGATGTATTGTTCATACAGATAATAATAAGTTCAACTTTATGACTTTATGTGTCAGGGGACTTGCAGAAGACAGATTTAAAGAAAATCATTGTCAAAATTGAACGTAGAACCTAGTATGGGTAAAATTCCCAAATTGCTGGATCTGACATTAGTGTCAATAGTGTCTCTTCTTCAGACTGTCCGTTCCTGCCGACAGATTTCTCTTCTGATGCACTCATCATCACGTATCTTTATGTGCAAAAAGTGGTGGATTGAAGTTGCACATTTAGAAAACTATGAAGAAAGAATATTTTGGAATTAAACACACAGACAGGCTTTGTAGAGCTGCAGTACTACTAAACAGCTGTTACCTATGAGAGAGTTGAGGGAAGAATAGGAGGACACCCGTCGCATTTTGTCGATGGTCTCGAAGGAGAGGATGTACTCGTCGTTGTCGGGGCTCCCGAGGGTGCTGCTGGCGCTGCTGCTGGTGCTCAGGTTACCAGGAGAGAAGGCTGCTGGTCCACCTGGATGAAGGAAAATATACAATCACGCAAAAGCCTTAGAGCCACTTAGCAAAAAAATCACAAGCATCAGTTGGGAGTTGAAGAGGAAAAAGAAGAGGCGCTTATTATGTTTAGAAAGCACTTTGGCTGCTGTAAGAGTGCGATATAAACAAAGTTTATTATGGTTATTACTGTTGTAAAAAGACAAAAACGAAGCCAAATAGCAAATCTACATCAAATAAGGTGTGAGGTGTGTAAACGGTCCTTAGACTTGGAGGCTACACGCCAACACAAGAATCTGCTCGTAACTTAATTTCAGCTGTCAGGTTTACTCATCTCCTGCAGTAGCTCTCCTTCATCATCAAATATTACTCTGACTCATATAAACCCAAACGCCATGCATCCTCCAAACCGACGGCAGGCTGAAATGTGGAAATGGAGATTGGAAGAGAATGGTAATACGCTCTGCTGTGTGCTTATTGATGATAAACACGGCTGCATATTGGAATAAGCACTGAGAATGTGAACTAGAAATGGTGTCAGCAGTAGGTTACATGCTTCACCAAGTGCCAGTGATTTAGCTCCATTCAGGGCTTATGCATTACTCAGTCTGGCAGTGGCAGACAGAGTTAGCTTTAGCTGTCTGAACCACAGAGCAGTGACAAACAGGAGGTCAAGAGCTCAGATGTGAGCCGTGGACAGAAGATAGGATGGCTATGGATTAAATTATTAAAGGATTATTTTGTTTAGGATTATTTATGATAATTATGCATCTATTTTTGGCAAAATACTTTCACTGCTATAAATTGACAGTTAATCTTCCTTCTTTTTGCCAGAAATAAAACTTTTAAAAGTGCAAATCTTAAACTCAAACAAATCAAAAACATTTTCCCCATGACGCCCTTCAAGAACGCAGTTACAGTCGAGGGTTGTCTGGGGTTTTCCTCACAGCAAAAACTGTGTTCGGCAAGATAATGTTATGCATGAAAACAAATGCATGTCACTGGATAAAAAGAATCAACTCCATTCTGGCCCCGACACCCCCTTTCTATTTACTATGTTAGTGTGTTATTATGCTATATTAAGGACCATAACACACCGGCAAGGTGAGAGCCTACTGCTTAATTTTTCCTAAATTGATTTTTCACAATGGATTTAGTTAAAATCACAGATTAGTGAAATGAAAATAAAAATGCAAAAACATTACATTGTTGATAAATCTTCATTCTTTTAAAGTATATGCACACACCAATTCATAAGAACATTTACAGCAAATGCTCATTGTTTCAGAGGTATAATGCATCTAACCACATCATATAGTACAACAGCTCAGTGAGCTAGGCATGTATCTGTCTCCATGACAACCGAGGTTTACTGCTCATGGTTTAGAGTCAGAAGGGCATCCCATAGTGAAAACACTGTCACTGTCAATGCTTTGAACTTGTCTCAATGGGCCTACAGTTCAGCACCATGGACAGCTCCCAGTCCCCACTGAGTGTGCCACTGAGGCAGATAGCTGCAGGACCACGGCAAAGCAAACAGCCACGAGAAAGAAGATTACATTGAGGAATTTGAGCAGTGACTATAAAACCTGTAGTAAGTATCCACGAGGGGCTTGATAAGTTGAGTTGCTTCATAAAGAAATTACACTACAGGACAATGATAGAGAAAACTGGGATGCACTCATTCGCATATCAGAGCCAGGACAATTTGAACCCTATGATGAAACTAATTAAATTAAAACCGGTGATTGAAAAATTGTCAGGAGACATTAGTCAATTAAAAAGTCCTTTGGAGTATGGGGCGGCAGTTGACAAAAACCTTAATTTAAGTAAAGCTGACAAGTTTAACTACTTAATATCCTTTTCGATGGGTGCTGCTGCTTGACCCCCTAATGCGGAAAGCCCTCCACTGCTGCTTTATGTGGCGTGACACTACATATTAAAGTGGGTGATTGCTTTGGTAAAGGGCCACTGAGAGGGAGCATCATTTTTGAAGCCAAAATCTTGATAACACTTAACATTTGATAAGATTTAGTACAACTAAATTGTTCAGTTGTAATAAATGGCCCATGCGTGTTCTTGCATTCATCCACATCACACATTTGTAAGACATGGATGATGAGCATTTTCCAGTCACTTGTGCATGTGAGAGCGGGAACACTGAACTGTTATCTCTGCTTGGCAAACTGGTCACAACCTCTTTGCTGGTTTTGAAGCCTCTTATTAATGCTTACTGAGTCATTAACAGGAATAGCAATGATAGAATGAAGAGGTAAGCCTGAGGACAGTTATATCCACGGTCTACAGCTGACGTGCAACGAGAAAACCTAATACAGTCTGCTAACGCTCTCTCTTTTGATGAATTTCTTTAATTCTTCTTTGTCTTCATTCAGTCCTCCTACAGCTTCATCTAAATGTCTCTCTATTGTCTGCCTTATTTTCATTCTCGCTCCATTTCTCAGCGCTCTATCTCCCTCCTACCCTCTTCATTGAGGTTGAGGTTCTGCAGGCTCTTGTTCAGGTTGCGGGCAGTGGTAGCGGCTCGGATGTTGGTGTAGGAGTTGACTGATCGCAGGCGTGGGATCGCCGGGCTGTCCCTCACTGGAGTCAGGTTACCAGGCTCTGGAAGTAAACACAGGAGGACATACATCAGGTCAGAGCTTGGATAATCCCAAACCAATAAAAATAAATGTTGTTCTAATGAGTGGAATGTTAAATGTCCAGAGTGTAACATTTAGGAGGATCTATTGGCAGAAATGGAATATTATATTCATAGTGTATAATAGGTGTATTTTCATTAGTGTATAATCACCTGAATATAGGAATTGTTATGTTTTTGGAAGGGTAGGGTGAAGCGAAAATCTGCAACTACACCGCTGGATGCCACTAGATGCTGCTCGACCTTTAAAATTAGCAACCTAATCAGACTGGATTTGCTCAAGAGTTGCACTCTTTTACATACCTGGAAAGCTTTTTACATAATTTACACTGACCTTTTAACAAAACAATCAAGAAATTGTAATATTTGTAGATGCAGAAAAAGCATTTGACATCTTGATTTTATTTTGCGATAGAAGGGATAACTTGAGGGAATTTGTTGTACAAGGTAGCGTTTTATGCAGATGACTTCCTATTGTTTGTCAGAAACCCCACATCGTCAATTCCTTCCATTCCACATAAAATCTGGTCACAATTAAGTAAACACTATAGCCTACAAAGTCTTTTGATTGTGGCAATCCACAGTTTCCAACCATCTTTCGTGCCTGGAAATGGGATTCAGTTTATTAAAGAACTGTATCTATAGATCCAGACTTTCTGCATCAAAATGTCATTTACCACCCACTAACAACTGAGGAGTTTTGTCAGAGCACTTTTCCACTAAAGTGCTAACAGGAGAATTTGTCCTGACACTTTATTACCATTTACAACAAAAGCTAAAGGTATGATCACTTTGATTGGTGAGTTAAACCCCCAGTCAACGGACATATTAAAACATAAGGGAAAAAAAGATCTGGACCTTTCAAAGCAATCTTAAACAAGAACATGACTCCTCTCCCTATAATGGGAGATATAAATATGGGTTCAAAAATGTACGATTGTTTTCATTTAACAAAAGCCAAATGACATAATTAGATATGCAAATTAAGATCCTACTTGTCTCCAGCTACTCACAATCAAATGCTTTGATGTTACCCTGATCTGTAGAACCTTTGATGCTTCAAACACATAGATTGAACCAAACATATTTTAGAAAAACTGTAATAGTATAAAGAAAACACCACCCTATCCATGAAATCGAGTAAAGAAAAGCATACAACACTGCTGTCTAGTGTTTGGGGGTTTAAACACTAAATTGTATACAGTGTTTTAGAGAATCGATATCACAATACAATATTTTTCTATAATTTAGTCATTTATGTTGACTCTGTTGTTACTTCCTCTGTGCAATACTGAATAAGAAAAAACAAAAGTGAAATTTGTTTGGGAAAAAAGAGATAAAAGAAAACTTTAGTTTAGCAAATATGTTTGTGTGTCTACGGTACCTGCGGTGTTGGCTGGTGACGGCACAGTGTAGTTCTTCTCTTCTTCTATAAACTGGAGGGCAACTGTACAGAAGTTGCTCTCATATTGGACCACCAGGTGACTAAGTGCTACAACCAGCTCCTGTCAAACACAAACAGAAGAAAATACAAAACACAATGATCATTCAGTCGTCAATATGTCTCTTTTTTACTTTAAGCCAAAAAGGATTTTTCTTGGTATAATGGTGACAGCTGATAAATATCTAATCCAAACATTGCTAATCATTTCTTTAGTGATATTTTTTTTACCTCATTGCCTCCAGCATTGTTTGGTCCCAAGGAGAACCACTTCATATAATATTCCATTTTAAAGCCAAAAAGTATCAAATTATGTTCTTTCAGAAGATCCCTCGCTGAAACTGAATTTGCGGTCTTAGTTGGACTTACTCATATACTGTTTTATTTAAATTTTTCTCAGTTACTTTACCTCCACGCCCGATTCTCTCTCCCTCCCTGATGCAGATTGGCAAATGATTCGAGTTCTGTATTATACTGTGTAACTGTGATATTAGTTATGCAAGAATGTAACTAAACTAGGTACCTTTCACTTGTTTAATATATGTATTAGTAATCTCTGATCTGGAGGTACCTGAAGAGATTTTCTTTTCATGTCATATGTATTCAAGAGGTGCTGAAAACTCCCCAAACCATTATGACAAGCTGAAGTGCAATAAACTGCAACATCTGTTTGACAATCACTAAACCACATATGCCACCCATTATAGTATATTTGCCTGCTTCTCACAGTGATTTATTTTTCTAGTCTTAAAGTAATGGTTTGAAATTTTGGTAAATATGCTTTAATTGCTGTTAAAAGTGAGATGAGAGGATTGATACCGCTCTCATGTCTGTACATTGAGTACGGAACCGGAGCCTGGGACTGGGACCAGGTGAAAACAGCTAGACAGGCTCTGTCCAAAAATATATCGACAAGCACCTCTAATTGGGAGTTACGAACAACGGCCGAGTGCAGTGACTTCCTGCTGCCGGTCGATTGACATATTAGCACAATATTCTGACTTGAACTGTTCTCTTTTCTGCAACAATTAGCTAAGTTAATTGCCTCTAGTCCGCAGCTCATGAACACACAGACATGAGAGTGGCATTAATCTTCTTGTCTAACTCTTTGAAGGCAAGCAAAATGAGTTATTTCCCCAAATTTTGAACTACTCCTTTAAACTATGTCCTGTGGGCTACAGTCTATTTCTTTGTTTCATCTGGAAAATAATATTGTCAATACCCAATGTTGGCTGTGAATGAACTGAATTAAGTCTTTGTGTGGAAGCTCCCACACTTCTTGTTTGTCTTACTATCGTATGCACATAATAATAAAGTAAACTGTATGTCTTTTATGTGTGTGGGTGAGTGTTGTTGTGTTGCAGCGACCTTGCGAACGACAGGGCTTCCATCGTTGATGAGCTGGGCCAGCATCATAGCCACGTTGTGGTCGATGGTGGTGGAGTGGTCCGTCCTCTCAGCAGAGTTTCCCACAAAGGTCCCCAGAGCAAAAACAGCCGCACACCTCACCTGCAGCAACACAAACACAATGTCAAAGGTTGTTTTAAGGGGTTTGGATATTTTATCAGTCTGATTTCCCCTCATCAATGCACAGCTCTGCCTTTTTCAAGTGTGGCCCAAATATTTGCTTGCCAGACTTATTCAAAAATGTTCTGTGTTGTGAGACCAGTGGATGAAAGCTGGGGAGGTAAATATTTTTTAATCTTCTCTTAATGTATCATTATGAAATGCCCTGGAGATGATCAGTGCTGGGTGCTCCTGTGAGCTGCTTTTGGTCACTATAACTCATTACTTTCTCTTCCCGCTTCATTGGATGTTTCCTCCAAACTTGCTGTCGTACAGAAGGAATTTTCCATGAGGAATTAGTCTCACACACTGAACGAAATTACAGCACAAGAATGAATATTTGGGTATATTATTTGTTGTTGTAACAGAAAACATTTTTTCGTAGGCACCAGGATGCATCATCACAGCTACTTTTTTAATCTAGTGATGCTCCGGCACGCAGATGTTGCTTTGATAGGGTTTGCTTTGCCCTAATTAAAATGATCAGCTGAAACATTTCAGATGGATATAGTCATTTTCTTTCTAAAACCTGGAACAAAAAACAGTCATAAAAGCACTGCGTCTTGAAAGCAAATTAAAATACAACACTGTAGTACTGGAAAGCATCTTAATCTGCCATCTTCACTCAGGCGTGTCTATTCCTTTATGCACTGGAATATATAGGACTTAGTAACATATATCTCTACAATCGAAACAAAGATGTGTTGAATTAAATCTATTTTTGAAGCCACTGTTAGTGATGGTGTTGTATTGCATACCCTTATATTATAACCCCACTCACTACAAATCTATGGGAATGTTTGAGTACCGGTGCTTTTGCTGCACATGCTCAAAAATGACAACAATGATCAACGGCCCTGTGACACATGAACTGCTGAATGCTTTTTTTCAGCACAATAAAATGTGAATCGGTGCTTGTTTCTTTCAATTGTTGAGCAAAGTTAACTGTTTTTTCAATAAATTTGTCTTCTCTGATTTGTACTGCAGTGTTTCTCCAAAGGTTTGTCAGGTTTTTTGTGTTTGGTTGGACGGAAATATACCTACAGTAGCAACACAGCTACACATATTCTTCTACATATATTTCTTTGAGGGGGAGTGCATATTTCTATAGTATATTTTACACCTTTATTGATAGAGGGGGAGAAATAGGAAATAACATACAAAAAAAAGTCTGCAACTGGCACCTCTGAACCTCATAAACTTGAAGGTTGTATTTGTTGCAGGGCAATTGTATTTGTGTCCAACTCCTGCATGTCTTGCCAATATCAGCACTGCTATGCTGAATAAATAAATCACAAACAGAAAATATATATCTTTTATGCTTTTCTTTAAAGTTAACTCTAAAGTCTCATGAAGATTAAAATCTCCTTTTATAGAGAAACCTAGCCAAGGAGGCAGCATAAAAAAGTTTCACCACAATGAGTACAAATATCAGGCCTAGAAAAGTCTCGTCACAAAAGAGCATACACAATATACAAGATAAACTTTGAGGTATTTTATTGGAATTTTATTTTGTTATTTACAAAAACCATCTACTGTAAATGGACTTGAACCTCTCACCATTTAAAGTCTTATTGTACATTCTTCCAGGTGGAATGGGCAGCATTTTTAAAACTTTTTTGCCTTTCTCTCTGTCCAGTGACTTTGCAGTTGGCATGTCAATACCTGTGTGTCTGTGTGTGTGTGTGTGTGTGTGTGTGTGTGTGTGTGTGTGTGCTGTAGTGACTTGCAAACTATGACTAAGCAACATCGTCATCTTAGTTGTGTCCCCTCAGACATAGCTAAGATAATGATTTCTTAGACGTAATCAAACTCTGCTTAGTCAGTGATCTCTGCTCCTCCTTTCACTTTCTGTCCCTGTTCAACTACTCAGTCACAATCTCTTTCTTCACTCAACCCCACAAGGCTCTGGGGGACACACACAGCAGCATGTGAGGTGTCTCCATCAAACACCGGAGGAGAACTTTAAAATGCAGTCATTTATCTGTAAATGTGCTATTTCTTAACAGTCAGTTATGATCAGTCAGTCTGAGTCTCCAGTGGCTTTAAAAAAACACAAACACTCCTAATGTAAAATAAATGAACAACCTGGAAATACAACTGAAAAAGTATGTCTCTGTGTGTGTGTGTGTGTGTGTGTGTGTGTGTGTGTGTGTGTGTGTGTGCACTGGCAGATGTGTCTGCAGACCTCAGTTTCAACTCTACAGCCAAAGCAGCTGTCTGACCAAGGGAAGGAGGAAGTTTCTGCTGGAAACAGATGTTCCTTGTGTTTATGTGTGTGTGTGTGTGTGTGTGTGTGTGTGTGTGTGTGTGTGTGTGAAAACTCATGCTAATATGTTTGGCGTGTGTGAGTTAGGGCACCAAGTGTCTGGGTGAGCTTCAGGGCAAACTCTGCCTCACTGTCCCTCTGGTCCACACACGACCCTGTCAGATGCTTACCGTCCTGTTTTAACACAGAGGATCCAAACAATTTAAAGCCAGTGTGGGTCAGCTCCGAGTGTGTGTGCTTTTTTTCTTTTTCATGTGTGTATGGAGGATTTCCATTCCCAACAAGTTCCATTGTTTTTACAGTATACTTTTACTCTTGACTTGAATACAAACAAGAAGTTTTGTGTTTAGCAGGTTGTGTGTCCTAGTGTTACTAGTCAGGACCTATAGCTGTCAATAAAGACACTCAATAAAGATTGGTTAGTTAATTAGTTAGTTTTATTGTGTGGCTTTTAAACCATTTAAAACAAGTCACACAATAACACAAACAAACTGACCGACTGAGGTAGCGGTAGATCACAAACTCCCGTGTTCTGTCAGGTCAAATTACTGTTTTTGTCAATGGAGCCGGTGGCTTCAAACAGAGTGATATAATTTTGTATATTATTACGTATATATATATTAATGTTTTTTTAACAAACAGAAACAGCAGTTATCTTAATCTTCAACAAAAAGCACTATCTCTGTAGGGATCCTTTCCATAACAGGGCTGTGTATTGGCAAGAATCTGGCGATACAATAATCATCAGGATACAAGGGTTATGATTCAATATATTGTGATGAAGTATGATACTGTAAGCTAGTAAATATATTGTGATTTCCTAAAAAAACGTAAAAATAGTATAAAGAACACACCACCATATGAATAAAACCTGAGAAACCAGAACAGAGGGGTCTGCATTTGTATGCATTTTTACAATATCACAAAACAAAATATTGTGATAGAATATTTTCTTAATCCCTAATTCCATAATGTTGTTAGAAGTTATAACAATGTGAGCCTGTCAGAGGGAAAAACCAGCACTTCAGCGGATGTGCACTGACGGTGCACAATTGCCCCAAAGGATTATGTTGCAGCCTGTTTCGCACAGTACTCATTTAATACTGGACCAATTTCAAAAACTGCTGTCTGCATTAGTCACTTTGACACCAAATACATAAGAAAAAATAGGGTTGAGGTTGAAAAATGCACAAGTTTCCCTTTTATTTCAGTTTGTATTCTTCCTGAAACTTTAAGATTTGAGGAGACTGTAAGACATTATCAGCTTTTCTAATTAATGGACAGCAAATATTTGGAAGCCACATGGAGAGCCTCCTATCGGGGATTGGGTGACAGAGTTGCTGCACATCAAAGAATGTCATACAGGATATGTAAAAGGACACAAAACTTTTTCCTCAAGTGCAACATGTATATTTATTTAATAATTTCTTCCATGCGGGAGTTCTTTGGTACGTTCTCTCAGAACTGAATCGTTTCTTTTTCTCTTTATTTCAAAGAAAGCATTTTCTTTGTGTTTAAGTGTGGTGGGGATGGGATATTGGGGCAAGTTCTGTTTGGAAATAGCATATATTTTTTCTCCTTATTTACAGTACTGATGTTATATCTAAAAATAGGAATTTCAATAAAAAAATGTTTTATTTAAAATACTTATATAACTTAAAATGCTTTATTTAGCTGCGATCAAGATCTAAGTTTTAGTCATAGACTTTGTCCTTTATGCTTCTACCTT
The DNA here is from genome assembly GCF_905237075.1 of Dicentrarchus labrax. Classification (NCBI taxonomy): domain Eukaryota; kingdom Metazoa; phylum Chordata; class Actinopteri; family Moronidae; genus Dicentrarchus; species Dicentrarchus labrax. The sequence continues at coordinate 9,952,281 of NW_026136721.1, forward strand.
CAAAAACAAGCAAAATATTGTGTAAAAAAAATGCCAACAGGGTCATCAGCAATGGCCTGATAGGACTGTATAGAGTACAAAAGACTGTCTGGCTGTACAAAAAATGTGTCTTATTCTTGAATTAAGAAAAGCAATCGAATTATAACACTTTATCTTGGAACATGCATAACAGTCTAAGCAAATGGTGCTTACGTTTCTAATCTTAGATAACCATGCATGATTTCATTATCTGTAAAACGTAATATTAGGGCTTCTTGAATTGCCCTTTTTGCAGAGTAAGAAAATGATCAAAAACATCTCCACGTACTTTTCCACTCTGGTATTAACCTCTTACCTCTGGGATGGGATCCGACAGCAGGGTGTAGAGCTTCTCGTGGGCGCTGTCCCGAACTCCACACCAGCGGGCCGGATCGAAGTTCTGCCAGATGCGGCCCAGGCAGATGGCCACCCACTGACGGAGCAGAGGGTGGGGGTCTGACAGCTGCTCCAGGCAGTTGGCTATCAGGTTGCCCTGCAGGCAGGCCTCCTGGTGGGAGAGGAGGAGTGGTGCAGAATGATGAGTGTGAGAGATGATTTTAGGTTTTAAAAAGAGGGGGATGCCCAAAGACGAGTACATTTAAGAAATGGAAGAAGATTATGAGGTATGAAGTAATTGTCACAAACTTGACTTGACTAGACCTGAAAGTGTGGTAGTGAACACTGTCCTGACAGTTTTTTACTTTAATAAAAAGACAATATGCGCATTATATCAGTCTTAACCCTCCTGAGCGGCACAGAGGCTCCTGGCTGGGGGCAGACTTGTACCTCATTAGCCAGTTAATCACCACTAACCTGTAACCCCACGCTGTGCAATGGACAAAAAGATTATGAGCTCTGCAGCAGAATGACTTCTTCCTTTGAACCCTTCAGCCCTCTTCAGATCTTTTTTTGTGAACAAAAGGTAATTGGTCCATCAAGGTTTGAGGCCGTCTTAAGTACGATGGAAGAGCTGGTATGGCTCAATTCAAATCCTTTTAAAAACCTTTCTTTCTGATTGATTTATTTTGTGCAGAGCATTAACGAGGGCACTCCTTTCTTGTTTTCAGTTGCCTTTCTGTTTATAATTTTCATGAGGCAACACAAGTAATAAAATATGTGTGTCGAGCATTACAAAAGTAAAGTACAGGCCCGGTTGGAATTACCTGTACTACAATGGTTCACAGGGTAATGTCAACTATGTTAATTCCATCAGAGCGGTGTTTTTTATATTGCATTTTATATTGCTTTTTTCGATATGTCTATGTTGTTCTCTTTACTTATTGTGTTGTTACTGTGTGTAATGCTGCTGCTACACTGCAATTTCCCAGCTTGGGATCAATAAAGTCTGTCTGTCTGTCTGTCTGTCTATCTATCATCCATCTATTTATCCATCTTGTATTCACCACTCAGCTGCTCCCGGTTTTTCTTTCTAACAGAAATAGTTTTGATTCACTTTTTGATTCCAGTCACTTCTACTCTGGCATGCTTTTGTTCAGCATTAACACTTCCTGCATATGTTTTTACATTACCAGACAGTAAGGCTTTTACTGTGAAAAATATCTGCCTCAAGTGTTGTGTTTAATTAATTCTCATCTACTGAATCTTCAATCTGTGTCAATCAGATTTAAAGCTACTGTCAATAAAACTCAATAATTCTTGTTTCACGTTAAAAGCATACCAGGAAAAGGAGCCATTGCAAGTCTTTAACTGGAAAACAATGGGAAGGAAGTGTGAGTATTTTATTAAGTAATTTCTGCCTTCTCCATTTACAGATTAGCAGATCGGTCTTAAGCTGTTGTTATGGAATTCAACTCTTCCTATATAGATGTATTATAGTAAAAGCCTTGCAGTGGCTTAAATCACTTGTTTGTTCCTTTTATCTGGGAGGATTTTAACGCTTAACAGGAAGTGTTCACTTTGAGCAGCTTAACAAGAATCAAAAAATGTGCAAAACAGAACCGGCTAGAATGAATGAAAACACAAATTCTGCCCATAAAGAGCATATAACGTGAAATTAATAAATATTTATTTTGAATTCTTATAATTTTTGATAGCCTTTTGTGATAGCCTTTATGTTCTATGAAAGCCAAAGCATGTTTGTTTGGGTGACAACAACACAAATACAGTCATGTGCGTCAATGCTCGGCACTCTGATGATTCCGCAGCCTCAGATGTTCCTTGTGAACATAAAAGCCTTTAACGCAACACCTCATATCCACATGAACCACAACAAATGGACCCCTTTAGTATGCTGAGAATCCATCTTTGTCTCCTACAGACTGAGGCATCACAACAACAAATCTTTTATCAGTGGTGACACAATGCGCCCTCGTCTCCTCATCCCCCCCGCTCTACTTTCTTCAAGTGCCTCAGATTGCTAGCGCATTGTTCCCTCAGCTCTGATGGAGCCTCCCAGCTGAACCCCGAGAGCGGGAATATTAAGACGCCAGAGTTCGGTGACATGTTTGCAACAGTGCTGCCGCAGTAATGAGCGCTGTTGTTGAAAGTAAGAGGGATAAATAATGGAGACGTGGAGCCGGCAGAGAGTCTCTGTAATGTTGGGGATCATCTATTATTTACAGGCCTGTGAGAGAAGGTAGGAGCATTAAGGAACCGTGGTATTGGAGAAGAATGGGTGTTTGAGTTTGAGAGCACATATAGCTTTCATGATTTGTTACATTTATATAATATTGAGAGAGAGAAGTAATGTAAGGTATGTCAAGAAAAAAATTAATGAGTCAAATAACATTAACAACTAGACAGAAAAATAACCGCAGAGAGCAGGAGAGAGCAAGCAAAAGGGTGTGATGGTGGGATATTTCTTTGTGGAAGTGTGCGTCAGTGAGTGTGTGCTGGAAATGACGAGCTACATCATCCCAACATCGCACCCTTGGACGTTTGATCAGCCTCAGACACAAAGGGCTTCTGGGATTGAACACCGGAGGCCAGGAGCAGGCCGAAGTGACACTTTGCGGTGATAAAATGTCACCCTGGAGGTGGCTGTGACGGAGATGGAGATTATAGAGGTGACTGTTGGTGACAAAACCGTCACATAACCAATATCTCCAGGAAATACACAATGGGCGATAGAGTAATCTCTCAAAGTGACGGCTGGCTCCAAAACAAGCCGCTGAGGGTTCTGGTGAGGGAAGTAAATTAATAATATTGTACGTTCTCCCTTTGGGATTCTGGCAGAACCAACAGACAGCAGTGCGGAAATACACACACATACATCCAAACATGCTTACACACACACACACACACACACACACACACACACACACACACACACACACACACACACACACACACACACACACACACACACACACAGACACACACACAGACACAGACATACCTGTCCTGTGTTGTAGCTGTTGACAATAACAGCCAATATGAACACAGCCATGGTTCGATGCTCAGCCTGTAACAAAGAAAGTATATAGTAAAGTTACTGTCTGGAGCTTTTCTGTTCAACTCCTTTCAGTGAAGTCAAAGAGGCCATGTTGTGATTTTTGGGGTGAAAACAGAGTTTGTCAGACAGAGAGTGAACAGAGAGGTGCTGCAGCAATGGCCAATATGAGAGATACTGAGAAAACGGATTTTTTTTTAATTTATTTTTTTATTATTATTATTTATTTTATTTGAACAGGGACAGTGCACAATAAAACATTAACCCTGTATATAACAAGGAGAGATGCATTGCACCGGGTTTTAGCAAATTGCTGTTTTCCACCCGTAGTCTCTGGGCAGGTAAATGGAACATACAATAAATTAAAAACAGTTACTAAATTCACAGTTGTGCAAAATTTCAATTACAAAGTTAGGAATACACACATTCCCACATCATTAAAACAATTTAAAACAATTTACCCCCCTCCCACCAACTTTTATAAATAAATATGACCCCCCCATCAAACACACACACACACACACACACACACACACACACACACACACACACACACACACACACACACACACACACACACACTCACTCACTCACTCACTCACTCACTCACTCACTCACCCACCCACAAATGTGCTCTGTTGGAAGTGTGTTCCATTGATTTGTGGCAACAAAAGAAAACGATGATTTACCAAATGAAGTCCTGTGTTTAGGAATACTGCACTCTCCCCTGGTAACTGATTGGGTAGCTCTTGTTTTTTCTGAGCAGAGTGTAACCATTTTTTTCAAAGGAAGAGCAGTAGCATTATGAATGATTTTAAAACAGTAGACATACATTTGTGTGCATTATTAGATTTTCAAGATTTAAAATACTATATTTGTTGAGTATATGACAGTGATGATACTGACGTGTTTTTTTGTCGTGAATCTTAAGGGCACTTTTATATAATGATTCAAGTGGTTTTAAGGCTGTTTTACATGCCAACTTGTCATGCAATAGAAAAGATGTGGGAGAATCATTGCATTTAAATATGTATGTGATGCTTCAACAGTAAGAGAGTTTCTTATGTGTCTGTAGTTTATGAGGTTAAATTTCAGTGTGTTACTCAGCTTTTTAACATGATTTTTAAAACTAAGAGTTTGATCAAGGGTAACCGCTAAATATTTTAATTCATCCACATTTTTGATTTTTTGCCCATTTACTAAGATTTCAGGACAATCCCTGAGTTTGCTCCTGTTTGTAAAGAACATGGTTACAGTCTTTTCAACGTTTAAGGTCAAACAGGAGTTGTTTAGCCATTCAACAACCTTCTGCATTTCCTTCGTTAATTTCATTGCAACCTCAGTTGCATTTTTCCTGTGAGTATATAACACAGTATTATCAGCATACATTATTAAATCGACATCATTACACACAGATGGAAGGTCGTGCTGAAAAGCAGCGGCCCTAAAACTGACCCTTGTGGCACTCCCAGGGTGCATACTTTAAATGGGGATAGACTATTGTTCAACCTCACACACTGATGCCAGCCACTCAGGTAAGATTTAATCTAATTTTGTGTGTCTATGGAAAGGTCATAATTTGTCAGTTTGTTTAATAGTATGTCATGATTAACTGTGTCAAAAGCCTTGCGCAAATCAAGAAAAACTGCTCCCACCACTCCTCCCTGATCTAGGTTTGTTTAAGTTACTTCAAGGAAGTAGCAGCATGCTGTTTCTGTTGAATGCTTTTTTCCTAAACCCAAACTGCATAGGATGTAAAAAAGCCCTGGAATCAAGGTGAGCAATTAGTTGTTCTGCTACAACCTTTTCAATGACCTTTGAAATGGCTGGCAGGATGCTAATAGGTCGATAGATACTAACTTCCTGTTTGTCACCAGATTTATACACAGGGGTTACTATAGCAGATTTCAAGGCACTGGGAAAAGTGCTCTCATCAATAGATTTGTTTATTATTTTAGTTAAAGCAGAGGTTATAGATTCTTTATGATTTTTTAGAGAGGCAGTATCAAGACCATATGTCTTTTGCTTTGCTATTAGACAGGGGTGAGAGGACCTTTCCAATCTTTATATCATTTGTTGGTGTTATACGAAAGGCAGAACTGTCACAAACTAAGGAGTGCTGAGGGTGGATCTTTGGAAAATTCTGACCCAATGTTTGCACAGAATTTAAAAAATAATTATTAAAATTTGTAGCGACAGCTAGGCTATCTTCTTGAATATTTCCATTTATTTTAAGCTGTATGCTATCATATTTGAATCATTTGATCATTGAAGCATGTCAACCTATTATAGTCAGTAACCTGAGAATTAGCATAGTATGACCTCTCATAATACCATGTATCATAATACCATACCATAATAACATGGGTCACTTTTTTCACAAATGTATTAATAGGACTGGTGGATACTCACTGGCATGTAACTGTCAGCAAGCACCGACAGAAAGTACTTGTGTCCGTTGTCTTTCACCAGGTCAGCTTGACATGACTGCAGAGACAGAGGGAGAGAGAGAGAAAGAAGGGGGGGAAAAGAGGGTTCAGGTCAGTGCAGATGTTGCTCAAGGTCACCATCCACTCATACAGCATTCACAGCAGTCCTGTCATAGGGAGTATTTGTCCATTTCTGCTTTCTCCCATGGCAGTGCCAGCAAACCATGAATGAATATTGATGGCACACTGTTTTTAGAAAAAGTCTTCTATGTAGGCATCTGGGGAAATAAAAGTGTCCAGACGTGTATTGTCTATGATTCTGAAGCATTTTACTTATTCCCAGCTTTAGTATTTATTCAATATGAAACATAACTTGCAGATAAGCTTACTGGTTGAGATGAAAGTCAGTGTGATTGAAACATTAACAAAAAAAGAGCGTGCCAATTTCCCATTTTATTTTGATTGAAACCAACCAAGCATCAACATAGAGTTATTAATCTGTCATTAAAGTCTAACCCAGATTATATTGCTAAAAACATATATATAATACATCATGTACATGAGCATGGCTGGTCTTTTCAGTCATTGCAAAATAATCAGTGCAAGAAATACATACATATTTAGGTCCCTAACATCATAATGCATGTATTCACACCAAATGCACCCTGACTATTCTTTGGTATTTCTGCCTATTCACACACTTTTTCTCTCATTCCCTCTGTCTGTCATTATGTGCAGCAGACAGAATTCACATAACGACAATAAACCTGTCATGTAAAAAACACGGATAAAATAAAAACTTCAAGACAATAAGGATTTAGAGGAGATGAGGCAGAATGATTTTAATGTTTGTGAGTGTTTTATATAACTTACACTGTCCACAGCGAGGATTTTAGCCCAGATGAAAACCAGCAGCGGCCGCAGCTCTCTGGCTGAACTCTGGAGCAGCTTTAACACGTAGGGGAAGATCCCCACAGACAGGGCCTGGAAACACACACACACACACACACACACACACACACACACACACACACACACACACACACACACACACACACACACACACACACACACACACACACACACACACACACACACACACAAACACAAACACAAACACAAACACAGAGAGCTGGTGTTTATAGAGCAGTTTTGATCCAGGCCTTGCTGCTTGCCCAGGTTTGACCACCAAGACACACCTGTGGTTTGAAATGAAAATATGTACACAGGAATGGAATTTAGCTCAGCCGGAGTTAGGATGATAACTGTAATTTTGACCTGACTTCTAATGTCCGTCAATAAGATGAGTTTGCCTTTTGGAACATTCAGTATGCTACTAACTTGGTCTGTGAGTGACAGCACAATGCAGTAAGGGCTGGAAGCCTAGTGTTGATGTCAAATTAAATAAACTATACAATATATTAAGAACAGTATTGCTGTGGATCTTTCAAGTAATGAAAAGAATTGAATATCAGAGGTATTATTCTGGCTTGCTGGGTTAGAAGTCAGCTGCAGCAAAATGTTTCCTTTCAAGACGGGAGATGCTGTCTGTTAACAGAGCAATTTATTTTCTGTTCAGATGAGTGTGACCTGTCAATCACAGTAAACAGGCCTCCAAATACACAGCATTTCTTTGTCAAGCCATAAAAATAGCTTTTTGCATTCCAAAAAAAGGCTTTTTCAAGTTCTTCCTGAGAGTTATGGAACTGCAGCGAGAAAACAACTAGCTTAAACTAGCTTAGCATAAAGATTGTAGGCAGGGGGAAACGGCTAGCATGGCTCTGTGTCAAGTTAAAAAATGCAATTCAAAACACCTCTAATTAATAGACTGTTTGTTTAATGTCTACAGTGTGCCAATATGTGAGTTTTAGAGGTGTTGGAAGGTGTATTTATTTGCTTTAAAGAGAGTCGGGCTAGCGGTTTCCCACTGCTCCCAGTTTTTATGCTAAGTTAAGTGAACCATGTCCAGACTCCAGTTCCACACTTAAAGGGATAGGTTCACAGTTATTAAAGTCTGTCTAAAAACAACAGCCAGGTGCTCTTATGAATACTGGAACAGGGTTTGGTTTCTGTAATCCTTCTTCCTGTTCATACTGGCCATTAAGAGATCCCTTCTTAATGTGCTTCCAATGTACGGGGACCAAATCCACAAATCCTTTATCTATGGCTAATGTGAGGCTTCAGTAGTCTGTTCCTTTAGATCTTCAGCTTTTACAGCCCTTTTAGGATAAAATTCCCTCACTGTGTTTCTATGGACAGTGTGTCCTTGTTGAACTACAGTGGAAAGTTAATAAAAAAAAGAGGGAACGTTATATAAAAACACTAACTTTGGAAGATGCTCACTTTATTTGTATAAGTCAGAAAACTGAAGCACCATATTAGCGCACATTTTTTAATGCATTTTTGCACAGAACAAGTAATGTTCAGGAATCTCTTCATGTTGAGTATGATTAAGTACAGCAGTCATATAAGACAGACTTACATGAAATATACTTGTATAATTGTAAACCTACCCTTTAATACACAGAAATGAGAGTGGCATCTATCTTTTCATCTAACTCTTGTAAAGAAAGATTTGTCTTACAAAACAAAAGTTTTTTTTCTTGGAGGCAGCGTCTTGCAGCATTTAGAACGTCTCTACCTTAAAGAGTCAGTACATCCTAATGACAAAAAGATGTTTTCTCACTTCACTGGTATCTAGCATTGCAGACTTTGGTTTTATGTGACGAGATTTTGACATTTTATTTGAGATGTCATTTTTTTGTTGCTTTAAATCACCACAAACAAGATGCATTTCACCTTTATTGTATTGGGTTTTGAGGCAGAAATCTCTAAAGTGGATATAACAAAAGCCCAGCACATAAAACTGAAAATTGACACCACTTAAAAGCTTGGCTCTAATTTTCAGCCAAATTTGTTGCTGCTTGGTGGAAATATGATCTAGCTATATCAATGCACATCATTTTATGCTAATGTAATAATTATTTTGTTAATGTCTGTCTGTCTTTTCAAACTAAACCATTATTTTTAAACAGGCACACTATCTGAACACACCAGACTGACGGCCCAGGGACCCAGATCCAGAAACCGTCCGAGCAGGTCTAGAGCTCGCAGCCGATGCACCTGACTCAGGAGGACCTGAAAAAGAAGAGAGGTCAGAGGTCAAATGTGCTGTGGCCAAGCCGAGAGGAAGCTTGAGATTAAAAGGAAGAGGAGGAGGAGGAAGGACAGCAGGAGAAACGGCAGAGAGGGTGAGGAGGTGGAGTGAAACAGGTGGCAATCCCACCACTCCTGCTAACACACTGGCACCAAGTCGTACTTGTTTACTGTGAGTGTGAGTGTGTGAGTGTGTGAGTGTGTGTGTGTGTGTGTGTGTGTGTGTGTGTGTGCGTGCAAAAGCATTCGTGCGGGCGCTTGGGTGCCATTTCACTTGGCTTCTGAAGGAAGGTGCATTTTTGGTATTTTGGTATGTATGAGTAGATGCAAAGCACCGTTGATGCGGGATCACGATGTAGCAGTTTTTGGCCGAGGGGAATTATTTTAAGGAGGCATATGGTATGTGCTAAAAATGTAAGTGTTTGTGTGTGTGTGTGTGTGTATGCAGCATTAAGCACAACGCTGCACAGAGTCTCTGGTCACTGGTCCAACCCCATGTGACTGTCCCACAGTGTGTGTGGGAACAAGCATATGGAGGAACCCAGGCCCACACACACACACACACACACACACACACACACACACACACACACACACACACACACACACACACACACACACACACACACACACACACACACACAGACACACTTCCACCAACACATGATATATTATTAGCATTCTCTGTGACTTTAACCTGGTGAGTGTAAACCACGCTAACAGAAGGAGGCCAGGGGAAGACCGGCCCAGGGTTACCTCCAGCTCCAAGGAAGAGCGTGGGAACAAGAACATTTGCGTGTGTGTGTGTGTGTGTGTGTGTGTGTGTGTGTGTGTGTGTGTGACGTAGGTGTGTGCTCTATAAAAATAAGAAAAGCCAGCAAGCAAGAATTCAATCTAAACCTCTCCTGATCCGAGCTTCTCTTTGTCATGATTCATCTTTTCGACCCGATTTGACACAGACGTCAGTGAATATTCTCCATGCTGTCTCTCTCTCACACACACACACACACACACGACCATGTGATTCAAATACCACATTAACATACGTGTGTGATGTCATCATAGCAGGGATAAAGACACAATCTCTGAGGAATGCTGCTGTATTAAAACAAGAATGTGTGTGTGCGCGGATATTTGTCTTCGGTCCCTATTTGCTTAACATCTTGACTCCTTTAGTGCGATGAGTAAGCACTTCCCATCACCCCGCTGTGTGTACGAGCGGTGAGACACACGCCGTCATGTTATCACATGATGCGCGCCTTAATCACTTCACTGACACCTAATGGCAAATGTGTGTGAATGTGAATGTGCTGCCTCTACCGTAACATCACAATTTAGAGACGCCGTAATCTGTTAATCCTTCCTGGATGAAATGGCTGTTGTCAAGACAACGCCGCATGCATCTCTCCTTCCTGAGCTCTGTTGTCCTCCCTTTGCTCATTTCATTAAAGAGCATTATTGATGGAGCACTCTCTGTTTCCCATTTCTTGTCGCTCTTTGCATCCCTCAAACGAAGCCAGATTATATTTTGGCATCAAATTGTAAATCCTCCAAGAGTGTACGGCAGTCTTTTAAGTTCATTCTTATGCAACTGTGTGCTTAAAAGGGTATAAAACCTGTTTATGTGTCCATCCGTTACATCAGAGAGCGTGAAGTAGCCTTGAGATTACTTTGCCCTCACGGTGTATAGCTGCATAATGTTGCGTAATCTTAAAGGCTACTGCTGCTCCACATCAACAGCAAACACACACACACACACACACACACACACACACACACACACACACACACACACACACACACACACACACACACACACACACACACACACACACACACACACACACACACACACACACACACACACACACACACACAAACACAAACACACACACCATCCAGCGCTCCACAATCAGTCTGCCTTTTCCTCGGCTTTTAACGGGTCCCGACAGAACTGCTGTATGGACGGGCTGCGGCTCGCAGTGCGCTGAGTCAGCAGGAAATTACCATTCAACACGACAGCCCTCACTACTATGGTGTGATATAATACAACACCACAACTGTACGGCCCCACGGGATGGTGGTGGTGGTGGTGGTGGCGGCAGCGGGATGATGAGGGAAAGGGAGAGGAAAAACAGGCCTTTGCTGTAACTCGGCTGACGCTCAGCACAAGGTTTTAGCAACATTTCACCCCAATTAAAGCATTGCAAACATATTTAACACCACTACAGGGGACACAGCAGCCACTGCTCTTGTGACAGCCTTTGTTGCAGGGTTGTCATGAGGAAAATTGGCCTGCAAACGCTGAGCTCAAATTACAGAAAGAATTTCTGCTGGCAGATCCAAAGTGGCGACCCGGAGGAAAGAATGTGTTGCGTAAAGGAGGGGAGGGAGCGAGGGGAGCGGCAAGAGGTAATAGTGCTGCTATAATGGTAATATTCTAAGCTAATGATGGACTCCTGGCAGGTGATGTGTGTGCTTAAGATGCTCTTGCAGCAGAGTTTGCTCATGCATAATGGAGAGTAAAGCCCCTTTTCACACATGGAATCTGTTCTGCAACACTGCTGGCTCAATCTATCTGTTGGAGAAATTACATTTTGGCAGTCAAACACAGGTCTCAATCACACAATTCCTCTATTCAAGCAGTTCAAACAGCTGCATTGCTTTGTATGATATTTGGTACCTCACTCACAAGTGGAAGTGTTAGTACGGCTGAGAACAGCCAAGAGCTGGAAAATAATATCAATGAAGAGTACTCAGTTCTCTTGAAAACTTATTTTGCAGCTCAGTGTTCCTCTCTGTGGCTTATTAACAGACACTGCCGGTTCTCATAACTAACCCTAGTCCCTTGACACATTTCTTCCTCAATGTCATCATTCATTAGATAAATTAGAGATCTCTGCTGCCTGTCAGAAAATATTTAAAACTGACAAGATGTTGGACAAATGTGCTGTTTTTAAAGAGTTGTTGGGTATTCATATACTGTAAGCAGTTGACATGAACGGAAGCTGATGATTAATGTGGTTTTTCAGGGTTACTTCTAAGCTTTGAGCATTTTTTGGGGCATTATTTTGATAGCCAATAGTAGAAAGGTGACAAAGAAGAAATGAGAAGAGAGAGAGAAACAGGGATGTGATTCGAGAATCAACTAAGAACAAACAAATTTTCATTATTGATTAATCTGCAGATTATTTTCTAGATTAACTGAGTTATTGTTTGATCTATAATATAAATGTAAAAAAATAGTGAAAAATGTCCATTCCGGTTCCCAAGGTGATGTCTTTAAATGTCTTGTTTTGTCAGTCCAAAGCAGGAAATCTCCTTAGGTAACAGTTAATAATAGTTATTTTTCTTTTGTTGGATCGATTAACCAATCGCTGCAGCTCTAGTTTACATGGTGAGCGTTTAAACCCCTAGGCTACCAGGAAGCCATTGTTTGTTACTCTTTTTACTTGCATTGTAATTAACTTTCTGTTCATAATGTAATGGCATTTCATTCAGACTTGAATGAACTGAAATGTTTTTGTAAAATTGTCCTTGCGACTTTTATTAAAAAAATCACAATAACATGAAAGACTGCCAGCACATTAAAGGGCATCTTTGAAAGGGTTAATGGAGATTAAAACATCTGTGTATTGGTCTGCTTTACATAAGCAAGGGATTTTCTGTCTGCGCCCTCTATATACATGTGTGAGCAAGGTGAGACTCCTTTACTGAGAAACGCCCTCAGAGGACCATATCATATTGCAACACATTTAAATTTCATTTAAATCTTTAGATGAATAGAATAAAGTTGGAACATCAGTGTGTAAGTGTGAATACTGTTGTCCAGAGAGAAAAGAAAATTCTCTATTTAATATTCTACGTCACTCTCTGCATTTTACTTCTGTTTTTTTATTTTGGTCTCCTTGAAATCTGATCTGATCAGTAATCACGGCTCCTTAAAGCCATCAGTATTGACTACTACTAAAAATGTTTTCATAACACATACTGAATAATAATTATCACGCTGAATTATCATAAAAGATGACAAATGGAGGGAGGGACAGAGACAAAGAGAGAACATTTTGGAAAGGCTTTTGAAGAGCTTGTGCAGGCTTTATGGGTCTGTCTGAATTAGAAAAGACAGAGTGACACTACAGGGCCAGCAGCTCAGTTTGCTTCCTGCTGCCACAATACAAGACAAACACATGACAAATAACCAGTTAACCACCATCTGACTGCCTTTAATGCCATATATAATATGGTATATGCAGTGATGAAAGGGTACACTAGATATATAACAATTCTAATTATTTCCCTCCATGTTCAATGTTCTAAAGTCTTTGCTTGTGTGTGTGTGTGTGTGTGTGTGTGTGTGTGTGTGTGTGTGTGTGTACCTGCAGTACTATCGGGAGCTGCTCAGGAGGGTTCCTGTTCTCCACACCCATCGTCAACCACACCTGAAACGCTGTGAGCTGCTCCGCAAAGAAAGGACTGTGCTGTGGACACAAAACACACACACATCATGATTTTAAAGAATTTATTGTACTTACTCTCTTACTCTTTCTCTCTCTCTCACACACACACACACACTCACGTGATAATGAACCAGTCTGCAGTGACAAGCTTATCATTTCATAAAAGTCCTGACATAATGAGCTAAGAAGTGACACTGCACTGCAGTGGCGACATAAATCCTGATCTATCATGATCACCTCTCTCTCTCTCTATCTCTCTCTCTCTCTCTCTTTCTCTCTCCTGCCACGGCAGTTTGCCTGATTGATTGGTTGCTGGCCGCAGAGTTTTTGATCACGGCGAGTGTTAATATTGCAGCGGGAATTACGACAGCGTCGTGTAGAGTGTTGATGGATGTAGAGAGGGAAATATCAATGCTTCGCGGCTGGATGGCTAAATTAATTTGTGCATAATCAAAGCTTAATAACTCTATACACACACACTCACATACTCACTGATACATGAAAAACTGTGGTGTATAGTGGGTGTAGGCCTCGCTTAGAGACTGAGCTCCTGTATTTGGAACACTTCAAACAGTGGGTTTGATGTTGCATTCTGGGAGGGAATATAAAAAAAGGTTGCACTGGCACCTTTACTACAAAGACCCCTGTGCTTTACTGATTTGATTAATACTCAATTCTATTAACTGCAAATAAGAATATGGTTAAATCAGGGATTCTGCAGGGTTCACCAAGTTAAATGTGAGACTTTTAAAGACCTTTTTAATACCACATAGAATGCAATTTAATACCCTTTTTATGGTCATACTGCATGAAAGTAGGATGAAAAACCAGTCGGGAAAATATGGCCTAGAATTACTTATCATTATATAACAGTTTTTTCAGTATTTCCCAGCATTATATGACAATAATTCCTAAAAATATAATGAATTAAATCAACACAGCTGGAACCAGAGAAGCAGCAGAAAAGGGATAGATGGATAAAGCACTTTTAGTTTATAGCTGTATAATGCTACACAGCCTGTAATCTGATACATAAACATTTTATAACTAATATTACAGTCTACACCAGGCAAGAGAAAATATTTATGACATTTGTAAATTCAATTTAGATCAGATTTTTAACAGCTTCTAAGGTCTCTCTCTGAGGAAACACATTTTTTTATGCAAAATTATGCAAAGAAGGTGGAGGTGCTTATTTCAGACCTGACTAATCCTACTGCATGTAGCCTGAGAGGCAAAACCCAGGGCAAAAATTATGTTCAAAGATTTTTAATTGGAAAATCAAACTATAAAAGTGAAGTCTTCAGACATTACTGTCAATGTTTTGTGCCATCTACTAATACTTACTGGTAATAATGAACACAGGGACAGTTCTTATGCTCTTAAAAGGACCAGTGTGGAGGATTTAGCGACATCTAGCGGTGTAGTTGCCAAGTGCAAAGGAGAAACTAAGGTGGCTGTGAAAAACGCACACGCCCCTTTCTACAGCCAGTGCTTGGTTTGTCCATTCTGGGCTATAGTGGAAAAATGGCGGTTCAACATGGCAGCCTCCACAGAAGGCGACCTGTGGTGTCTATAGATAAAAACGACTCATTCTGTGGTAATTTCAGGCGATAATAAACTAAACAAAACACACTTGACCTTAAAGGGATAAAAGGAAGCTCGTCTGTTTCAGGACGAAATCTTTCTAATGCATGTGAGGCTTATTTTCACTTTGAGCTATACAGAAATCACATTTTCGTTTTGTTCTTTATGTCAATGTGGCTCGGGGAAACAGAAGCGTAGACCTGTGGTGCGGGACAGTAAGGGGTGTAGTAGAGGGTTAAACTACTGCCAGACAACATAATTGCCAAGAGAAAAAATGAAACTATATTTTTTCTGCAGCTTTAAAGAAAATGAGGTAAACAGCTGAAGCACATCAGAAAGGAATTAAAGGCTCCTGAAAGACGGAGCAAGACAGAGAGGGAAGATCCCCTTTAGTGGTCCTCAGAGGCTCAATTACGCTGCCGGTAAGTGTTTTCGGCCTGAGTGCAGGAGAAAGGAGTGGAGGTTCGGCGATGGAAAACTGCTCCCGGGGGAGTGATGGAGAAGATGCCCACCTCCGAGGGGCCAGGTGGAGAAGAGAAAAGGCCCAGATAAAAAGTGCTTATATCATGGGAAAAGCTGCTCTGGTCCCACTTTCTCTGTTTTCATAGTTTTCTGAGTAGTTTGCATTACGAAGCACATGTAGCTGCTCTCTGGTCTGTCCAGCATCTGGTGTGTGTGCGTGCGTCTGCTCTCACACACACACACACACACACACACACACACACACACACACACACACACACACACACACACACACACACACACACACACACACACACACACACACACACACACACACACACACACACACACACACACACACACACACAAGAGAAATGTCTTGTGTTGACCCAGATATCTTCAGTCATCATCAGTTCAATCAGCCTCTCGCAGCGTGTTTCCATTACATTCAGCATCTCCATCACAGTCCCCAGCCGCGTCAGTAAATATAACAATAAACTGGCTGAAAGTGCAGGGCAGTGCTTTCAGAAACTATTTTTTATTTGACACTCACACTTGAATTATTGGACCTGACGTTTTACAATGTTATCCACTGGGAATGTGTGTGTGTGTGTGTGTGTGTGTGTGTGTGTGTGTTTGAAAGATTAATAGAGATGCTGTAGATGTTGGTGGTGGACAACTTGCAAACTTGCAGTGCAAACAAGATCTGTTGATGTTTACAGGCGTCAGTGGTGGACAGGTCTGAGATAAGAGCCATCCATCAATGCTAGATAAACAGTAACCATCCATACACCTATACACAAACGCTTATTCTATACACACACAAACACACTTAAATGTAGCATTTTCCACCTTCTGAGCAAAGCTGAAGAGGTCTCAATGTTTGTTTTTCTCTCACACACACACACACACACACACACACACACACACACAGACTTACTCTGAAGGCGGTGCCCTCCTCAATAATGGTAGGTAGCTGAGAGAGGCAGATGTCCACAGCCAGGTCCCATGCTTGCCTGTAGAGAGGTGACACACGTGCACACACGTACACACACACACACACACACACACACACACACACACACACACACACACACACACACACACACACACACACACACACACACACACACACACACACACACACACACACACACACACACAAAGGACATTAGAATGACCAGAGACATTATAAGGAATAACACCAGAACCACACACATTTATTGCAGTTTAAAATAAATCTCTTTATGACCTGAAGCAACAGAAGCAAATACATTTTTTTCTTTCCCTCTCTAATCCATCACTCATTCCCCTCAGCTCCCGTTTTGTCCCTCTCAGATTCTTCCCCGTGCACATACAGCTCTTTAAATTCCCAGCCTGAGGTCCTGGAGAGGGCAGCAAGGAGCCTTTAATCCCTGTCTAAACAGCAGCTTTCTCTCATGGTCATCATATCTAATTCATGGGGTTATGTAACTCACATCAAACCCTATCACAGCTCTTCTAGTCTGTCTGTCCATCTCTCTTTTCCTTACACTTCCTGGCTCCTTTTTTCTCACAGCAAATTGAGCTCAGGGCCTCAATGGGACTCTTTCCCTCTCAGTTATAGGGTTTGAGTCATGTTCCCAGCAGATGCACTACGATGTAATGTGATGCTGAACGAGTGACACGGAGTTCACTCTGTCTGAGACTCTCTCTGCTGCTTAAACAGCTTTTCCCATTAGCTGGGAGCAGTGTGATAGAGTTGCACTCCAGGTCGCCCGCACACTGTTGAAGGTACATTGCATCCACTCCTGTCATGCATGTTCAGAGTGCAAACATACAGTACAGTATGTGGCTACAAAAGCTGTGGAGTGAGGAGCAAACAGGTGGTATTCCTACTCCATCTACCACTGAAAGTCAACAAAAAAAGTTAAAAATGTATCCCAGCATTGATGTCAGATCGTAAAAGTTCAGGCTAAAAGGGAGAAATTACAAATTCTCCTGTTGCTGTGGCGAAAGATTTAGCCTTCCAGCAACAAAGAAACAAAACAGACATTACTGCATTATTAAGGACAGGTGTTTCTCATTCTACAAGGTTTTTGCTGCCATGTAAGGTCTAATTTTACAGAAATTAAACCCTGTGAAACTCAGATTGATGGTGTAAACACTGACTGAGCCAACAATGATATAACAGATTTGAAGCTAAGACCTCTGCTTTTATTCATATGTCCACATGGGTGACAATTTAAAGGAAAAACTAACACAAACCTCATAGTCTCTGGAACCCTCTCCATTCTCCCATAGGTGTTTAACTTTGGCCCCTCATGTCTTGTATGAGAGCATCTAAATTCTGCATTTGTCATCTTTCTTCATTCATTTGTTCAGGTTTTCCCTTTAATTTGTCACCTGTCTGTATGTATTTACATTAAGCAAACAAAAGACGCTGCTATATGTGATATTTCACAACTATTTTAAAGGACCAGTGTGTAGGATTTAGTGTCACATAGCGGTGAAGTTTCAGATTGCAACTAAACGAACACCACTCGCATCTGTTTCTGACGACCTGGGAATGAGAAAGGGCTGTTTGTAGTGTGTAGGAGAAACTACAGTATCTGCGAAACTAGCAAAAAATGCAAAAGGTCCTCTCTACAGTCAGTATTTGTCTATTCTGGGCTACTGTAGAAACATGGTGGCTCAACATGGCAGACTCCATGGACCTGCTCCCTCTGTAGATAAAAATATATCATTCAAAGGTTCAAAATCACAATGATTTCTATATTCAGGGGACTGTACACTAATGGAAACACACATATGCATTTTAGGTATAGGACAATAGATCCTCCTAAATGTTGGACCTTTAAGACTTTAAGACAAAGCATTAAAGAAGTGGCATGTTACTGTTGGATGCACATCCCAGTGATATTTTTGTTCAATTGAACTAATTTTGAGCAAAAATTTAACATCCAATGCAGTAAGTGCTTGTTTACAGCATGGTTTCAAAATCACGTACCAATTCACTTGAGTCTAAGTGGTAGTTGTTAATTGAGACAGAAAGTAAGTTACAGACTTGAACCAGTAACCCTTTGGTAGGTTTATTGTGCAGGAACACAAAATCCCATAAGCAAGGGTATGGTGGTTTCTCATGACGCTCTCAGATAAGATAGAATTTGAAGGTGGGATCTTGAACACTCATTCTCTCTCCATCACTCTGGGATTTTTTTTCTTCAGCATGTCATCTACTCTGATCTTTCTGCGTGATGAAGTAATGGTGCAACTGAATGTAGCATCAGCTCTGCTCGTTCCATGTCTAGCTTTTTGTAAAGTCCCTTTGTAAAGTCAGTCTAATGCTATCTGATTTTGAGTCACTTGATTATATAAGCTTCTTTCTTTGTTTTTGGGACCCAGTATTACTTTGTGCCTTTGGTTTCAGTTGTTATGTGTTTGTTCTATTTTCTTTTGTTATGTATGCGTTGCCATTAAAAGTTAATCGCACAAAAAATACATTCTAAGAGATTTAACAATTGAAGAATGATCTCATCTTTTACTTACTCGTTTTTTTAACCCTCAATGTAGAGACAGAAAGGTATTTGTTTTAGGTTTCATAGCTTGAAGTACTGGGATTGGAGTCTGTGAACATTTTGCCAACAAATGTCTCTCCCCGCTGGTGTTTATGTAATCCAACGGCAGATAGAGCAGTCTAATCTGTGAAGACACGCTCACAGGGAGGAGGCTGCTGCACCGTTTGAGATGACAGCGTTAACTTGCATAAAGCCTGCCAATACGAATGAGTAACTCATCACCAAAACCAGTGTGTGTGTGTTTGCACGTGTGTGTGTGTGTGTGTGTGTGTGCATGTGTGGTGCATGAGATGAGGGGACAGTCGAGTGTAGGGGACCAGTTGGCGGCTGACTAAGCTCTTTTTTCCTGTTGCCTGCAGAGAGTGGTGCACTCACAAACACACATATAAACTACACGCACACACACACACACTCCCACGCTGAAACTGCCCACAAGGGAGTAATCAGCCTTGGGTTTATCTGTTCTCCCCTATTCTCCTCCATTTGAATAACAATTGCTGTTTGTGTCCGGGCACCGACATCGATCAACGAGCCCCCAAACTGCATAATTCTCCCTTTCCATCATCCCTTCCCCCCCATCTATGCTGTTTCAAACTTTTATTTTTCTACTCTCCTTTTATCTCTGGCACTTCCATTTTTTATCGTTCTCTCAGTCTTGTTTCCTACACTTTTAAAGCACCTCTCTGTCGTTATTCTGTCCTCCTTAATACTGCATGTGCTGCTGTGAAACAAAGTGCAACTCCCAATTTCCTTGGCGGGTAAACAGTGCAATATAACCCCAATCTAAAATAATGGGCTGCTACGAGCGAGATAGAAAGACCATTGCTTGCTCAAGGAGCAAGGAACAGTGTTCTTTACAATAAGTGATGCCAGGGTGTTACACAACAAGTCGCTCCTCGAGGCAAAGAGTGTTTTTTTTTTCTCCAACGTGAGCCAGATAATGAGTGGGAGAGATGGAGGGAGGCATTTATAGAAGACCAAGAAGCGAAACAATAGATAGTGTTTGTGTAACTAAAGGGAGATAGATGATGGGATAATGTTTCTTACACAGTGCGGAGGAGCATGTAAAGTCAATGGAGAACAGGGAGCTTTCTCAGCACCTCTGTGTGTCTGTATACAATTCTAGTAATGAGAAAAGATGGAGGTCAAATCAGTAGGATGGCAGAAACTGAAAAACACTCAAAAGAACTCAAGCTGTGTGAGTAAAGGGGACACTTAAAGTCTTAGATTTGTGTTGTTTAATAATTCAAACAAAACTTGTTTTGGTGGGACTGGTATAGTATTTGTTTGTTGCGCCACTGCTTTTAACCTAAATCTGCCATGTCTACCACAGCTAGAGATGTCCAATATGTCCCACAAAGTCTCATAATATCCTCCAGAGAACAGGTGTTATCTTGCTGCTTTCAATCAAACATGGGGAATATGTGGGTGGGTGGTTGAAGCAACAGCAGTGCCCTAACTCCACGTACAACTTGTCTAGTGTCTGCTGTCAGTGGAAACACTGCTTATATCTGCCCCTGCTATGAGGCAGAGAGCAACACATAGAGAAACACTGTCAACAGTAAACATACAGAAAGAACTGAGAAAAACAAGCATTATACTTAGCATTAATGAGGTGTATGCATATGCTAGAAGGCAGTAGCAAATAAAAACACCTACATGTTTTGGCTCACACTCCCCCAACAAAGCATTTATTTTCAGTAGTTGGGAGAGTAATTAAAGCATTTCATTTTGTTTCTCCGTTTGTAGGATAAACGTGGGTTAAACTACGGGAAAAAATGTCACAAACACTGCAGCTGGCTTGTAGTAGGAAGAATACCTAAAAGTTTACTTTTTAATGCAAGCATAATTGTGGGTTCTGCATTTGCATCACATGGCAAATATGTTTGTTTATTTTATTACTGAGAGTTTATTGAGAAGATAAATGTCATTGTCGTCCCCATTAATCCAGAATGTTTAGCCTAGCTTAGCAAACAACTGGAAAACAGGCAAATCTAGCCATCAGCCATTGTGACAGGCTTAGGATTTCAGAATAAATCAGGAAATCAATATAGGACTGTAAGCAGGCGAGCTGGACAGCTCTTTCAGGTCGAGCTATGTAAAGATATTCATGATTATCCCGGTTTACAATTAACACAATAATGGAAATTCAACACAATCAATTTATGTTGAGTTCTGTTGTTTGTTTTTTTAATCACAATATGTGAAAATATCCTCCCATCCCTACGTGCTAAATCCGCAAGATACAATGTATACAGCAGAAGATACAATATAACAACTTTGAAGCGGTTTGAAGGCACGTTTAATGAAACAAGCTAGCTGTTAGCTCCTGCTTCCAGTCTTTGTGCTAAGCTAGAACCAACATGTCACCCTGTGCTGAATGCACAGAGCTGAAAATCTTCTCATTCAACTGTGGGTCTGAAGACAACATACTAATTTTCAAGTATTCCTCTAAGCTTTGTAAACTCTCTAGCAGATTATCTAACACTGCTAGAAATATCTCACTGGAGCAAAACACTGGTCTGCTTTTCCAGCTACCTGTGGTAATAAGAACAAATTACAAAAACAAACCAAATGGTCACAAAAACAAAGTGCATTGCTACTAGCGGTTTTTAACGGTGGAAAACTGTTTTAGAGAGCAGTTTTCATTTAATAAACGAGCCCATCACTTTTGGGCAAATGAGCCCCGAGGCAGATTTACCATTTGTGCATAAGTGACCGAGTTGATAGCACTATGTAATCTCTCTGTGGCTGGGTAAAAGTAACCACTTGCCCTCATTAAATATACATACCATACCATCAATAACAACACACTGTGTCTCTCTTGTCTAATCAAAGAAAGCATCCGTTAGAAAGTCTGCTCATCCTTTAACTTCAGTGTGTGTGTGTGAACAGTTAGTAAAGCTTTGTGGATGACTGGGCCTCTTGCCTTCTGCTGCACAAAGCAAACGACATCTGTGGATCTGTGTGCATGAAGCTTTGTTTGTGTGTCTTACCACATGGCGTGCATGTATGTAGGGGGCAGACGAGGACTGCTGACTGGTGTGCAGTTGTATGACCTCATTATCCTCTCCGCTAACAGGAAATTGCGGAACAAGCTGGCCACCAGCAGGTCCTGACGAAACAACTTCTGGAACAAATCTAAAGACAGAGAGACAGAGTAGAAATTATCCATCACATCAGAGACAGAAGAGGGGCAGTGAATGAATAAAATTACCACAAAGGTGGGATTACGAATGAGGAAAATGGGGCCCTGAATGAAATTCAAACTGGGTAAAAGAAGTTTAATGAGAGCAGAGTGGGCACTTTAGAGAAAACAACGTAGCTTGTGTGTATGCTTACAGAATGTAGAGGACAGCAATATGCAGAATAAAGCAACGAGTCTTCATTTTCAGCAGCTCATTAATGTATTCACTAATTCACTTTAATGGGGCCAGGCCAATCCCATGCCAATCTCTGGCTTATGATTGTGATTCCCCTGTTTGCACGAGGGAGCGAAAATGTGTGTGTGTCGAGGTTATTATATGAGAGACAGTGTCTGACAACTCCTATGCCTGCTGTTTGTGTTCCACTGTTTAAATGTTGAAGTGTTTGTGTTTCTGTGTGTGTGGAAACAGTGTGTGTGTGTGTGTGTGTGTGTGTGTGTGTGTGTGTGTGTGTGTGTGTGTGTGTGTGTGTGTGAGATTTGGATTAGGTGTGCAGTGCCTTCATTACAGGGATTCTCTCTGATGTGTGCTGCTTCATTAACAGTAGAGCCCCGGGGGTTTAAAAGGCTTCGGCAGCCATCAGCATTGTCACATTGCTATTCTAGCTAGGATACAGTTTGTCTCAGGGGAGTCTGTGCCTGTGAGTGCGAGTGTGCGTGTGTCTGTAGATGTGTGTTGCATACAAGAGACAGGTGAGCAATGAGAAAGTACATGGGCTGCATGCAAAATGCGTGTCAAAAAAAGAAAACTGAGTATTTTCATCTATAGCCAAGTTGAGCCTTTGGGTAATGGTTAGTGTGTGTGTGTGTGTGTGTGTGTGTGTGTGTGTGTGTGTGTGTGTGTGTGTCGCGCGCACGTGTTATCGCCATACAGAGTGTGTATGTGCGTGCATACTTGTTTTTATGGCCTCCAAATTATGGTTAAATGATATTCCCAATTACTGTGCCAAATACTCTAAACACAATTCATCTCCATTTGAGGAGCCAACCTGCACTTCTGGCATTTTTTTTTATCAACATCTTCACTATGCTCAACCACTGGGGATATTTTCAAAGTTTTAGTATTGCTGATGCTTCACAACTGTACTGGTTTTATTAGGTGCCCTAATTTGGGCTCCCTGAGCTGAAACACACAGGTCCTTTCATTTGTCATCATTGGCTGGACATTTTTGAAATAAGATATGTGGGTTTTTTTGTTAGCAGTTTCACAACTTTAGTCTGCCATTAGCTGTCTTTACAAGTTTGTCTTTCCATTACTTTCAACGTCAATAAGAAATATGTGTTTGCTTTGGCTTTAAGGACATGTTTTTTTTTTTTTTATGGTTATGATGTACTCAGCAAAGTTTTGAATACGCTTAAGAAAAGTGTAAGAAGTTTGCTAAGCCCTGCCCCATAGTTACTGTTGCTGCCAAGCTTTCTTTTCTTGCATGATACATGAGCAGTTCACAATGACAGTGGTGCCACATTTACTTACTTACTACACAAAATCTTAGTGAAGTGTCAATCAGTGGGTCGTTGGTTTTAAACAACAACTGGGGTAACTGGGTTGTAAACTTCCCCAAATCCAGAAAAGCTGGACAGACCTGCTGACAAAAGCCAACAATCTGAAACTGTAGCATCCAGGACCAGGAACTGTGAGGACACTACCCTTCAAAACCTTTATACAGTTGAAAGCAGTCATTTTTCCTGTCTTCAGAACGACCACGCCCCCTTTTGGGTGAAACAAGGGCTGTAAAAGTGCCTAGTGGCATCATTTCTAAAAGCTGCTGTGTTGCATTTTGCACAGCAAACAATAAAAAAAACACAAGTTTATGGTTTTCTTTACTTCCCCAAAGAGCAAAGGACAGTAAAAGAAGAGATCTGTGGCTTTAGGCTAGAGATGATAAAACGGTAAACTGTGGGACCCGGGCAGGCTATATGTGTATGTCTGAGGCAAAGACTTCATCACAGGTAAGCTAATGATGTTACTGAGTGAAACTGTAGATTGAAGCGAACCGGAAAATAGTCCAAAAGAGTGAAGGTCTAAAGTTTTTACTGTGAAAAAAATCAAGACCACACCATAAAACAACGGCTTTTAGAATGGAGTTTGGTTTGAATAGTCTGTCCACTTGAAAAACGCCGGGAGCAGAAGGTATTTTAACAATTTGCATAAATTGATCTTACCTACCTTCTAATAAGGAACATTGTAAACAGCATAAAGTAACGTAGGAAGTGAGGCGTAAACCGACCTGTTTTCTACTTCTCTCAGCTCTTAGTAAAAGGTGAGTAATGTCACACTGGACAGAGGACCACGGGTAGCAAATGGTCCATTGGCTTACCACTTGTGTTTCTTTCTCTTTTGAACTTCTTTTTAGCAATGTCTTCATGTTCTGAATTTCATCAATTCCTTTGGCGAGTCCACTGTTATCATAATTTATGGAAACAATGGCTAAAACTACAAAAATAAGACCCAAGATTTAATAAACTGGAATCATTCTGTCTGTTCTGTAATTGCGGGAAAAGAAATTGTGCATCCCTAATGTGTGTGTGTGTGTGTGTGTGTTATGTAAAGCCTCACCTCTAGGCAGCACATTCCAGGCGATCGTGTCGGTGATGGCTGTGAAGATCCAGTTGAGCTCACCGAGGGGAGTACGTCTGTCGTTGAGCCTGCCAGGGATCCTGCACCACACACAACATAACACAGATGGCACTGTGTCAGCCGCGCTCGCTGTATGTCACATAGCTGACTCAAAGCACAAAGTGGCAACTGCTCAGTAGTAATATCACAACACATCTGAGGAAATTTACATTTACAGGCACTTACTCAGAGAGGCAAGTTTGAATATTCATGTGTGCTTACATACACTCACTTACATGTGTTTCATCTGAGCTGTCTCAACAAAATGAAGCACGTGGGAATACATTTGTGTGCTAACTTGACCTGCAGACCTGGCTTTCCTCACATATATCTGATTATTATGGAGGTGGTCCACACCAGTTGAGCTGGTGGGCGCTTCTGCTAACGCTATTAGAAACTAGAAGATCTCTGCCAGATACATTTTGGAAAACCTCACGAATGCTGAAATTTGAAATAATTTACACCTGATGTTACCTATTCATAGACCGGAGCCGAGTTAAATTAAATCCAACAAGAAACCACTATTATGTACATTTGTTTTAAGTTTCTAACAAACCAAAATTCATGAAAATTGGTTCAGAATTAAGCGAGTTACAGTTATTGGATTGTCTGTAGCGGATCTTGACCTCTCCAATATGGCCACTGAACACACATAGCAGCATCATACAGCAGTGACCAGTGAGATATCTTTTGCTCTCGCTCCCACAGTCAAGACGGTGGCGAGATTTATTTATCTCGTATCGTGCCTGACTTTATTGGATCATAACATATCATATATAGAATTAATTTGCAGATGATATCAAACGTTTCTATGGATGTCAATTCTTAAGCCACAACAAAGGCCAAAATGTGGCCTGCTACAGCCAATAATATATTTTTGTGAGATTAAATCTTAGAAACCAGGGAAAAAGCAGAGACATTTCACACAAACGCTACATGTTTGTGTACAGGTAGCACTTTGATCATCATATTGTACATTGATCCCAAAAGCACCGGTCAAATATAATACTTACTATAACTCTGTCATTTACCACCTCTGCTAACACATTTTGTTTGGAAAGATCTGATTTCACCAATTCTGTGCCACAGTAAATATGAAAATATAATCAAAACTTTAAAAATAATTTAATTTAGGTTTCCTCACAGAAAAGAATGAAATGTTAAGATGTTAAATGTTCAAATCAAGAAGGCCTCACGACCCCTAGTGGGGGGGCGCTGACCGCCAGGTTGGGAACCACTGACTTAAACGACTAGTGTAGGATTCAGTGGCATCTAGTGGTGAGAGTTGCAGGCTGCAACCATTTGAATACTGCTCAGCCTTCCAGGCTTGTAGGAGGAACTACTGCCTTATTTTTCTTACTACAATGAAGGAACTTCAGCGATTGACTTACTGAAAGTATTCAAACAGGGCCACAGTACAGTACCCACACTATAATGTGTTTTATAGGAG
Organism: Dicentrarchus labrax; assembly: GCF_905237075.1. Lineage (NCBI taxonomy): Eukaryota > Metazoa > Chordata > Actinopteri > Moronidae > Dicentrarchus > Dicentrarchus labrax. The sequence goes on from NW_026136721.1 coordinate 9,978,634, forward strand.
CCTCAGATGTGTAAACCTGTGCACCATGCATTCGTTTTTACAGAAACCTCTCTGACACCACAGACTCTAGTTATTTCGTTATTCCTTTTGTGACACTGCCATGGAAATGAGAGCTGGGAAATCTCTTTCACATACAGCCCACAACGGTGTGACAGTAATCACTGTAGCAAAACCGAGAAAATCACCTTTACCCCACCTAGGCGTCTGCTTTTTAATGAACACTATGTAAAACAGTGAGAGAAGACGGGGGATGAGGGCAAACACTAGCTGGCTCACAGATATTACAGTTAATGTGAGCAAGTGAGTCATCTGTGTCTGAGTAAAGAGAAATGCTTTAATGTAACGAAAAATGTGGGAGAAAAAAAATGAGAGAAAGCATTATAGCTCGCAATGCTACAGACAGCCAATGATGCGCTTGTATGTGGAAGAGACTACAGAAAAAAAAAGGGGCAGCAGACCTGCAGCAGGCCCACAGGTCATAGTTTAAGTGGAGGGTACCTATGCACTGCGTGATCTTGAGTTATCCTGGAGAAAAACAAGAGTTGCTTGCTGCATTTTCAAAACATGAAAGTGGCATAAATGGATGACACGTGACTGCACAAATTTGTTTCCTATTTACATCACAGCCCTAAGATTCACCAGGCATTCAACGCACAAATTGCCTCAAAACTTCATTCTGACACAAGTTGTGACCAAAGCTGAATTAATCCCATGTTGCAGTGCGATGTGCAATGAATCTGCAAGATCGCAGCTGAAGAAATGATGTGCGGAAGCAAAGATGGCTCATGGAACGTCTTGCTTTTTACTCTCCATGCACGGTTCTCAGCAAAAACAGACATCTGTTAATAGTCATATCAACAATAAACAAGCAACACATACATGTTTCACTACAGTAATAATGTCTATATTGGTAAAAATGGCACAAACATGTAAATCTCCTGTCTATTTCAGATTAAAAGCTCTATTCATATTCATTTATTAACAAGGCTTTTATTGTATTGTATTTATCAATGGCAAACTCATCGTAGAAAGACAGGGCTGACAGCAGTAGAGACGCTCTGTGTGGACACCTGTGCTGCAGCAGTTCGTCTTTTGTATCCTCAAGATAACAACATAATTAGCATGTTATCATGAAACAACACCTATGTTATCCAGCGATAAGTTGTGATGAAATTAAAAACAAAAAAACTTTAACCGCTACCACTTTTAGCTTATATTTATATGCACTTAAATAATAAGAGTTTGACATAACTGTGTCAAAAATGGTTACATTCATTGCACAAAACTGACATGCTAAAGTGTTTTTCTTCCAATTTTCTCCTCATCCAAGAAATGTCATCACCCATTGTCACTCCCAAACATTTTGTTTCCACTGTGGTTTTGTCATCATTAGTCGCTGCACTGGAGCACTGCCAGGAGCATGTCTTTGTCTTGAGATAGAATCATTAAATATACATTATATGACAATAAATTACACTATACAACTATAAAGTAATGCACTAAACGCCAATTTGTTACACATAAATTCATCCCCAAGTCTGGCAGCTGGCATATAAAGTCCATCAGCACTCTAACTACACACAGAGTATCTGACCTTCCCTGCCCTAAGCCTCCCACTTCCACCTCTAAGTGACAAATAATAGCAGCTTTGAACCTCCTGGCAGGTATAGGCCTACTGTATAACCATGAGGGCCGGCCAGCTCATGAGCACTCCGAGAGCTTGCCAAAGGTGTTCAGCAAGTCAGCACTAAGGATGAACACTCAGCACTTCATATCCTTGCTCAGTATCCAGTGTAATATATTTGAGGAGGGAAAAGGACAGTGTATTGGTGCACGGAGGGACAGATAGATGGATGAAGTGTTGAACAGGCTGGGAAAAATACCCTCAGAGGCTCGTGTCATCGATCAAAATAGTTGCAATTTATAATAATTTCTTGTTTTAGCCATTTTAGTTGTGCTATATTATCCGTTTTATTAATATCTACAGTGAAGTATCTTTCTATTTGGTAAGGCACCTTGTTATACTCCCTTAAGAAGTGTAAGTCTATACGTATCTTTGTTATTAGTTCCTACTATTTATTACTATCTATTAACCAGTGATACAGTATGTTTTAGTATGTGGCAGTTGCTGAGACACTAAAACCCACAGTTACTCATGCTGATGAAGTCTCCAAGTCACTACAGGCATGAAGTGGAAAGGTCAGTCCTGCTCACACTTTACCTAATATTAGAGGTGTTCAGAACAAGATCAGCATTGCGTCAGGAAGGAAGGAAGGAAGGAAGGAAGGAAGGAAGGAAGGAAAATGAATTCATTTCACCAAAGAAAGAAAGAGAAAATAAAATAATTTCACTAAAAGAAAGCTTGATAGATAAAAAAGGAGAGAAAGAAAAGAAAAAAGAAAGACACAGAGAAAGAAAAGAAAGACAGAAGTATAGAAAGAAAAAGAAAAAGAAAAAGAGAAAGAGAAAAAGAAAGAGAAAGAGAAAGAGAAAGAGAAAGAGAAAGAAAGAAAAGACTGGATCAGCTTTTACCACCATGTAACATTAGCCAGCAACACACTGGTTCAGCCAATCAAATTCAAATTGTGTGTAATGGACAGCTCCATAAAGCTATTGAGGATGCATTTAATTTAATTTGACAAAGTCACCAGAAATGGAAGCACAGTATGACCACAGTAAAGGTGTAGTTAACTTTATATTCTGCATATAGGGCACCATGCCAAACACACTGACACACAGGCTTCTGAATAAATAACACACTGTACCCAGAAAATCTTTTTAGAAAAACATTAGCCCCTTCCCTCGTGTCTTTTATACTCTATGCCCAACCCCCCTGATCACACATACAAACTCGAACAACAGAGGCATAACATGCTGCCATTCACTGGAGTCTTTAAATAATGTCATTTTAACATTTTGTAGAGCTTGTTTTTATTCCCTCTGGAAATGGAAGCACTGCCTTTTTTCTTTATTTTTCATTGCAGTTAATGGGTTCCCTATTCAACATGATACAAGTTACCAGCATAAATCGAATATATAATAGATAAGAAAAATGATGAGTGGAAACACACTGCTCGAGAAATGAACTACTTTGCCAGTATAATGGAAAAGGGAGAAAATAACTGTTCAATCAGAGCGCATGTACAGTAAATTACGTTAGCACTAAACACACATGTGAGCTCCAGGCGAGGCAAGAGGGAGTCCCTATGTGTGAACATTGCATTAGAGTCTGTTTTCCACTCATTTATGAATTTATGTTGTTAAATGTGAAGCCAGACAATCCATATTGTGGGCAGCCATACTAATGAACCTATCTAACTAGTGACAAGGTCAACAAAATGCCCATGGAAACACGTGAGCTTTGTGTGTGTTTTGTGTGCAGTTTACAGAACTGCAGTACACCTCTACTTTACAAAGTCTTTAAATGAGACATAATGAGCGTTTGAGGAGCCACAATGCAGCACTGCAGGTAACGGCTTTAATCTGTGTAGGACATGAAGCAGGCATGTGCAGGTAAACTGAGCCTCTTGTAGCTGGTATCACTGTAACTACTAATGGGCTTTGCTTTTTAAGGTTCATTATTAGTTTCTCAGTGAGTCCTTCCAGCTCAACACACCAAACTCCGATCAAAGTGTCAAACTAGGCAGTGCTAATCAAATATGAATCAAGATTCTGTTACTGCATTGCCTATTTCTCAACTAAAATCTTTTCAGAAACATATTTTACTTTGCTGTTTTTCGAGATAGTGTGTTTAAATTGCACAGCCAATGAGAGCAGCTCAACTCGCAGTACGTCACCTCTGCTGGCTCTGACAAACTATCAGGGCGACGACCATAACGCCAAACTTGAGGCTTCAAAGTGGTACTCCACAAACCAATGGGTGACATCACGATAGGTTAACACCTGACAGTGATGCAGCAGAAATAATGGTACTTTATAGCACCTTAAGCCTACACCCAAGTCTAACAAGATTCTACATGTGAACAAAGTTCTCTATAAATAGGCTGCTGCTTTTATCTAGAGCAAAGAGACACATCTTTACCACCTCGAGACTTGCTGCTGTGTCGCTGACTCCTCTCTCTGACGTCTCTGTGAGGCGATGGCATTTCCTCACGGGATCAAAGTATCTCCTTGGAAAATTAATGCAGAGTTGCCAACACATTGATATGATTCTTCCAATAATGGAGTTCAACTCTGGAGACCCCCAACTGAGTCGAGCACAGCCGAGTTTCAGACTGTGTCAGACACCAAGGGGGTGGGCTGGCCCTGCACACCGGGGTGGGGGGACTCGCTGCGAAAGACTCAGAGGGAGGCCGGGAATAAGGATCGACCCATGACACTTGTGCCATGAGAGATGAAGGAGAAGGGAGGGTTGTGTGTGTGTGAAAAACAGACCACGTGTGACTGAATGTGAGAGAAACAGTGAGAGATACTGTAGCTTGAAAGAGATCCAAGCGTATTGGACGCAGGTAAAATCCACATGCGCTCGCCGTCGTGACTCGCTTATCTAAAAGGCTATTGTGATTGGATACGGCCAGAATGTGTGTTGGATGTATGTGGGAAGCAGAGACAGAAGGGTGCACAGATGGAGGAGAGACAGAGGAATGGTCAAATTGATAAACAAATTCACAGCACACAACTACTCAATGCTGACATTATGTTGAATACATTTTGCAACAAATGCTTGTAATACTTCAAGGGCGATGAGTGTTCGATACGTGCTTTCCAACTGTGCATGACCTTTAAAGGTGTGAATACGTGCCCAATGAGTGGACAGCGAGTGTAATGCCCATTAGCTGCTTGCTCATGCCCACATGTCAAATTTGGACACTGCAAAGTGATAATAAAGGAACAAAGCTGCTTTGAATACTATTAGAGAGAAATCACCCCAGACACAGTTTAAAGGGCTGACAATAACGAAACCACCCTGAATCTCTCTGCTGAAGTCTCCAATAAAGAGCAACCTCGAGTGATTTTTGTGTTGTTGTTGCTAGGATACCACAAGGTCAGCTGACAAGTAACACAGTAGCTACAGGTGACTTATCATGTCAAACTGTGAGCATGATTAGACAGTACAGATAAAAATAAAGTTGCCACAAACTTTATATAGTCCTGCTTGGTTAGTACAGAAAAATAAAGAAAAACAGGACAACAAGAGTACAGTTGCACCAGAAATTGGAAAGCTGGTGTTTGAAGTGATCTTCCAATAAAGTAAGGCACTGACACTGAAAAAAGTTGCAGAAATATATCCTGTATAACAAGGAGTTTACACTGACACAAAATATTACCCATTTGGGATGGTCTGTGTATACCACCCAGTGTTGCACAAGGTGCCTGTGTCAATGTTGTCTACATCTCCTTCAGTCAATGAGAAGTTTTAACTCATACAGTATGTAGCTGTATATATCTAATAATGTTATGTCACAATGTGCACCTGTGTCCGGGAACAATAACAAGGTCCAAAAGGTGCAAGTGACACTGCTAAAGTGTGTGCTTTAAGGTGAATTATTTCCTAGTGTAAATGACTAAATATACCGGTATGCTACTTTTCAACCAACATATTGGAACTGACCTTGTATAAGCCCCGCCCCTTTTTGCTCTGTGCTCCAATAACAGCAACTCTCCTTTTCTGTACCCAGATATGCTATGTGCTAGGATCCTCTGTGTTAAAAAGACAATAACATTTTTAAAATGGTTAAAAGATAAAAGCCACATATATGGAGTCACATTAGCTACCTACATTTAGATTTACAGGCCTACGTAGCCTTTATTTTGTTCATTTTTTAAAAGTTTTGCCACTTAGGGGAAGCCTAAAAAGCTATAAATGCAACATTGGCACCATTAATATTTGCAAAAACTTTGAAAGCTATGTTGGTGAATATGTTAACATATGTATATATCCAGTAGACACAGATAAACTTTAGCTTTAGAGTCATGCTTCTGTCCATTTGACAAATTGTGAAAATGAAATGCTTCTCTGAGAGAAACCTTTGGCTATTTAAATGCTAAATGCTCTACTATGCTGAGCAGCTAGTTGCTAACTTGTCTGCCATTTAGGTCCTCGCAACTGTGACTGGAAACAAGGTTATTGAGGGCAGTGTTGTGGGCCAGAGAACCAAAAGAATGAGCTAAAAGAGGCTCCAACGCTACATAGAGCTGAGGGAAGCTGCAAGAGCTGGGTGACAATACTTTGTGGATGTATTGCAATGAGCAACATTTTTAATCCTATACATAATAATTTGATTGTTATTAAAAAACAATCATTAGAGCAGCTTTATGGTAAAAAAAACCCCAACATAAAAATCACTGTACTCCTCTAGTTAGAAAACTGCTGTTTCTGTGATATTTTTTGTGATGAAGCATCCCTTGAAAAATGTTTGACTTTAGCACTTGACTTTAGTTAGAATGCTGGCCCAGCTTCACAGAGCAGAGAGGTGAGATGGCAAATGGATTTAGTTCCATTTTTCTTTTATGAGCTCTGGGCCCATCCATTATTGAACTCTGAGGGACATCAGCTGAGTCAACATACAGCCCTCTGGACAGCATGTTGCACATGCAATGAACCAAAACCGCAACTTAAGCATCAAGGATCCCACCAACCCCCACTGATTAAAAAACAAAAAGCCCTTCTTCAGTCATGTTAGGGGCTGCTGAAAGCCTCTTTCTCTCTTCACTTTATTGCATTAATTCTATTTATTTCACTGTTTTACTTGGAAAGTAAAACCTTTAATATTCCAACATCAATTTTAAGGTCATATATCTCATGAATTTGATATTTGATTAGTTTTTCAATACTGTTCTGAATAGACAACATCTGAAATCCAATTTCAGTGGAGCATACGGAGTAATAGATAAAAGGTCAGCACTTTGCCACTGCAGAACTCTCTTTTAACCTTACTGGCTTGTTAGTATAAACTCCTGCTGCGTCTATGTCTGTAGCAGACAGCTAATACAAAGAGCAGAGCACAGGAGCTTATGAAACATAGCAGAAGGGCCCGTTTATGACCGTTTCACCATCCTGAAGCCTGAAGAGATTGTTTCCTTTAAATTAAGTCAAGCTGTTTTCTGTTTGTCGTGGCCGTACATATTGAGAGGCTGTTACAGGAATCAAACCTACAATAAAGGGGAATTGTGTTGAGTGTTTCTTTAGCATGCGTTGGTGTAGAGCTGACTTCATTCAAGCTCTGCATATGAATGATTAGTGACTGTAGCTTTGAATTCAGATCACAGTTTGTTTCTCTTTGACAGAAACCATTTCAAATTTTATTTTGGAGGTGGTACCATTGTTAAACTGTTCCCATCTTTGATGTTCCTGTTCAGTGTTTTACTCAAGCCTGACAGAAGAATGAGATCAGGTAAGAATGTTTCCCACAGCTCTGTCTCTGACGTAAACTAGTGTGACGTTTGTAGGTGCTAAAACTCTCCTTACAGAACGCTGGTCATAAATTCCTTTTTCTCCCCTCTCCACAGAAACCCGTTCTTTATTCTGGTGAGACAAGTGATAAAAGATGAAGAGGACATGGGAGCTTGAATGGAGAGCTTCAATGTTGTCAAACGCACCGACTGATGTTGGTGTGGTTGAGAGGGCATAATGTAGAATAAAAGTGAAAGACAAATGGAAAAAGGGCTTATTTCTTCAAAGGTGTTCGTCATCACTCTAGTGGTTTCCCATCCTGCCCTGGGAGTCACTGGGCAGTAGCTGTGCGTACAGTACTAGGGCCTACTTTCCGTTTTTTATCCACTGGAGAGTGTAGGTGGAAGGAAGTGAAAAAATATGAAGATCAAAGACAAACTGTCAGCAAGTAAAAAAGAATAATTGTTAAAGATAATTAAATGGTAAAAGCAGGAAGAACAGTGACAAACAAGATGTGGCGAGGTGAGAAACAGGTTCAATTTATGGATAATACTTATAAATCTTGTAGAAACTTGGGAAACAATTTGAGAGTGAACATGAAAATGCCCCACAAACCGGACCAATTAGTGTGATTTTGAAAAGGCATGAATCACAATAAGGTGATGCATTACTTCTTCAACGAGTGGTTTCTGAGATATGGCGTTTACCGCATGAAGAAATCAATAGTGAGTTGCATTCATCCAAATATGACCCAGAGTTTGAGACAGTCAGAAACAAAAACAAAAAACAGAACTATTGCAAATATTCAAATACAAGGCAGTATTCAAATACTTCACACGTCTTATTATGTTTATAATGAACACATAAAAGCTGGTCCAGGACTGTGATGGTTAATTGATCATAATGTACAATTTTACAACACTAATTAGCACAACATCGAAGTATGTCCCACTCACCAATCTGCTGTTAAAAATTCTGTGTTCACTCTCAAAATTCCTTTTAATCGGTCTAAAGATATTGTCAATAAAAGTCACTTCTGGCTGATGTTTCAAATTAAAAGCTTAGCAGGAAACTCAGTGGATTATGTCCTTTGAGCCTGTGGAAGCCTTCAACGTAAAACTTGCAGTGCAGAAAGTGTTGACTTTTACTGACGGTAGTTTAACACCATTAGAGCCATTGGAATTAGCTGGTGAAGTGAAAACAATACTAACCCCTGATTCACACTGCCTACCTGAGCAGCTGCGTCTGGCACGCACCGAGTGTCAGCTGCATGGCTGCTGCTGCCAGCCCTATCTGTCTATACTGAGTTGGCCTTTGATAAATACCATACAATAAAAGCCTTGTTAACGTACGAATGGATTCTGTCCACATAAACACCAGAGAGCTTTTAATCTAAAGGAGGTGTTGCGTTTAAAAAAATAAATGTATATTTTTTTCCATGTCTGTGACATATTCTACAGATACAGACGCTGAAACTGTAGTGAAAGGAGCATAGGTTGCTGGTATAATTACGATATGACTACGAACAGACCATTTTCACTGTCTCTTTCTGCTGGGAACCGCACGCGGCTCGCAGAAGAAATAGGCAAGACCTTGACTCTCTAGTGAAGCATCGTAGAGACGTGTGTGAGATGCGTGACCTGCATAGACAACCATTACCGGCATAGTGACTGCTCTAATCTGCTAATATGGGCACCGAAATAAAAAGCAAGACATTCTGCCACACTGCTCAGGTAGGCAGTGTGAACGAGATAAGTGTTAAAAAGGGAAACTGAGCAGCTGACTGATGAGTAAATAATCAATTTATGTTAAGTGCAAAATACAGATGTGTAGGTACTGTGTGTGCGTGTGTATTCATGTGTGCAAACTGTCTGTGGCAAAACAAAATCAAAGCTTGAGCATGTAAAGAAAAGTGCTTATTCACCTTTATTAACAGACTGTTAAGACACTTTAGCACCTCAGGGTGCTTTCCAGCAAGATGCATTTTTTTCCTGCTGAGATATGCTGCTTTTAAGTTACTACTTCTAAAACCACCTCAACCTACTTAGTTTATGGGTGTCATTTAACTCTCCCCCGCACGTTAGGAGAAAAAAAAGATAAGCCACCCCCGATGTTTCTGTGAAACTACTAAAACTTTGGATATGACATCCATATTGAGCGCTAATATCTGAGAGCGTGTGCCTAAGAGCAAGAGATGTTCCGCGCTGAGCCGCTTGGCACCTGCAGGTTTATTGAAGAAATATGGAGCGTTAAATCTGCCAAACTACTGCCGCTTTGGCTGTGAGGGGGGAAACAAAGGCAGAGAATTATACCTGCAGGATGGAAAACAACAGAAAGAGGACTGACAATGAGGAGGAGAGAGCAAAGACGGAGACAGGCAGGAAGACAGACAGAGAGAGACAGACAAACAGGATAATGATCTCTCTAGACTGCACCCTCCTGAGAGAGCGCGACAGTGAGAGGGAAAGAGTTGCGACAGAGATTTGTTTTTTAGGATGGTGGTGGAGTGCCACTTACTTCTCGATGAGGTCTAACGTCACCCCTGGCACCAACTTGGCACTCTTCTGCATGCAAAACCTGAAAAAACAAACAGACAGAGAAAAGCTGCTGATAAGAGTTGGAGAGAAAACAGGAGGTGCTCACAGACTAGGCCAAGCAATAAAAACGTTTGGCCTCTATAGTACAGATTTTACGACCTACGAGAGAGACAATCAACGGATAAAACGCTCAAATGAAAAATGAGGGCTTCAAAGATTACAACAACTGAGCACTTTGATAAGTGTGTTTTGGCTGAGTTACAGTCAAAGGGGAGGGGGCAGGCAGTGGGAAACACAGAGGCATATTTCTCAAACGTCTGATGTGGGGGTTATTGTTTACTGTGCGTGGTTAGCTCCGACAGGTCGGGCCAGCTGTAAGTCACAGCAGGTTGGTGCTCAGAGCCTCGACAGACGCACCGCTCGGCGCTGGAGCTCACCGCGTGTCGTCACACACCTGGAGGAGACCAGGTGTGTTTGTGTGTGTGTGTGTGTGTGTGTACATACGCAAACATCCGTCACACATCAACGGCAGGCAACATTGAATGTGAAAAGCATTTGAGATTACACTGTAAAAAACATTACGTCACGGGAAAACAAAGTTTTGTTATCTCGAGATCTCAAGAAAATTAACTTGTTATCACGGGAAAACGGAGAAAATAAAATGTATGAATACATGGCCCTTTAGGGCTTCCGTAATAATTAGGGGTATCTATTAAAATGGAACATAATATTCATAGGTATTTTTTCATTAGTGTATAATCACCTAAAAATAAGACTTGTGTTTTCATTATCTTAGAATGAGCTTTTATCAACAAAGGGAGCGGGTCGTCTTCTAAGCAGCCCGCCATGTTGTCCGCTGGCAGCCAACTGTCTGGCAGCTGTTTGGTGCTGGAAGGTGGCGTAAAATTGTTCTTTTAGTCTGTTTCGCTTAGAACAGCCACCTGCTGTTGCTAGAAACTGGACTGATAAGAGACAGAGCCACTGAAAATGATAAATCTAAAACACTCCGTAGAGCTGAGGGGAACTGAGTTGCTGATAATTCTCTATGGATTTATCAGTACAAGTGACACCTTTCACATTAGTTGTAGTAATTTGATCCATTGTTCATACAAATTATATGATTGGTGCAGCTTTAAGGTGTAAAGAAGTTAGATAGACTTAAGATTCAGCCAACAACAGATTGACTGTTTTGATCTGTTGTTAGTTAGGTTTGAATCTCAGTTATGTTTGTGGGTATTTTGTTTGTTTTTTTAACTTGTAAAGTAGTTTCGAGTCTGAAACTTCAGGTGCCACACTGCCTCAAGATTACAGCTGTTGGTATATTCTTGGCAGGCAGATTCCAATCAGGATCAGTGCGAGAGAGGGCCCTCTGACAGACACATAATGAGTCTCCATCAAGCAGCTTTTTTAAAATTTGAAAGAAGGAACTTTTAATCTAAATGCAGTTCAAGCTCGGAACTATGCTAATAAGTCAACAATGTAAAAACTGGCAACAACAACCGAATTTAATATGTTCAACTCATCATCTTATAGTTGCAAGGTTTTAAGTCATGATTAGAAGTTTTGAAATGATACTGACTGTAGGAACTATTTGACCTGAACTGAATTTGACACATAAATCGAATTCGAATCAACTTCAAATGATGAGCTGGTTTAATTAATTTGGTTGAATTGTTACAGAATAAAATCAAATGGTCAAAGCTACTCTTTACTATCAGTCAGTTTTCTCCACAAATAACAGAAACTCATGCCTGGAAGTGAACTTATGTTCCAAATGGTTAGAAGTCGATGCATGGATCAGGAATATGTATCCAACAACTGATCCGCCCTGACTCTGGCGTAAGCTATGGCACTCGCATTCAAAGGTTCTTCCTGATGCTGGAGAATAATGAGGTCCCTTATGACACCAGTGTGACTAAGTGTGTCTTTATAGAACAGCACAGGCCCTGAGTGTGCCCGGCACTAAAGGAACAAAGAGGAGGAAGGATGGAACCAGGACAACTTGTCCTAAAGTCTTAATAATCAGGAACTTCTTGAATACAAGCCATGATGTGCACAATCTGCATTGGTATGTGCCAGCACTTTGCTGTTTGTCAGGAACACAGGTCTATCATTGTTTTGCCAATACAACACAATCCAAGAGTGTTCTGCCTTTACTTTTGCATTTCATTTGAACCACAGAATAAATATTTTGTTTATGATTTGCTGCAAAAGGGATATGGAGAATCCCCTGACACAAACAGAGATGATTAACTAAAAATTGAATCTGGCAGAAACAGACAGACGGGCCAAAGTAAACAGAGCACAGACCAAGCTGGTGGTTGCATCAGGGAGAGCGTGTTTCCACCCAACCTCTGTGTGGGGAGATGTAAAATCCCTCAGGCGTGGGAGACAGGAAAAGGGAGAGATGAGAAAGTAAAGATAAGGAGGAGAGGAGCATTTGGTCACACCAGTATCTATAGTAATCGTCCCCCACAACCAGCCTCAGAAAAAGCCATGTTTGAGCTCTCAAATGATCAAAAGCAGACTATAACATTCTGATCACCCACTGCGACTAGAAGACGTGATTCTGTGAGTACTTATAATCACAGTATATGAACTTGAACCCTTAATGGTTTCCCTCAGGCGTGTTTTTTCTGATACAAAAGTAAGAATCCACCACAACAAGTGAATATCTTTACTGCTTAGCAGAACGTGTGATATTGCTGCAAGATGCAAATGATGTATAAAATGGGTATCAATCTAAGCTACACAGCCAGCAGCTAAACTTCATCCCTGTGACGAACTCAAGAGGGGTATCAGAAAGGGATGCAGATGTTTTACTCCACAGACCTCAGTGCAGCAATCTGACTAAATCTTTATTCTACACAGCAAAGCAGAATTTTAAAAAGTGCATTACACAAGCTGAAACCAGATCATACGTCACTCTGAGGCTGAATAGTTTGAATGAGTCGTAGGGTCAGTGGAGAGAGCTTTTATCCAGGCTTGTGTATTATCTTTTCAAATCTGCCATCGCTCTGGTCTCACCTAAAGCTCACTGCTCTTTGAAAAATATCTGCTGAATGCAGTTCATCCGGATGAAGCATTCAGCCTAGTATTTGCTAATTAGAGGTGCATTTACACCATCATCATTCAAATGAAAAACACATCACATCAGGGGTAATGTGAAAGCTAAAACCTCAAAGTAGGACACTAATTCAGCTCAGCCATGACACAAGCTCAGAAAATACTTCTTAAAAGCATGAGTCAGCCAGAGGTGATGGGGGTAGCTTGCTTTTGATTTAAGACATAAGTATTTCTTTAGACTCAAGAACCAGCTAGACATATGAGATGAGATGTAAGATTTGTTTTAGTGATCAGTTTTTCCAAACAGAAAATTTTAAAGATCACCAATTAGGGCCCTATTTCAATCGCACAAGGGCTTACGGACTGTGTGAGTGTCTGTAATCTGATGTATCCTGCATAGACAACAGAATACTGAGGTAACGGACCTGTCTGATGTGAGTAGAGGTGTGTGGGGTTTACTTGTAGCAGCCTCATGTCATTTGCATGTGATCTAATGAAGGTAAATGTGGCAGTTGTGTGTAATGGCACTGTGCCTCGGTGCTGCATTCTTCTAATCAGAAGCTGCAGATTTATGAACATATGTGTCCTGCTGCCTTCAGATGGCTGCAGAGATTTAATGAACTGAAGGAGAAGCTTTTCATACAGTATGAAGCAGCTGTGGACAGAAATGTGTTATTTATTAAAAGATCAATGCTAACTGATTTACAGACATTCCTACTTAAATGCATCTATCAGTTAGGTAGTGTTTAATCAAAAGGGGTTTTTTGCATTTTAAGAATATTTCTATCATCTGCTCTGACTATTTTGTTTCCTCATGTTGTCAAAATCATCAGGTTGGCCAGAAGACCAGCAATTGGTTCTGAGACGTCTGCTCTCAGCAAAAAGCCTAAGATCATATTTCCACCAAAATGCCAACAACTCGCTCTGTGCTGCCTCATTTTAATGAACCTCCCACCTGTTTGTGCCACGAATGCCTCCAGTACTGAGCACGAAAATACCACACATATGGGCAGAGCAAATTTCAAGGTCAGGGAAATACCAGCGGTCAGAGTGCTGCCATAACAATAGGTCTGTAACTAATGTCAGCATGTGGGTAGTTGGGCTTTATGGGTCCATCATACAAAAGAGTTACGTAGCTTTGGGTCTGATTGAGAATACGTATAAAATTGTTTGAAATACTTTGATTACTGACTGCCGTGATACACATTCCTGGAGGAAACCACAGCACCCCAGACGCAGGGCTAGCATGTGCTGAGCTGGGTATTGGGTCAATATTAAGCAGACTGTAGCAGACACTTGCTGAGGAGTTGGCTCAGCCTGCTTTGATTTCCACAGAGATTCATCCCTGCTGCCTGATTCTTCCCTAAAGGGCTAAATTGTGGAATTACCCTTAAATTTGCCTGGTAGTTAGGGCACAGTTTCCTCCTAAGTGATGTTTCTATTCTTTACAAATGGCCACATTTGGCTCTTTAACTGTTTTAACTTTTAACTGTGTCTGAAATCACTCTCTTGTTCATGCTTTAACTACACCCTATATAATAGACACTAGTTTACTCTAGTGAGCAGTAAACTGCGATTTCAGACACTTATGAATCATCATTATTTTCCAGCATCATAATGACATCAAAGTGTTAATTTGCATTCTGGTACATGTCACACTAATTTCCATTGAATGGATTTTTGATGGTACAATTTAGCGCATACACTTTACACATTTGGAAACTTGAACAGTAAATATGGAACATTATGGAGCAAATAGAAAGTGATTTCAGACAAAGACAATGAGGTCTATGAAGTTATACTTTGTTACAGGAGTGCTCAATGCTAACATCAGCATGCTAACATGCTCACAGTAACAACGTTAAAATTATGATGTTTAGCAGTGTACGAACGTTTTTAGCAAGTGCATATGATAACATTTGCTAATAAGCACTTTTAGCACAACACCACATGCAGCTGAGGCTGACGTGAATGTCATTAGTGCAGCAATGTATCTGGTCATATACCAAAGTACTGGACAAATTAAAATTTTGCCTGGATGATGGCACGAGATACAAATTTAAGGGATCAAACAAAGTTACTGCTATTCATCCTGAGGGGAACATGACGATGATGTCTCTCAAATTTCATGGAAATCGATCTGATATAAGTTGATATTTGTTGACTTAAGATATTTCAGTCTGGATCAAAGTAGTGAACCAACCAACATTGCCATTACTAGAGCCAATTCTGCTATTGTGGCTGAAAAATCTTAGCACAAAATCGAAATTTTAACAGACAATGTCTTGAGCAAAAGACAGAAAGAATCTCGACTGTTTTAAAAGTTAACTCTTTTGTTGTGACAAATAGTCAAAGTGGCTAGAACAGCAACAGCTATGGCTGGCGGACTTAATGCTCCTGGAAGTAGAGAACACACACAAGTACAAGAGGGCTGGAGGGCAAAGATGAAAAGGAAATTGAGAGATTATTACGAACAGAGAGCAAGGTGGCCAAAGTTTAATTGGATCGGTGAAAAAGAGAGAGCGGTGTGTGGTCACTGGGAGGAGAGGGTAGGAGTGGGCATGTACATATTAAAGTTTAAGGAGGGAAATGAAGTGGTTGGTGTGTGAGGAAACTACTATACTGCTCCCGGGGTGGGTGGTGGAGGAGGAACAGGAGGAGCACAGTGTCTCTTCTAGTCCCCGCAGAGCCAGCTGTCTTCTACAGCTCATTACTCCTTCAATCAGCCTTCCTATCCCAAGTCACCATCTCTATCAGTCATGTGCTGGAGGGACAGCTGGGTGATCTCAAATCTAATCTGCTCTGTCACTGACCTACAATATACAGGTGATATATCACACTTACTATGTTCCATGAAATCTTCTACATTGTAAATGACAAATACAGTTTATTTGCTGCTTTGTCTTTAGTCTTTAGGAGGAGTTCTGAGTCTTAGGATTCCTTCGTTTTTCACATCTGTTGACCAATTAACATAATAATTCACAGTAGCTACATCACGGCAGTCAGCGATATTATCATATATTGTATAATGAGCTGAATGTATTGGTGAGGTGACCTTGGGATCATGTGGTTTCAACTACAAACTGGTGTCTTAAAATACACACTGAAATCCTAATGAGGAATAGTTTGAGCATAAGTAAAAAAAAATAAAAATAAAATTCTGTGAAAAATAAAGGCACAAGGTATCACTCACTATAATAGGTATTTTCCATTAGCACTTTTTGGCACCATTTAGCATTGATTTGTGTTTCCATTGATTTGCATTTACATGCTCAGCTGTACTGAGCCCTGCCCAAGATGGACCATCTCCAGAGTTGGGTCAAAGAGTGCCCAACCGCCTCCAATCAGTTTGTGGTGAAGTCGGATTTGCTGCGATGTACTTGGATGTATAAAGAGCGGCAGGTCTGTCTGAAAGAGGGCGGGGCTGAGCTCCACACATAGTCTCACACAGAGCAGAAACAGAGAAGTCACACTGGACAGGACGAAGGATATGCTTCGGCTACATTCACACAAAATCTGGAAGTGGTGCCGTGTTTATTTGTGCTTCAAAATGTAACGCTTTATTTCACTGCTGCTTTCTCTGCCTTTGAAGATACACTTTCAATCGGGCAGCCCTGTTGTAATGGAGATGCAAATCCCTGCCGAACGGGGCTGACGTGCCGTGCCAAACCAAGTCAAGTCAAGTCAAACCAGCACATGTCTATTGAAAAGGGCTATAAGATGCCTCTGAAAAGTTTGCAGCTTGCTCCTTTTCAGAGAAAAAAAAAAGCTGTAATAAACTTTTTTCAGTATGGAAGAACTTTCCTCTTTTCCTTCTCCTTCTCTCCCCTTTCTTTACCCAGGACTTTGTGTCAGTTGGCTCCTGTCGATGTTTCTAAACCGGGTCCTCCAGGAGCCAGCCTTTGTTCCATTTGCTACAATACTTTTTCATTCTCTCTTAGCATCTTGTATCTTCATGAATCATATCTTGAGCCTTCACTCCTGTGTTGTCTGTTCTCTTTGCAGGTATTTGTGCTGATGTTACTGTGTTCGTTTGACAACTTATCTGATCCACATTCTTCATATATTTGGATTTATTTACCTAATACTGTCACTCTGTTTCTCCATATAGCAATTTAACAGTTGTTGTTTTTGTCCACTCTATATACAAATTGCATGTCCATCCATCTTGGAAGATGGATCCCTCCTCTGTTGCTCTTCGTGAGGTTTCTCCCTTTTCCAAATTGATTGTCTTAGGATTGTGGTTGTCATATGTTGAACAGATTGCGAAGCTCTTTGAGGCAAATTTGTGATTTGTGATGTTGGGATATATGAATAAAATTGACTTGAAATAACTTGAATAGAATGCAGAGCAGTTACAATGGTGACACACAGTCACGTCAAAAATAACTGTTTTTCTTGAACAAAGCAAAAAATACAACTTCAGTGTTGCTTAATTGTCTCCTCATAGCTCTAAGGCTCTAGCAGAAGTAGAGTATTTAGTGATTAATTGGCATATTGAAGACTGGAACACCTGAACAGTGTTGAAGAGTG
The DNA here is from genome assembly GCF_905237075.1 of Dicentrarchus labrax. Lineage (NCBI taxonomy): Eukaryota > Metazoa > Chordata > Actinopteri > Moronidae > Dicentrarchus > Dicentrarchus labrax. Next base: position 9,996,124 of record NW_026136721.1, read on the forward strand.
CATTATCCTTCAGGGCTAGTTTGACAGTATGGATGTTTAAGCTTTATTATTTCCAGTGATTGTGGGTCACCCCTGGAATCCAATGTAATTGTTGTCCTCTGAGACAACAGCCTGATAATGAGAGTTCCAGTTAGGTTTTACTTTAGTTGTTTAGCCTGGCATCATGGTAATGTTGATCAAGCTCTCGTTGGGCACAGGATTTGGCAGGGTCTTTCCTATGTTCCCCAGTCCTGGGGTTAAGGAAATTAGAAACTTGGGAACATAGATACATTCATTTTGATCTGTTTTGCCCTGAACAAATGGTAACAAAGGGTGTATTCATCCTGGCAGACACAGAAGCTGTGGTTGTTAATAACAATTAACATTTTTCACAATGATCCAAGAAATATGCCAATTTAAAATTTCTGTAAATGGAATTATAACAACATTTCTGTCACTACTTTCTGTACAGGTTCATATCTAGATGATGATGTCGGCATTCTTAATCTTACCAACAAAGCTCTTATAAGTCAACTGTTTCTGCAAACTGAGTATTTGATGTGTGCACAGAGATTCAGTCCTGAAACTACGGTACAGCGAAGGACCAAGCTGCAAAATTTTCGGAGCCACATTTCAAGCCTACAGTCAGTGAGTATTTGACACTAAAGACTGTCAGTACAGTGTTCCTATCATATTCTTACAGCTAATGAGCACAATACAGTGTCTTCACTTTGATACCTACATGGTCTGTATTAGTAAAATCCATTTTGTAGAAGAATATATGTATAAAGACAATGAGAACAAAAGAATATTTGCATTTCAACTGCTTCTTACCAAATTTCTCACTGTTACATAAGCTCATGACAAGCTGCTCATTAAATGGCTGCTCTTTTCAAAGCAACATTTCAAATGATAATACATTATGATTAATGCTCTTTTTGATCATTAATAAGACAAACGTGAAGATGGGGAGGGGCATGACTGATCAGCATTCAAACATGCTTCATTACTGCCATCACTTTAAATTAACATCAAAGTGTAGTGCTAGCGGTATATCTGACACATTATGCTAATTAAAAGACATTTCCTGAACATACAGGGGGGCTGACCATGCCTACAGCACAATTCAATTTAAAGCAAAAATCTACCCTAAAGAATTCCCATATGTTATTTCCTATAACATAATGCAGCTCCATTTTAATTTGTGAATTTTTACTTCCAGCTGAACAGCATAGAGACAGTCTGTAGTGATGATGTCACCTAGAGACAAATCCTGGAGCAGCTCCGGCAGTGAATAATGGACCAACTGTTGAGACTCTATGACAGCAGCCATGGTGATTTTATTGCGATAGGAAGCTGTAAGCCTGACATTCAAATGAAACTCATTTGGATATATAGTAATCAGCAGATGTCACCTAATGACACCATTAGGTATATTTAGGTAGACTATTGTGTATGTCTGTGGAGACTCATTTAAGTGTCTAAATTAACTTGAGTATGTTCAGGTTTTTAATGAAGTATACATTCAGGGGTTCTGTTTAATTTATACACAGTTGAGTGACAAATTCAAGGAAAAATCTGACTAAATATAATAAAGATGTTCCATACAGGGCATGAGTGGTCCCTTGATTGTTTGATGAGTATGAAAATGCTGTGAATCATATGTTAGGGCCTTCACATTTTCCGGACCTCCACTCAGTATACCTCCACACACCTATAGAAGATTTTTTTTTAAAGGGCAAGTTTGACAGCACTATCCAAACACCATCATCAAAAAACTAAATGAGGGTTTCCTTGGAAATAGGGTTTTTTCTCCCTTCAGAGAGAGCAGAAAATCTAGGCCAAAGAGCACTGAAGCTGTTCAGGAGGACTGTGGTGACCCGAACTATTGGTTTTTCCATCTGTGCGTCACCCATCGGTCTCTTTTGAACTCCGTACAAAAAGATGCACCACCAGTCACCTTTGTTCTGTTTGTGTTCATTCTGTGAAGCATCATGGATAATTCACTACTTCAGATTCTTTGATCAAGGTCTTTCAAAGGCTTACACATGAAAAGTGGGAAAAGATTTTTCCCACTTTTCATGTGTAAACCTTGCAAACGCAAAAAGGCACTACAAAAACCTCTGTATAAAAAATAAGATATTTTAATTTGACTCAGTATATTTTTTTAGCTCAAGACACTACTGTTTGTGATCCTTCAGCATCAAATTAAATAGCAATAAAGTTTAATAAAGTTTAAATATCCCTATGGCAATTCTGACCCAACTATCCAAAGTTCCAGACAAAGTGTAAAACTTAGTCGCGAAAAGTTGTCTTTCCAAATCTGCAAAAACGATTGCAGTTGCTTTTTTGTGGGACTTATTGGATTTAACAATGATCTTATTAGGGTAGGTGAACAATTTAAATACATTTTGCACTTTCTCATTAGGTGTAAAAGCTGCTTTAGCAACAGGCGCCCTGCAGCATGAAGCACACTGCTGATCCGACCATAGAAAATACTTTAACTCACTCAAAAGATACGGTGAGACGTCAGAGAGAACCCTGTAGAACAAACCAAAGCCGAGCTATCAGATTTCACTATCAGTATGTATGGTTGATGGGGTTTTCTGCTGCTCTCTTCAGATCCACAGAGGTCTGCAGAAAGTAGTCAGCTAAGGCATATGCAGTGTTAAGTAACACTTTCTCTGCAATTCACCCGACATCAAGAGACAAAGGGGGGAAGATGAATGTGTCAACATTTTTACAAGTCATTTAGATTTCAGTTAATAAAATCAAGGCTCCAGAGCAAAAAACAGTGTGGTGTGCGAGTGTGTTAAGGCAACAAACACCAGTTCTTGTGAGTGTTTACCATTCCTTGTTCCACCAATAAGAGCAGGAAACGGGCAAACAGAGATGCAGCTACATTGGTTCTCAATGAACATAATGAGGCTGTGGTGTGTGTGTGTTAGGGAATAGCACACGGAATGAAAAGAACACAAGATTTGGTCATGTGAGCCCATTAAAATCTCATCTGTGTTCCTGCTCCTGAAGGTTCACATACCGTTTACAGCACATGCATGAAGATAATTAGATGCTGCTTGATGCTGCATTACCATTGTATCTGCCAGAGCTGAGCAGCCAGGTTGAAAGGCTTACTGTACATGTACACCTCACCATCAGCATTAACACATTGTACTGTATATACTGCCTGTGTGTAAATGCATGCATGATTATTCACATACATGCTGGAAAGCACAGCACCCCAGGGTAGGGTTAGCATGTGTAGAGCCAGCGCTATTGGTGTAATATTGAAAAGACAGAAGCAGACACTTGCTGTGGGGCTGGTTCAAACTGCTTTGCATTCCGCAGAGATTCACTGCTGCTGCCTGGTTCTTCCTTAAAGAGCTGAATTACAGAGGCGCTGAATATCAGCCTGGCAATGAGGGTATAGGTTCCTGCTAGAAAATCTTTACAGTCTTCAAGAGTGGCCAAACATGGCTCTGTAAAAAGAGTCTACAGCCATATTTGCTCTATGAGGCTGTGCTGTATACGGTGTGCTTTGATCTTAATGCAAATGTGCTCACGCATGTAATCAGTGTTACAATGTTAAAACACTAATGTTTAGCAGGTCACATTACCATGGCTGCTATCTTCATTTAGTGTGTTTTACCATGTGTTGATTGCAACGAACCACAAAGTACAGCTATGGCTAAAGGGAATGTCATTAGCTTTGCATTAAGAAAAGTATTGCAGAAAGTGACATTTTGACCTGATGATGGCGCTGGATGAAATATCGAAGGATCACCACAGTTATCCTGAGGGGAAGCTGAATGTCTGTACCAAATTTCATCTTAAGCCATTCATTACCATTAAACTTAACTCTAAACCAAAAAAATTCACAGCAGTCCTAGTAATGAAAGATGGAAGTCAATAGAGATCATCATAGTCATTACACTGTCCGGGAACCATGAACGTCCATACAAATAGGGCTGCCATTTTTCATTTGAAATTCAAACTACTGTTATAGTATACAGTACAATGTTCAATTCAATCTGTCTTTACTGGTTTGAAATCAAACTTCACAGTGTATAAGCCCAAAACAGGCAATGCCTTGTGCTCCGGCAGACAGCGCTAGTAAAATACAGCATTCTGATCCTATGCATGTCCCGTTTTCCTTATTAGTAAACAAGCCAGCAATTTTTTTTCTTCATTGACACAAATGACAGCTACCTTGTGCCAAACAAAAACCTTTTGAGAGACAGTGTAGACGTATTTTGGATTTGACATCCATCATCAACACAAGTGAGGCCATTTGCTGCCTATTAAAAGGCAACTGTCAGCAGCAACATTACACCAAATCTGAAGTCACATGTTAGTTTCAAGGAAATCAAGGAACCATGTCAGTTCCACAATGCAGTACAGATATAGGCCACACAGGTTGTATTAGATGAAATAAAGGAACAAACTGCATATTATTTCCTATTCATTGGAACTTGACTTTTTGTGACAGCACAACCTTAGTAGCACATTTTGTGCTAATCCATCTAGTGTGGAGATATTTTTCTGGCTAATTGAGAACTTTGACCTGCTGGTGCTGCTGATTGACAAGTTAAGGGATTACTGAAGTCTTCATGATTCATCTTTTGAGGATCTTGAACACTGTATCAAACTCAATGACGATCCATAAAACAGTGTGATTTCATTCTGGGCCAAAGTGGTCGACCAACTGACAGACCCACTGCCCCACCAGACTGACACTGTCGACCCTAGAGCCCTGCTTCTAGCATTGCTCCAAAACTGATACGCATCCTGAGCTTTTATTCCTTCACCCGTTGTTTCTTTTACTTCTTTACCCTGCAAACCACTGGTATGATCCCGTTCTCTCCCTATTTTCAGATGCTCACCTCCTCCATCCCTCCCTATCCATCGCGGCAGTGGGGGAAATCCCTTGAAGATGGCGCTCCATCAGTAATGATTTTCTGCTCAGCTGAGCAATGAAAGGTACACATGCACTCCCTTTGGCTTGCTCTCCCCAACTCATTCTCTCTCTCTGTAAACTCCATCATCCATCCCTCAATGCATCTCATTAAAGTTTTAAAGCCAAGGTAAGCCGGCACATCAGTGAATCCCTCCATCCGCCCACTCTAACCCTGACAAACTCCACCCCATCCCTTCCTCATTTGCTCGCTGTTTCTCACTCTGGGGCTGTATGAAATTAAGGACAAGACAGCTCGGCATGTCTTTATTTAGAAAATAATAAGCGAACAGGAGAGAGAGAGTAACAAACTATGGGAAGATCAGGAGGGGGAAAGAATTGGTGAGAGGTAGCTGCAACGTCTCTGGAGGCTCATGAAGAGCTCCAGGTCTCAGCGAAACTGGAGGGCAGGTTGATGTAGGCGCAGGCCGCAGCTGGTATGTTTAATCTGGTGTGGAGGTTTCTCGAGCACTGGGACTATTCTCAATCAAATTGTTATTCTTTACCAAACCTAGCAGGAGGACTCTGAGCGGCAGCTGTTTACTATGCTGGAATTAGTAATGTCCCCCCCCAGAGGCCCACAGAGCTGCCTCCACCAAGGCTGTGAGTTTAAAGCGAGTTTATGTAACTTTTTCTGAACAGTGGCCACAATTGACAAATATGATGGTCATTTCTATAATATAGTGTACTGAAACAGCGACGCAAGTAGGGAAGACACATACAGTTACACGATAATGTCAGTTTTACAATATCTGTCTATTTAAAGTTTGCAAATATTAGCCACCACAAGCTACAAGAAAGCTTGTATCAGTAAACCCCATAAAGAAAGGTGTTTGATTGCTCAGGAATAATAATGTTATACAGAGTTCGGTCTAGACCTGCTCTATTTGAAAAGTGTCCTGAGATAATTTCTGTTATGAATTGGCGCTATACAAATAAAATTTAATTGAATTGAATGAATTCAACTTCTTTAAGGAAGAATATTATTTTCTCATTCAAAAGTTACGTATTATAGTTTCTTGAATTTACTGTAAAACCCACATTAAGTTTTATGAGGGAATAGCAAAAACAAACGATTGGATTTGTGGAAATTAATAGAAATTAATAGAAATACAACATTAATGTAGACATATTGTTTATCCTATCTGATGCATCAGTTTTTGTTTTTTTTCCTATTTTTGTTCTTTCCATGTGTAAATAAAGGCTGAATACGTTTAAATATTCTCTTTTAAAGCTTCTGTGTTCATGTAACATTTATGCTCAAGCTTATCAAACTCAACTGAACCATGGGAGGAAGTTTCATATATAATGCATATTTACAGTAATACGTGACTAAATTTCAGATGATTCATTACTGACCAGCAAATTAAATTCATTCATACAAACCACTAAAGGTTGACTTTACTGGGCCATTAACAGGAAAGATCAGTCACAACTTCCCCCTGTGAGCCACAATATCCATTTTTGGGAGGCAGAGGGTATTAAGGAATAGTCCAGTCAATATTATCCAGCAGGCTTTTAGAAACTTGTTCTCCGAATGGAATGTTGGTAAGGGATATCAATATTAATGGCATAATACTGAGACCTCATTATGCTGAAGGTCATGGTGGGATGTGGATTTAGAGTGGAGGAAGACAAACGAAACTCTTCAACATTTCTGGCAGAGAAAAAACATTCGGCTAGCTGTAGGACACCTCCTGAAGGCAACCTGTCATTCTCACTTACATGCGTTAAAAAAAAAGTTACCCACCTCTTTCAAATTTTTTGTTGAAAAGTGTTAAGTCCTCCCTGTGACTTTAAGTGTGTGCAAAGTGAATTCAGTCATTAAAATGCAAAAAAATGTGCAGGAAAGTAATGATTTATGGCACCAAAGGGACTTTTCACACTGCAGACAGTGACTGTATCTGGGTAGGTAGTGTAATGCATGGAAGATGAGACGCTCACATGCATTTTCTGGATATCACTTAACAAGAAATCTCTTTAAACCCAGTGAGTCATGATTGTGTTTGTGATGTCTTTCTCATTTTAACTTTTGTCTTTGATTTTGTGTTCACGCTCTCCATCTGTCTCTCCATCTCCAAGTATTAAAACATGCTACAATGCTACAAAGACTAAAGTAAAGAATAATGTGAGAAATACCTTCATGTGACACTTCAGTTACAAAAACTGAATTCAGTCTTTTCTTTAAAATCCACTGACAAGCACACAAACACACAATCACTACTAAATAAGGCCTTATTCGCCATAATAGGGAAAGCACATTACCAATGGCTTTGTTCTGTTTCCCAGTAAGCCATGACAGTGCGACAGTGAGTCAGCATGCTCAATACCAGGACTTTGAAATGAAAATAGCTTTATGGAATTGGTGGAATGGTGTTTTCACTATTTTAACATGTCGAGGAATTTCTGTTAAAAAAGGTCTATAGAACAGGGCAGCAGGAAACAAATAGGTCTGCTTGCTCGTGTTGTTTGACTCATTGCCACAATGAGGGAATACTGCCATGTCTCCAGGAAAGTACTAAACTACTACACTTTCTTTCAAGTCTTATACAATCATTTGTGTTGTAAAGACCACTCAGGGCTAGCTGGCAAACTACTGTAGTTGACAAGCTAACCACCAGCCAGCTGGGAACATGCTAGCGCTAGTCAGTTGCAAAATCTCTCCAAGCTAGCTGTGTTTCTGTCAGTTATCATTGGCTAACTGTCAGTTCACAGTCCAAGAGACATATTTGAATAAATGAATTGTGTTTAATAGCGGTGTGACCGGGCCTTACTGTGTGTTCAAAACCAAAGAGTTTCTGGTGAGTTCAGTCAGAGGTGAACACACACAGTTTGTGTATCCGTTGCTAGCTATCTTACAGCTAACGTACAGTTTAGGCTGTTTAGGGCAAATACACACATATATGTGTATTTATATAGATGTATTTAACACAAATGGTCCAGGGGTAAAATTTGTTTGAGTGCTGCAAGGTTAAAGGTTATTTCACCTTCTGTGTGTAAACACAGAATTTCCAGGGAGTGTGGGTATTTTTTATTATTATTTTTTTTTTCCACCCATCACCTGCCAATGGGTATAATTTATATTTTTTTCAAATTATAGTTTTGGTTATACAGTTTCCAGTTTTGGTATTGATACCAGGGACATTTTTGTTCAATACCAAAGTAGAATATTAACATGTTTTCCCAAATTCTTAATGTATCAGTATTTATTCTTAAAATGAATCTTATTAATCTCATTCAATGCAAATTTTTCATACTTGCTGCTACTGACAAATTCTCAAAAGAAAAAAAAAAACACTGATGGTGGCCTAATTTACTCTGCTCTCAGTCCTGTCAGAAATAACAGCCCCTGCATACAGGCTGCTGCAGTACATGTGTACATAAACCATGAATCACATACAGTATCTATGTGTGTGTTTTGTGTTGACAGGGGATCAGAGGTGATGCAATCACCTTTGCCAGGGTATGCAAGCGCCACACGCTCACTATGCCCCACACACAGCTGACTGGCTGATGTAACCGGTGCCCCAGTGGTTTATCTTGAAGCTCCACCAGTCCAGTCCTCTGAATGATGCCTCATGCTGCATTTACATCAGGCCAATGTATCAGCCAAGCCTCCCGAATGAACACATTTTGCCTGAATATCTTTCACCTATTTTACTGGAGCAACCTCTGCAGGGATCATCATCAATGCATTGCTGTGGAAAATGTCGGTTTACATTTCTCATCATAGCTGAATACTGAGCGGGGTCAGAGCTCAGAGGAATGTTTGCTCTCTGCACAAGGCACATCACTGTGTCCTCAGAGTGTCTGAGTACTGATCCAACCTGCCGCTAACAGGCTTTACAAATGAATGACAGACACAATCTCCTGCATGATCACAGGGAAAATGTGTGTTCCTTTGCAGGATTATTACAAAGAAATAAAGCAAATCCACTTAACCTTAAAATGATTACAACCTTTTATTTAGATCCTAAAATTAATTCTAATAACCTTCCTCAACATTCCTCTGTTTTGGTGCAGATATATTCAAAAATAATAGGTAAGTCACAGCAAGATTTAATGGCTCATGAGCTGTAAAGTTATCAAAATTCTTTCAAAGTAGAACATTTCTTTTACACTTTCCTACCTTCTGAGAAAGACCATAACCATACAGCTCCTATGTATGAATTCAAAGTTTCTCCTCCTGCTGTTTAAAGCCTGTTTGGGCTCATTAATGGAAAACAAAGTTTAAATGTTACCAACAGTTAAAGCCCAGCTACCGTATTACCTCAGCATGAATTTAGGACATATTCTGAATGTACCATCTGGACGTCTCGATGTTTCAGACTTTTAATGTGTAACAGTAAGAAACTGGCAGAGAGAGGGAGAGCAAAGCATGAGGCAAACATTACCATCGGAGGGCGATCTTGATGGGTGTGGTGAGGCAGGAGGTGAAGAGGTCAGCTGGGAGGTCGGGGTTCATGGGCAGCAGCTCACTGGCCTCGCAGGCGGCCAGCTGGATGCAGTTCTTCATGGAGGGAGGCAGCGGCATCTGAGCGAGTGGGTGGCTGGGGTTGATAGCTGCCACCTGAACAGACAGAAGATGACAGTATATTCTTTAAATATGTTTTACAATGCATCTGGGATTTTATCATCATCATTCGTATATGCTGTCATTTTCTTTTTTGGTCTATCCTGTACACACAGCATTTACTGCATGTCTGTCTCTACTGAGGTTTCTTGGATTGAGGGTCAAAGGCTACATCCACACGACTACATTTTAGCTTTAAAATGCATACTTTTTCCTACGCATCCACACAACTCTGGCGTTTTAAGCCCCTAAAATGGAGACTTTTGGAAACACTGACCAGAGGTGTAATAAGATATCAAATATTGTATCACGATATTTTGTTCTGTATGCTGTACATATTGTAAAGCCCTCTTTGTGATATTGGGCTATATAAATGAAATTGACTTGATTTCAGTGTTTGTCACAAGTACAGCCATACCCAGAAATAAAAGAACCCGTAAAAGAACAATAAGGTTTCAAATATCGGTAGATATTTTAAAGCACAGAAAGCAATGTCAGTATGAATCTTGGTTTCAGACCCAAAATATTGAATTATTGAGCTGCTCCACAACCTGACCCACAGTATTGTCTGGGGAAATGAATGACAGAAAGAGGAGAGGAGCTGGGTGACAGACAACCTGACTTTAAAGAGGTGAAATTTATTTGTGGCCAGCTGTCTGTCAGAGGACAGAGCAGACACAGACGTGGAGGGACAGCCCCATTTGTTCACACACATTCATCGAGAAATAGCTCTAATCAAAGCCGCTGCCATTTCAAAGTGTTTCACTTTCACACTGAACTGAGATGAGCATTGCCACGAAGCCACAGTCCTGCTATTGTGGCGGCGCTAGAAGGATTAGAGTCACAGCAACAGCAGCAAGGTGAGAGGGCGATGGAAGCAGACAGGATGAGGAACTTGAGCTGAAGACCAGATAAGACATGAAAAGAAAGGTCAGAGACAGACTAAAGAGGAGCTGCCTGCAGATACAGAGAGATATGTAGTGATGAAAGGAGGCACAGGGAATAAAGATAACTTTAGAAAAGGAGCAGCTCTCTTTGGTATCTTGACACTCGACACACAAAGTAAAATCAAGTTAGAAACCGAATCTGAAGTCCAAGAGTGAGTTGGTGCAACTGTCCAGCAAATGAAACAGGTGAATGCATTAGCACCCTGTTACCACCTACACGAGCCTGTTGTCATTATTGTTGCAAGCTGTTTGTGCTCGTCAGTATTGGCACCATCACATCGCTCCGAGAAAACTTTCCCACATAGGCAAACCTACTGTTTGTTTAATCACATGTCAGCTTTTTGCAATAGACTTCACTAAGGCCAGAAATGAATGTCTTCAAGACCGAGCTCATTCTCATTTAAAAGTATTGTGTTTACTGCTGGCTAAACTATCGTAGAGAGAACATGCTGTATTGTGTGTACATCATTCAATATTATAACATGGAGGTTTGCGAAAACACCCCAAAATAATCTCACTAAAAACTGAAATAAACAAACAATTCTAACTGTTTTCTTCTGTTATGGACAGCATGGGATGAGCAATAAAAATCATATTTTTGTTTTGTTTTCCCTTTGTTGCATGAGAACGGAAACAATTATGATTGCAGAAGACACAAATCAGTGCTTTTTGCAGGTTTGCCACCTTGTGCTTCCAGGCAAAACATAACAATTGATGCACTGCCTGAGACATTTTGAGAACGTAATGATAATGTGATAGGTTATCGATCCCAGTGAGGAAATTTTCCCCTTGCTTTCCCCCTAAGCGGGCGGTCTTCAGTGGTAAACAATCCTCTTGTCTATTGTAAAAACAGAATTAGCATGTTATTTCCACACTCTGGGGCGGCTCAGTCAATACCGGCAAACGTGAAAAATGTAGGAGGCTTGCATATGATGTAAAACTTTAATTATATGTGGAGCCCTTGACTATTTATGTGCTCATTGTGCTGTTGTACTGTTGATTTGTTTGCTGGGTGTTCAATATGGTTTCTGTCTTTTGCTGAGTAGACTTTAATGAGCTGTGGGTCTTAATGAAGGCAGAAATCCAAGACTTCCCTTTATCATCGCTGACTGCTATGGGTTGCTGCCTTCATTTTGGAGCTCTGCCTTATTTTAGTAACAAATCAGGGATGGAGATTATTATTATTATTATTGCCTCTTTTATGCAAAACAAATGTCTCTCGTATTCCAAGAAACTGTATCATGCCACTCAACTGTTGTTTTTTTACTGACAGCAGCTTTTGAGTTTGATTCCATAACAGCGTCAACAGCTCTCCACCTGATAGCCCATGATCAGGAAAGCCAGTTATTGTTGGCGTCAGGGGCTGTGGAGAATGTCTGTTGATGACATGTCCGATTATAGTGAAGACTCTTCCAGTGACTACACAATTTAACATCACAATTTCACAGGTCTGGAAATAAATAAAAAAAAATCAAACCTAACCCTGCTGGAATTTAGAAATTAGAGCCAGCTGAAACTAGGTTAAGAATCAAAGACTTTTGGAGTTAACGTTTGACATTTAATTGGCCAGTTGCATTGGCTCCCACATTTCCTCTGTTAGGCCTAGCTTTTGAGAATAAAAATTTGAATGCCCCCATCTCGCCTAAATAGCTGAGAACTGAATACAAAGCTGAAACTTCAGTATGAAACATTTTACTGAAAAAAAGGTAAAGCAATGAGTGACTTTCAATACATACATAATGCTTTTTCTGAGGTTTTGTTCACATTTTTGTAAGGAATCCCTCTGTAGGCGCAGTGAATGTCAAAATTTCACTGTAGTGATGTCCAGAGCCGATCCAAGTGATCCGCATCAGGGTCGATAAGGACATATATTAATGGATCTCTATTGGCTAAAATAAAGTAGATCAAATGCTGAACCTCTCTTTACTCTGCTGTGTTTTGTTCACCTCAGTCTGCTAATGTTGCAGCACTACTCTCCTTAATGACAGGTTTAATCTACACTGTGAGTATATCACTGCATATCCCAGTGAAAATCAAGAGTGTGTGAATGTGAACCATTAGTTGGGTGCAGCGGTGCGACTGACTCAGAGTTCAGACATGGAGGCTGACAAATTACACGTTTTCCCCAAGTTTCAGCACTAAGAAATCTGTTATTGAATCATTTATTTCTCCTCTCCCTTTCGAAGAGCAGGGTACAAAAACACTCAGGTAGCAGCAGTTTTAGCCGGCGCTTTCGCTTTCACGGATTAAAATTACAAACTCATATCTGTTGTCACTAATCAATGATAATTCAATGAATAACCAGATGAAGGGATAAAACGGAAGCTGTTGTGGATTTGTGTGTCTGTACTCGGAACAAGCTGTAACACTGACATACAAAAAAGTTCTGTATTTTCAACAACTCCAACACAGTGATACATTTTCTCTCTAGTGGATATCTTCACATCAATTTAAGGCAGGGCATTCTTTTATTCATATCATATCAATATTATTTAAGCTTTATAACTGAATCAGGACCTTCAGTGTTTGGACTGGTGAAAACACCTGTTATTTCAATAGTGTCTGATACATATTTAATCAAAAGTTGCCATTGTTTTGTGCTGTTGTGTTGTACTTCATCTCCCTCTCTCTGCGTAATGATGTGTATAGAGTGTGTATATATTTTCCCTGTGATGTACAGTCCTGTGAAAAAGAATTTACCCCTGCGGACAATAAAGTCTAACTATCTATATCTAATTAAGTCAATATACTGCAACTATCTGATCAGACTCGGCATGATCTAAATTCCTAATATTAAAGTACTCGGCTCAGGATCAGAGCCAAAAAAATGCATTAAAAAAACCTAGAGGGAGACATCCCTACTGTCAGGACTACATACATTTTATTACAACAGTCACCTTACCTGAATAACGTCTAAGAAATTATTACTTTTAATTAATAAACACTTTTATTGATGAAAGCACTTGCAAGTGAGCATTAACACTATTCCATTAGCTTCAGGAAGAAACAGCAGAGGTGCTATATCACAAGGCGAAGGCCACATATTTGATGAGGCAATTATTAATGTTAGTAAAGTTATTACATTGATCCCAGGACGAACCACATCACGACGTGTCAAATTTAGCTTGTCAGGTGACAGTTATTTATTGAGTGATCACATCATACGTTTGCTTCATGGCTTTATTAGTCAGTATATCAGTGTCAGGAACAGAAGAAAGAAGTTTCTTCTGAGTGGGAAGTGTGGGGAAAAACTAGGCACTCGAGCAGAGCTGCTGGTCAAACACTGGGCTGTTGGATAATCACTAGCTGGTCACGTTTTACCCAGTAGAATCTGCAACCAGCCTCGCTGTTTTTCTACCAGGCACGTTTGGAGCAGTCAGAGTTGGTTTATCATTTGCTTTTACTTCACTTCCCCTTTCTCCATGCACTGCTAGCAGTGACTACCAATGCATCTATCTTCAGCCTTCTCTGTCCCACAGTTTGGCAACCACTGCATCAGAAGAGCTGGACTCAATATGTGAGCGACAATTTGGGGTATTTTGAGTCCGCTTTGGTCCAAATCCTTGTTACAATTCTTGGCGTGTTATTTGAGCTGGAAAATGTACAAGTTTTCAATACCTTCCAACAGTTGCAATGTGCCAATTTCAGTTTGATCTGAAAGATTTGTGTGGGATGAATAAAGAGGCTGATCATATATTGCACACCTGGCCTTGCTCACTGTAAATAAGCACGTTGGTATAAATGGCAAACGGTTACTGTAAGACCTCTTGAAGAGCTGCAGACACTCTGAACAGCTGTTTACTGCGGCGGAAAATGTTGCTTCAAGTGCTAAAACTCTTTCTGTGTTTGCAAACACTGTTGGGGCTACAGGCACGAAGGCTGAGGAGGAGGATGAGGAGGAGGAAGAGAGTGTGAGAAATCTTCAAACTGTCTGGCACATTAAAACTCTGTCATATAGGCATGGATTGGCATAGAGTTTAAGAACATACACAGACAAGCACATGAGGCCTTTCATAACATGAGATTTACCCCACTCCCGGTTCATAGAGCATTGGTTATCATGAAAAAAAAAGTTTCATTATTTTTAAAATTTCCATATGTTAAAGACGTAAACCAAAAATGTAATCAAGTAATCCATGACAATATAACTACAATCAAGTCACATATTTTTGTTATCTAATTGATTATAGTGACTTAATTATGATTACATGTAATCAGTTACTACCCAACACTGCATATATACTGTAGTACAGCCACCAAACAACACACCCACTGACACAGCAGTAACACACCAGAGCTCCTGAATGGAAACTACTTCCTGGGCCTCCCAGCATGCCGTATGCTGTACCTCAGCATCTGATGCAAGATGGGGTAAACCCCAGACCACCTGGGGTGAGCACTGAAGGAATGTTCTACCCTTTCTGTGCCCATAGGGTGAGTCAAGTCAATTAGAGGATGAGAGAAGAAAACAAATAAACAAATGATCCAGCAGGCTGCCCGGGAAACACAACAGGAAGGAAAGTGCGATTCCTACTTCGGGCCTTGAAAAATTCACTACACAATTCCCCAAAAAGTCAAGAAAGCATCAGTATTCGATTCATAAAACTGCCACAACCTGATTCAAATGTTCAATCCGGTTTCCAGTTAAGATAATCAAACAGCAACAAAAAAAGAAAAAGAACAGGCTTGTGATGAGGTGCTGTAGATTTATGTAATGCCTCACTACTCCTGTATATACTGCACAGCCCTCCTGCTCTCTGCTAGTCCAATAATTCATTAGCTGACTGTATAATAAGTGCTGGAAGAAAGGCGGCGGCAGCTGAAGCTCAGATCTCAGTGTGAGACATTATGTATTTACAGAACTGCTCTATAAGGAGATCTGCACACACACATGCATAAATCATGATATTAAAAAAACAGAAGAAATAGTCTTAGTTAATGAGGGGAAGTACGATAACGTATGTAACTGTAACAAGTCTTTTTTTCTATCAGCATGCATATTTCATTTCTCTTTGAAATGCTTGCAGGCGGGAGCGCCCGTGCGGATGGATCTGTGCCAATCTTCTTGTAACATAATTCCTCTTCTCTCTGTCTAATGAGGAAAATGTCGACTCGCTCGCAGAGAAAGGCATCACAAACAAAGCGGCGCGCGTTTCCAAAGCCTCTCGTTGTGTCAACCTAAGAACAACATTGTCTCCTGAAAGAAATTTGGAGAATGTGCGTGACAGCGTGCCGCAGTAATCCTAACGGTAAATACGACAACATTGCCAGCAGAAGCTGATTAATGCCAAGCATCCACTGTAATTATCACATTAGCATATTGTAATCTTGCAAATTACCATGAAAATCACCATGACAGCTTTCTTTTCTCTCGCTTCCACTGGGGATATCAGGGTACAATTTCATTTCTGAGAATTTATTTTTTTTAAAGTGACACTAATTTATGAGACTAATCCTATGGGAGGGGGGAGATTTTGGATTGAAAAAACACACAATCACAGCACAAGGGCGTAGTCATGCACGCACATGAGGGGCTACCAAAATGCAACTCTAGTCAAGCAATACATTTTACAACCATGCATTAATTATTCATTAAAATTATAGAAGGAGCCAGTGGAGGCTTAATGTGAGCATCCTGGAAACGCCGGCACACAAATACCTAACACACAACACACACCAAGCTCTCACAGTCCAGCGCATCCTAGCTGTGTGTGCTGCAGACTACACACACCTCTTTCTGCCCCGCAGCTAATGCAGTGAGCATGTTTGCTGAGTGCAGGCAGGAAGTGATGAGATATTTAAAAGGAAGCAGGTGGCCCTATAATGGAGCACTCAGAGCAGACACCCACCCACACACACACACACACTGACTGACTGACTGAATGGACTGCAGGAGGAGGTTGATATGGTGCTGTGGAGGAGTGATAAAACACCTCCTCCTTTCATATCTTCCCCTCAGCAGTTTTCCTTCATGCTCTTGTCTCCATCTGAATCACTGCATCTCCAAATAATACAGTCCCTGGTGAGATCAGGCCTGTCGTGCTATGTCAAGCAGGTGCACCGTGCATGTGTGTATTTAAAAATGGCTGACAAAGTGTGAGTGTCGTCGTTGCACGTTTCCCCCCGGGACCGCCCATGTGCATGCACAGAGTGTCGCGCAACAGAGGGATACGGGTGCAGGAGCGCGTGGGCGACGTAGGGGACTCCCCGCTTGGATCATTTCCTGCATGATTAAAAAGTCTCAGGAAGTGATCGTCTCGCTCCTCATCTTCCATTACCCCTCCCCATTATACACTTCCTGTGTGAGTGGGTGAGAAGGGCAAGCACTCAGGTGGAAAAGTGAAATTGCTTATGGATGTTATGCAACTTCCCATGCATTTAACTGGGGCACTTCCTCTGTTTATTCCCTACCACAAACACTATTGTTAAACCCTGAAGCTCCCACCTTTAAATAAGTACTTTCTGTGCAACGATGCAGCTAATACCTTCGGAGTACACAGTATGCCCTCCTATGAAAAAGTAAAATATTGTCTCCAAAAAATGACTGATCAAGTATTTGTGCATTCTTGCATCAGCCACATAGCATCTCTCAGCTTATGACAACCACAGTCCCTTCACAAGCTTCACTCCCAGTTCTTAAAGCTAAGGTTTGACTAGAATTACACTGACAACAGACAGCAGCAGCTAAAACTTTTATCTTGGGCGTAGCCTTAGGAGAAACCCAAGTGGCCCATTACTTAGTAACCCATGTGCGAACTGGTTACAAGAATGAGGAGTTTGTGCTCCCACCACCTCCTTTCTGGGGGTTTAAACCACTTCTGGTCCTCTGTGAAAGCCTACAAAGGAGATGACCCGCCAACTCACTGTCAATATGCAGTACTTTAGCCAATATAATAAGCAAAAGCTTGTTTTGAAGTTTCAGTTTTTTCCTTTTTGAAAATAACCCCTGTGGCAAGATTGTTAAGTATAGTTAAAGGAATATATTGAGAAAAACTTTCACTAAATCAGTCATCTGACCCCAGCCCTTACTTCACAGACAGGAAAGCTTCTGGGCTACTATTGTGTCTCTTGGGTAAAAAAAAAGTCTCATAAACTCAATTAAAGATTTATTAATACATTTTTGACCAGTAGAGGGCAGAATAACGTTAAAGCAAGTGTCTTTGATATGAAGAACCTTGAAACAGTACCGGAAAATACAGGGGTGTTGCACCAGCAGATTTTAGGGCCAATCACACAAGACGCATTGCATCATGTTAACCATATTTGACTGCCTGGTTGCGGGCGATGTCCTGCTCCAGTTTGCAGACGTGCTTTGCCAAGGCGTTTTTGAAGCGGCTGAGTCTGTAGCGTTGTGTCTGTGTGATCGCCCTGATACACCTTAACATCTGGACCTGTAGGTCTAGCTCAACTTGTGCCACCTATAGTCAAGAAAGGTAACAGCAGCAGCAGTTTTGATATAGATGTACAGTAGATATGCTAACTGCTGCTGCAATTTCAACACTTGGACCACCTACAAGAAACAAGTGTTACATCTTGATTTGTTTTTCTTTCTTTTTTTTTTATAGCTGCTGTTTGTGTGTCTGTATTTCATGTTTAGCAAACAGAAAATTAGCAATTAGGTTGACCAACACTGAAGTCATTTACATAAATGATATGTAAATGAATTAAATGCTGGACAGGTGACTATATTCCTAGTTTTCTACAATATTTCAATTGTCTGATAAAGGCTGTACAATGCCAGACATTGCATTTCTGCTGGATTATAAGATATTATAAAATATATCAAATATATATTATTATATAATCCTTTTTTTTTTATTTTAGCTACCAGGTAGTATAGGTGTTAAATGTAAAATTTCATAAACACAAAGAAAACAGATGTTATTGAAAAGAAAAGATTAAAGCTCTATTGTTCATTGCTTGCAGGTGGCGAAAGTGTTAAACTTGCAGAAGCTATTACTTTCATTGCCTATAGGTGGCACCAATCATCACATCTACACTTGAAAATCTAAAGTGATGCTGTTTTCCTTTCCTATGGGTGGTACAAGTTGGCATGTACGAAGCAGGTCATAGACTAAATGGACAACTAAGTGTGAACGGGTGACTGTGAGTAAATTACAAGCCAGATCCATGAGGTGCTTTGCATCTGATAAAGAGAAACCACTGACTGCCTCTTGGAGAATCTTTGGTTTTAACTTGAATAATGACTAGCAAACAGTTTGTCTAAGGGTACACACACCTCTACAAGATAAGAGATGAATAAAATATGGAGCCTGCTGGATCATTCAAACATGGACCAAGGTGAGACAAAAAATATAAGAATAAAAAATTATCAGATAACTAACCTGAACAAACTCAACATACAAGTGCAAAAGAACAATTCATTACTTCTGCTTCGTAAAACCAAAATAAGGGCGGCGGCTTTAGCCCTGACAGTGCAGCCCTGCCATGACCTCTGCAGACTTAAACAGAAAAGAGCAGCAGAGGCTGAGGGTGGAGACGGGTTCTGTCAAACACTGCGGCAACTCAGCAGTTTAGCTGCAGCCTTCACCTTTAGTTTAACGGGTAACACAGCGTTCACAGCAGCTTTTCTTTACTCTCACTCTACCTCCCCATCTCTCTGCTCAGTTTTCTCTCTCTCCTCTCTCTCTCCCTCTCTCTCTCTCTCTCTCTCTCTCTCTCTCTCTCTCTCTCTCTCTCTCTCTCTCTCTCTCTCTCTCTCTCTCTCTCTCTCTCTCCAGCTAATCTACAGTCTGGCTGAAACTTCTCCATGAATAATTGAGATGAATGACAGCGCCATCTCATTAGGGATTCACATAACATGCCATAGCCGGGAGAGAGAAAACGTAATAAAAAGATGAAGCGGTGAAGGGACTGGGGCTGATAGTCGTGTGTATCTGTACGAGTGGCTGTGTGTGTATGGGGGAGGCGGGTGGGTGGGGGGTGTTATGTAGTCCCAGGTCTAAAACAAAACTCAATGATTTAGAGCCAGCTGCCCATTTGATTAGCTGGATCACAGCACTCAGGAGATCCTGGAGTTTTGAGAAAGAAGGCTCACTGGTTACTGACACCTTTAAGCTCCTCCCTATAAATACAGTACATATGAGTGTGTGTGTGAAGGAGGGTCAGTGCACATGAGTGATTTTGTGGTGTGTGTGTGTGTGTGTGTGTTGTGTGTGTGTGTGTGTGTGTGTGTGTGTGTGTGTGCGCATATGACAGATCACCCACTTTGCCATTAATAACTCATAAATACCAGCGGTTTATTCTGCCCTGTTTGACCGCACACAGTATTGTGACATGTCGTAAACCAGAAGTGTGTTTGTCTGTGTGGCTGCCCACCTCCAGCTCCTGCTCCCTCTGCAGGGCGAACTGCTTAAACGACTTGACAATGATTCCCGCGTTGGAGCAGTCGTAGACAAAAATGGACGGGCTCCCCATCCACGTCTGCAGGTCGTAGATGGACAGCGGGATGTACTGGGTGTAGTTCTGAAAGAGAGAGAGAGAGAGAGAGAGAGAGAGAGAGAGATGAGAAAGGCGATGTCAGGGCGGGCGAATGAAAGAGACGGTGCATCATGTTATTGCTGATAACTCACTTCTAGAGATATGTGTTTAATTATTAACTCATCATCTGTTTGATGAGGAGTGTGAGCGGAGGAGAGCAGGAGAGAAACAGTTGGAAAGAGAAAACTATAAGGAGGGGAGAGTCGGAGAAACAGAAAAATGAGGATGATTGGAACACAGAAAGAGGCAGTGAGTAATAAATCTAATAACCGTGGTGCTATAAATGTGTTATACCCTTTACTTAATGGAAAATTTGGTTCTACACAACTTCCCCAGACACTGCTTCAACACCAATTCCCCACTGATCTCCAGTTTCAGCAGCCGGTGACACAGCAGCTTCAATTTATAGGAAAAGAAATAAGTATAAGGAGTAATGTGTGGAGGAAAAGGAAGGAGAACAGAGGAGGAGAAGAGGACATAAGGCCCGAGGGTGTACTGGGGACGTTGAGGCAACAGCTAAGCCCAGACAGCAGCAGTGCATCATTGTGAGTGGGTGCTTACTTATAGGACAAGCCCATGAACAACTTGAGATTTTATGTCCGATTCGCAGGTGACTGAGTCTCTGCATCTTGAGATCTCAGCATGCAGGCAAGCTGTGTGGAACGTTTTCACGCTTGGTTGTCACGTCATTTGGTATTTTTGACCACTTTTCAAGAAGCCTAGGCTCTTAAAGAACATCAGTCCACTTTCAGTTTAAGCGCCAAAGTTGAACAGATCCACAAAAAGTAGTAAACTCAACAAGTCATCGCTATTTTGTTGAATCATGAATCTAGTGAGATCTTCTCACCTGTGCACATCTCCTTACGAACATCATGACAATCACATGACAGTAACTTACAAAAGATGAAGACTTTGTGGGGTTGTCTTGTGTGTAAAATTGCTTATCAAATCACATGCTTACTTATTAATGACCTACTAATGATGATGATGGCTTAATTTATCATTTTAATTTTAAATACATTTCTTCTTGTTTCCTGTTTGAATGAAACTATTTTGGATAGTGTGAGCTCAAACACTGTGTCAGTTGATCAGTCCCAGTTAAAGGACCAAGAAAGCCACATAACCCATCGAACAGTTCGTAAAGCCAGCAGACAGAACATAGAAATTGACTTGATTATTTTTGTAATTATTTTCTGTACTTTAAAGGGGAATTTTGGCAGATTTTTATCCGAGTCTTGATCGCTAGATGTCACCGAGTACTGTCGATAGGAAAAACAACGACCAAAACCGGTGCTAGCAAACTGGAGTTCCTGCAGCTAAACTTTGAATTTAAACGGTTTCTGCACAACGTATGAGTTGAAAAGGCATGTTGTTGTCACGTAAGGGCCCTGATCATGTTGCACAGGCATTTTAATTGCATTTTGTGTCTGTTAAGAGGAGAAAAAGGCACTCTTTAGGATATGCCCCCAAGAAGTGTATTATAACTAACTGGGAGCTCTGGCCATTAGCTGCAGGATCTCCAGTTTGCTAGCACCGGTTTTGGTCGTTGTTTTTCCTATTGACAGTACTCGGTGACATCTAGCGATCAAGACTCGGGTAAAAATCTGCCGAAGTTCCCCTTTAAGAAAGGAGTACATACTGCAGATCTTTATGACACTGAGCCTCAGTGGCTATCTGTGTATCATGATCCAACTTATTATATGGCTCCATAGTTTTACAGCTGCCTAAATTAGGCTTGTTAAAGTATAGCAATTCCATATCTCGTGAATTCCTTTCTAAATGACTGAAATTATGTCTTTGACTATCTCTGTACACACACTGCCTCCATATGACCTTCACAGTTCAATAAATGTAACTGTCACAAATGGTGTTTATTAATGTGAACAGAATTGGACCACAGTGTTTATGCTCTTTATGGCTAGGAGTTTTACTGCACCCATCAAATGAGAGTACAGTGTTTAAGTGAGCTTTGCTTTCCTCTTGATCATAAAAAAAATTGCACTCTTGATACACAGCCTGTGACATCTTGTGAAAAGGTCATTCCTTTAAAAATCCCTAAAAAGTCTTCCTTGGACCCTTGTTGTGCAGTAAACGTATATAAGTGTTCAGTGTATGTATATGTAAGAAAGTATTTCTTGTTTGTGTGTGTGGTACCTTATTAAAGACCCAGATCTCCCCGTTGACGGTGGGCCGTGGCACCCCATGGCCGTTGTAGTGGAAGAGGACTCGTTCCTCTTTGGCGTTACGTCTCAGTGATGTGCACAGCTTCTTCACCTCATCCACTGTGGGGTCCAGACTCTGCTTGTAACGTGCCTGAAAACACAGGAAAGAAGAAAGAAATGTGTCACGATGATTATTTTACATTTTAAAAAATCATGTTTTGGCCATTTTATTGACGCAGTAGGAACTACATTATGTCTCCCAAGCTTATGTGATGTAGTGTTTTTCATATCCTGATAACATTTGGTCCAAGTAGCTCTGGTAACAAAGGCGTTGTGAAAATATGTATTGCAGAAGGGGTTCAATAAAACAGCGTATAAAATCACATTTACACATTCATTACTCATGCCTGCAAATACTCAGAGATGCTAAGAGAAGAGTAGACCAAACTTCACATCCCTATTCATCATGTTAAATGACGTAATACCTGCAGGCATTGATTATGTTTAAATGAACGTAACATACAGAAAACAATGCTGTGGGGGAAAGACAGACACACGTAAGAGGAATACATAGAAATATACATCTATGAGTAGGTGGCCATGAGGGAGATCATCCTGCTGGTTTTCATTACATATTTCTTGAGATGAGTCAGGTTGATCCAATCGTGGCTTATATAAATGAGACCTACTGCTGTTCATTTCAATTAAAGACATTTCTATGGTTGACAACTAAAAGACAGGCAGGAGAACAAACTGTCTTTAAAGGACAATGAAAGACCCATCATGGCCATGCTTTATACTCTAAGTACAGTATGAGGTTATTGTCGGTCAAGTGGTGCGTAAAGTAAACAGCTTGACATGTCAAGATAACCTGCATGTGGACGGGAGGCAAAGGAGAAGTTTTTGTTGTTCGAGGTTTCTGAAAGTTCAAGGAAAGACCAAACTATACAGGAGGGAGCAACATCTGCAAAACAGACAGGCCTCAAACCGAAGCACCGACATTTAAACCTGAAGAAAACCGCAGAACAGATGAGGACACGAATCATGAACAGCTTTCTTTTTGCACGAAGCCCAGTTCCACTTTCAAACTCTACAGCTTCAAGTTTACATTAACATGTTGTAATGCATATTTTGAGGTTTCTTACACTTACACCTGTAAGGGGGAAATGGTCAAACAGGGCTTAATGTAAAAGCTCTCTAAATAGGCCTGCAGTGCTACATAAAGACAAAGTGAGAGAAGAAAAACCTGAATAGATCAGATGAGTGAAGAAACATATGGAATGCAGATGGTTCTATACAGATAATTAACATCTTATCATGCTACAAAAATACTGAGCAGGCCCAGTGGACCTGGATTTTGGATCAAGATGGCAAGAGAGAAGATCTAAGCGACTTTCTCCTTCAATGAAACAGCTCTAACAGACTCTCTTCCAGGATGCCACAGACCCATTCAAACGGTTTGATGAGTATGTATGTATGTATGTATGTTTGATGTGAATCATGTGCTACAGTCAACCAGTCTCAACCCAGATGACAACCCTTGGGAGACTTTGGAGGGACATGCAAAACTGTACGCATTAAGCCATACTTTAGGTACCGAATTGGTCAACTTATTTTAGAATCGGGACAAATTCCTGCCAGATTGGCTGTTGTTTGATGTTCCGTTTGAAAGCAGGTACAAGGGCTAAAGGATGGCTGATTTATCGTCTAAACAAACTGCAATGGCCTTTGGATCTGATGGATTTCTAGCAGGCCAGAACATTTGGTGTAAAAGATCTGTTTTAAACTATAGTGGGCTTGTTTTAATTTCAGTGCAGTATTTTTATTTCATGAAAAAAGTAAATGTGTCACATTGACTAAAAATTAAACCGTGGCAAAATTGTCCATATCTTCACAGTCATTTGAAAATACATTTCTTCTTGTTTTCTGTTTGAATGAAACTATTTTGGAATGGTTAATGGACAAAACTGAGCTCAGATTACGTTCAGTGTGAGCTCAAACACTGTGTCAGTCGATCAGTCCCAGTTA
Organism: Dicentrarchus labrax; assembly: GCF_905237075.1. Lineage (NCBI taxonomy): Eukaryota > Metazoa > Chordata > Actinopteri > Moronidae > Dicentrarchus > Dicentrarchus labrax. Next base: position 10,020,268 of record NW_026136721.1, read on the forward strand.
AAGGACCAGTGTGTAGGGTTAAGTGACATCTAGTGGTAACGTTGCAGATCGCAACTAACTGAACACCACTCATGTCTATACAACCTGGTAAGGAGAACAGGCTGTGAAGTGTGTAGGACACTATAACTATGGTGGCCAAGAAACTTGAAGGAGGCCCTATCTACAGACTGGTTGTAGATAAAATTGGCTTATTCTAAGGTAACGTAAACACAATGATTCCTATATTCAGGTGATTATTCACTAAGAAAATCATACCTATAAATATTATATTCCATTTCTGCCAATAGATCCTCCTAAATGTTACACATTTGACCTTTAACAGAACCTAGAGTAGCTTTTGACAGAGCTCTCCACCACCGTAATAAAACAACAAACAAGGGAATAGAGAGTATTAGAGCTCATTGAGGGGGGGCATTGAAGCTGTTCTGGAGACTCTGGTAGAACAACACCTTACTAAAAGATCTCAATGAATTATGAGTTTCCATGAATTTGCCACCTGTACATGTTTATATGTGTTGAACACTTTGTTCCACTGTGGAATCCAAAATTATTTACAATGTATTTCACCAAAACCTATATTGTTATTATATATGCATAAGCTAAAGTTTGTTTGTTGAATGTGCACATTTATCCATGTGCAACAGTAGAAACTGGAATCAGTTACACGTCTACTACATATGTTTCAATACACTAAGGATCAAATAAAAAAATAAAAAACATTCAAACAGTTTCTTACATTCATAAGAAAATGATTGCGTTTGAAAATGAGACATTTCGTGTGGGGGGGAAGATATCTTTTGTGCATTCTGTTTTGAGCATCTCAAAACTAAGGATCTGAATCAGCTAAGAAGTGACTAAGAAGCTGGCAGACCTGGGAGAAATTTTGTTAGCAATGATCAAAAAATATATTGACTCAGTTTTAGGAAGACCTTTCATGTATTTGAACAATTATGATTTTAGACGAAAAACTCTCAGGCATCGAACCGCAAGGCTGACAGCATTAATGGGATAGTTAGTCTTTATTTTGAGAAACACAAATTGCTACATGCCAGTTTAGTTTGCGGGTGAACAAGGAAGCTTTTGCACTTCAGAGTGTGAACTTTAAACAAGCTATTGATAGTAGGAAGGGTATAAAATACGACACAATATAGTACCAGTTCTGCAATCTTCTTGTATAATGCTGTTGTACACATAAGGCACAGACGTGCTTTTTGCTTGCAGATTCACAGTGGAACAAGAGAATCAGATATTCTACACATACACAAACAAAATCACAGAACAGTGAGTTTAAGGTGGTGCTTCTGTTGTTTTACTACTGTCAACTGGTTTCCTCTGCCACCTGTTGCTTACTTTAGATCATACTTCTCCAGTCTCAGTGTGAAGTGTAAAGTCAGCAGGATACCCCTGCCTGTACCGATGTGTACGTGCAGTGTGTGCTTGAGAAACTTTAAAGGAGTAATAGTAGGAGACGTGCATTGTTTGTGCTCCTTCAGTTCATTAAATAAAGTATTTGTGTGTGCGTGGATGGAAGGGACAGAGAGGTGTCAACTAGTTATGCAACAGAAAAGCGCCCGGTTAGGCCAGTCTGAATCATTATCACACTCACCAAGGCCCTTCTGTTACATAACTCAAATGCCTTTTACCAAACAGCCTGCCTCCTGTCAAATGGCTTTGAATCACAGGAGAAGCCATATTTTAACCTCACTTCTCACAAAACTTACTTACTTACTACCAACTAATCAAACTTGCAAAATACAGCAAGACAGTGACAACGCCTCAAACTGTAACAGCTTTAGGGGTGAGAGAATTACAAAGCAGTATAAGGGCCATGCATATTTTAAAAAAAATGTATAGGGGGGAGGTTTTTTTTATTTTGCATTTGAAGAATAATATCGAAATGTCAAGAATAAAGTTGATATTTCAAGATAAAAAGTCAAACCTCAGAGAATAAATCAAACTAGAATCATCAGACCACATGCCTGCCTCATATATACACACATATGTGACCTCCAGTATACATACTGGCATTATACTCACACAATAGCAAGAAAAATGTCATGAACTGGACTAGAATTTTGTATTAAATATAAATATTGTTTCTAGAGTAGCAACAGTAACGTCAGCAAAGTCACTACATAAACACAATAATATCTGACAGGAAACAAATCTACAATGTCAGTAAAATAAAATATATTCCTGACATTAAACACACAGACATCAGTCAGTATCAGCGCTCCCTACTGTCCCCTTAGATTTGTGGCAAACTAACATAAACACTTAGACTGCAGACAGACAGCTTTATTCATTATTCGATTAACAAGCGCGCTGTGGCTATAACAACTGCTGACAAAGCAGGTGGAAATATCGCTTCTCTAATTCTCTCTATGTGTCTAAGAGACTTGGGATGCACCCTTTGTGTGTGTGTGTGTGTGTGTGTGTGTGTGTGTTGTGTGTGTGTGTGTGTGTGTGTGTGTGTGTGTGCGCGCGTACTGATGCTCATACCTGTGTGCAATACAAAGAGGATATGTTGCATCACAAGACAAATAAGACAATTGATCAAGCTGATGGATCCTGAAGGTGTGGGGCTGAGGCATTACTGCAAAAAAAGGTCCCAACATGCTACAGCATATGGGTTTGTACAATAAGCTGAAGCCATATGGCGTGGCCAACAATAGTTGCATTGATGATTTTATTTATTTATTTCATTCTCGACATTTCGACTTTATTCTTGAAATGCAAAATAAAAATAAATATTCTTTCTCTAATTTTATTTTATCGTGCCTGGCTTAATCCTCCGTCGCAGAGAACACTTTACTCATCAAATCAACTTTTTTTATAATTTGAAATAAATAAAATTATTTTTGGTAACAAAAATAACAACATTATCCCTTTTTATTTACCTAAAACGCAGAAAGGAGTTGGCTTTAATTTTAAACAGACTTGTAAGTAACTGTTAACGTTTTACACCATCCATCGTATTAAAGTTCCGTGTTTTGAACAACCAGACGTGTGATGTTGTACTTGGTTGAAATAAATTCACTAAATGTTGAGTCTACTTGCTGGTTGTTCTGACACATTCAGGTTCATTATCGCTTTATTCATTATCCAATCTATTTAAATAATTCCATTAATATCATAAACGTTTGACGATCAGTCGACTACTTGCTTTAACTAATGACTGCTGGTTGACTAGTAAAATCTCCAGTTGGGCACAGCCCTAGAAATCATCAATCACCAAACATCTAGGCCTTCCAGTATCTGAAAGGGCACAATCCTACTTATTCCTGATTTTAATTTGAAACATCCACAGGAAGTGATGAGTTTCCTTGACAGGGACTTAACCATGCTACATTTCCATTATTTTAATCCTGGATTTTATTTACACTATACGATTTACACCAAAAAAAAAATCTGCTTGGAAGAGTGCCTGTGGCCTATATATAGAATTCATATAAAAAACTACTTGCTAATTTGAAGTTTTTTTGGTTTTTTTTTAAATCATGTGGGCTGTACTGACGAGGAGCAATACAGTACTGTTTTTGGTGTTTAAATACTACAGATGTGTGATTATTATTGAAATGATGCTAGATGTTGTAATCCTAATTATTAATCGTGATTTGCGGTCCTCATTTGTGGAATAAAATGATCACTTGCTCATTGTTCGTCACATCAGACATCCTACGGGGGCCAAACTGAACAGACCTTGATCAAAGATGCCACATTTCAGCTTCCTGTATCTGGATGAGCTTGAATTGCAGTGTGATAGAGAGCAGAGCTAGTAGGCTGATTCAATTTGGGTCTAATCAGATAAGAGCGTCTGAATGCCGAGAGACGCGGCGCTCATCCCGATGATATCAAGTGGTATCTGAATGGCATAATGGTGTTAGTGGAGGGACCTGCAGTGATGGAGGTATAGCTTTTGAAATCAGAGCTTGTGTGGGAGAGGGCGGGGAGGAATAATTTTGGAAGGAAAATGCCGAATTAAATGAGGAAAGAGAGAAAGAGAGCGGAAACAGGCAGGTGGGACAAGTGTTTACACTTACCTGCTTGTATTTCAGATGAATCCCAATTGTATTTAGAGGCTTTAGCAAATCTGTTCATTTACATTCATGACAGTCGGGCATATTAAATTCAAGTGGCACATAGAGATTAAGACAGATTCATATGTATGAGGAAGACACCTAGGAGAGTCCATTTAAATATACCAATCCCAATTTTCTGTGAGAGGGAGGTATGCGTGTGTGTGTGAAAATCTCCCGACATTTAGCACCTTGACCTGAAGGAGGAGCTACTGCCTCCTGTGGGTATCAATCCTCCTCAGAGGTTGATACAAACTGCAGCTGTCCTGCCTGTTGCTTCTTTACCTCACACCACCCCTATACGGCATCTCCATTATATTCATCAAAGCCACAGGAAACAAACTCTTTCTAAAAGGTGTTGTTCTGTTGTTCTCCGTTGCCATTCATCATCGTGTCACTTCCTGAGAACGGGCGACCTTTTCAAAGTACCGTAAGCATTCAGGATGCAATTAAAATACCGACTGTTAAGCTGTAAGGTGCAGTAGAAGCCACTCTGGCTGTCGTTCACATCAGGATGCGTTTTAGACAACAGAAAAGCCGGTGTCTGACTGTGGTGCGAGTTGGAAAGTCGAACAACATTTCAGGTTAACCATGACAGCACTTATCTTTTAAAAGGCAAAATCAAACACTGAATCTCTCATCCCTCACACTGAAGACATGGAAAGACACTCCTCAAATAGAGAAACTACAAGATATGTCCATGTACCAACATTTATGACAGTGAATAACCTTAAAGTATACAATGTAATAACAAGGGGTTAGTGCCTTTCATTACTCCTGTGAAAGAAGCAATTTCTTTACGTTGAAGGATTTTAAAAACCCCTCAAAGACACGTTAACTTGGATGACACCGACAGCAGCAGCCACTCGTCAAGAGAAAGGAAATGAGTAAAGTCAACCTCTGTCCTCTCAATCACCATTTGACACATGGGTAACACTGTAGGCCTCTTTAGATGTGAAGTACGCCAAAGGAACAAGAATGAAAGACAGAGAAAGAAACAAGAGAAGAAAGATGAGAAGTGTTTCAAAGCATTGTGCTGTATCTTCTTGCCGCTTTTATTTGAGTAGATTATGACTGCCAAGAAAACTAAGTCATATTTAAACAACACATAGGATTCGCTGTAGCTAATTAACTTTTCTGTAATGGTTAAATGGTTAATGAGTTCGCTGAAAGCTGGCGCCAGCCAAAGATCATTTGTGAGGGAAAAGAAACATATTACACAACATACAACACAACTATAATACGTTTATTCTGGTATAGTTGACAGTAAATCTTGCTGAGCTTCATCATGCTGCGGTTGAAGGACTTATTTATCGTCTCTGGTGGTCATGGCAGAAATGAGCGTTATTCAAGTCTGCAACTGGACCTTATGACTAGGGAGGTCTTGAAATCAGAGCGAAGGAGAAAATGCATCCTGCCCTACAACATAATGGGGGAAATGGTTTCTGTGATAAGCGGACAAATGGGAAACATGTTACATAATACATTTTTGTCACATAATGCTGTGGTTCTTCTCTTTTGGGTTCCCACCACACAAAACCCTTGGAAGAGGGCCGAGTCTGGGTTTGTATTTGTTTGTGGTTGTACCAGAGCTGTGGTGACAGAATTCGGACCAGCAGGATGAAATAAGGTTTTTAGGTGTTAACATTGCCTAAATTAAATTCTGCATTTTGTTGATGATATGAGGCTGTGACAATATATACCAGTCCTTCCAGGAAGTTGCAATGTTGCAACAATTAAACAAATTCAGGCAATCCCTGTGAATTCTGCCGCAATTCTACACAAATTTGACCAATCATTGCAGTTTCTTGCAAGTTTCAGTAATCGTACGGCAAAATATTACGTATGTGAAATTAGGCATTTTGGGCTGCAACAATCCCAAAAAATGCCAGCGAAATCCCAGAGGGACTAATACACTGCGAGATGTTTTGCCATACCTTGTTACTTTTCCCTGTATCGTAGCTGGCTGTATGTAGCCATTATAGGCAATGTTGCAATGAGGACTGCTGTATGGCAACATTGTATTGTATTGATGTACCTTGGCTCTCCTTTCCAAGGATATTGTACAAAAAGCTATACACTATACAGTTGCTATAGAAACATTACTTTTCCAAGGAACCAACAGTCGCGTCAACGACAATGACAAAGCAGGGGTGTCATGGACCTATTTCAACAAGTTCACCTTTCACCCTCAATGCCTCAAGTGTAATGTTAACACCCACATTAAACCTGCTACACGTAAGAAACTGCAAGAATGACCCTCACTTCAGGGAACTGTCCTCACACCTCAGGTGAATCCGTGCTCACTGATCTCCAGAATGCTGACAACATGTCTGCACAGAACATACTGCGCTTATTCTCACAACCTTTTATGAAACAATGCTACTACTGCCAGTCACAGGACACAGAGACGGTCACAAACACAGAAACACAAACGTCTTTTCAGAGATGTAGCTGAGGGACGAAGAATCTCCTTCAGACTGAATGGGATTTTTTAAAGGCAGTAACTGTACAATATGTGTCAGATTAGCATGTTATGAAGGTCTCACTCATTCGCACAGTGTAAAAGTCAGTGACGTCAATGATGACATTGTGAGTCACAGTCTAGTCTAGGTCAAGGGAAAGAGAGTCTTCAACAGCAGCTGCAGCTGCTCTGTGTATGAGTGGATTCAGAGGTTGCTGTTTTTAAACTCAAATGATATACTATGAGACACTGACGGCTGACAGGCTTTTTGAAATAGTCAGTTTTAATATTTTGGTACTGTATATGGTGTAATTATGGATAGGTAATGTTAGGATTTTATTGATACTGATACTGCTTATTGATACAGATACTTATCAGTACTATATCAGTATATAAAAAGTCAAATTGCTTCCTTAGTTATTGCATTTAGCTGCATTTTCATTTTTCAATCATTAAATTTTCAATCATTCAATTTATTTAAGTGAGACCACACTTTTAAACCTGTTTATGGTACTGACCAGTCAGGAACCTGTACTGGTTTAGTTCTGGTTTGCAATACCCATCTAAAGATGTAATTGTGGTGCTGCTATATTTACCATAGGTACAGTATTTGTAATTGTTGGTTAAAGTACAAATATTTAAGGTTTTTATTTGAATAAAAGTCACGATACCACTGACTGAGCCTATGGCCCACTGATGAAAGCCCTTGCATTTGCAGTATCAGGAATTGGGTAGTCACAGGAAATGCAATGTTTTTATCAGTCAGATTAGCATAGATCATTATGGTTCATTATACAAAACTACAAAAACTAGATAACAGTCCTTTTTGGACATTTTCTGACAGTGGATCAGTTTGAAATATTGCAGGGAGTAGTGGAACAAGAAGGAGCAGACCCAGTGAGCTGTTAGATGAAGAACTGCAGGCGACAGGCTGCACACCTCCAACTCCTCAGCAAGGTAACCAACTCCTTTCCCTGTGCCCTGCTGTTAGCAGACTCATGCCGTGTGCATCATAAAATCAAATCACCGTTGCTCACAAAAAATGATGGGGAAAAAGTCCATTACTGTCGGATTTCTTTATTAAAAACTACAATAGCTTGTTTTATTGTCCCCAGAATTATGCAACTTGTACTGTTCAACTGTATTTGCTGTAAACACCAGCAACTACAGGCGTCACCAAACCAAACCAGACTGGAATCTTGAGGATTACCCCTCAAACCAGTTTGTGTCCGGGTTGCAGAACAGTGAACCAGGGGTTTGTTTATCCTCGCAAGGATCCTGGAGGGGTCATGGGAGTTTGTCAATCGAATCCACATGTACACCGTTTTAATGTCCTCATATCACCTATTCCACTAGTCAATAATAATGTGATTATGAAAATATATCTTGAAAAAAAGTGTGTGAACAACAAGGAACAGCTGGAGATGCTCTCTCTATATTTGTTCAATGTCATTTTAAAAAGTAAATATGCTGGTGGTTTCCAATAGCAAGGTATAAAAAGGGAAACTCAAAACCCTAACAGTTCAAACAGTGCTCATCTGCAGCCAGCCATGAGATCTGACCTGGAAAGACTATTTCCCCACAGGGATCAATAAAGTATACTTATTCAAATTTAGTTGAGAAAGTGCAACCCATTTGATACATTGCAGGGAGCGCTTGGGTGTGCCGGCCAGCGTGGCGGTAGTCATTTCCCCAGTGACAGCAGTCCTGCTGGGGCCAGCGTGTCCGGGCTGAGTCAGTTCACAGCAGGTCGGATGGAGCAGAGGGAGAGATGACATGTCTCCTTCCTTCTGCCAGCACACACCTCCTGTTAGTTAAGTTATCCATGCAGCCATTTCTCAGTCCTGAAAATACAGCTTCAGAGGTGTGGATGATTGCATTTTTGAGGATAATCACCCCAAAGTTCAGCATGTTGTCAAGAAGGGAACAAATAACACTCATGATTTAATTTCTTCTTCATCTGTTCTTGTGTTTAAGATAGGCCTGATGCTGGAAGAGAGCAGCAGGAGCCAGAACACTGCTGCTGCTGCTGCTGCTGACTAAGTGACATGGGTTTTGTAACTGACAGAAGGTCCAAATGCAGTAAGTGCTTGTGTACTGAACATTAAACAGATAATATGAAAAAGATTTAAAATACAAACTGCTTCAAACATGACTTTAACATAACTTTTTGAAACTATTACTGAAAGAGTTTCCTCTACTATCGTCTTCAGTTTTCAGACCTCTAAGTCTGTATGGAACATGAGCTGGGAAATCAATGAGGCCTTCTGTCTTCTTATCATAGTGAAGCTCCTTCCCTGAAACCTTTTATTACAGTAAGCTCTCTTTCACACCGACTGTTCTCTGATCTGTTTACACATCCAATTATACCTTTTTTTCCCCACATGCACCACAACTCTATAGCACTATAACACTATAGCCTGTATTTCCGCTAATCTATAGCCTGTATTTCCGCTAATCTAACAGTATTTATTTTTGTCCCTGTGCAATTATTTGTTTTTACACCATGCCACTACCTCCTGCTGTGACATCATGGATACTATATATGTGTATATATAGTATCTATAGTGCACCTACAACTCTAATTTAAATTTTTTTCTATTTAATGTGTATTTTCTTATCTGTTGTTTTGTATCTGGAGCTGCTGTAGCGAGTGAATTTCTCCTGTGTGGGATCAATAGAGTCTTTCTTATCTTTTTTCTATCTTTGCTTATCTTATCTTAACTCGTAGAGGCTTTGGGCACATTTGGTAGCAGGGTACATGCAACATTCGCAACAATACATAAAACTGTAGACTGGAAATTCACCCTGTATTCAAGTCAAGTCAGGGAAATGTGTCGCATCATGCTCCTCTCTATCTCGCCACATCACTACTCCTTCTCAAAAGCAAAAAATATTAGATTCGCATTTCCCAATAAAGTTTTGTTCAGCCCTGATTTAATTGCATGTGTTCATTTCAATGTTAGGAAGAAACCAAAGCTAAGGTGTTCAGGCATTTAGCAAAATGCATTTGGCTCTAATTTCACAGTCATTACAGGCACCAAAACTGGCAAAAAGCACAAAAGACACTCAAACATGATCATGGTAGGAATTTGTGACTCAGTATCAGATTCAGGAAGCTTTAATAGGCTGTATTCCATTAAAACCTCTGTGTATGTTATGTGTGTTTGTTTGTGTGCATGTAGTGTACGTGTGTGATAGAGAAGGGGCAGAGAGACCTCTAAAGCACCAGTCCAATTAAAAGCTGAGTTCCGAGCAGCTCTCGGAAGTCATTGTGTTGTTTGTGTGTGCAATTTAGTCATTTTATATGGGGGCAGACGGTGATCAAAACTCAAACCTGAGATGTTTTAAATAAGCTATTTAGAATAACACTCACAGAGGACTGAATATGTGTTGTGACATGTTATGTTTTGTTTTGACTCTAGCGCGTAAAAAAACATCCAAATGTAGCGCAAACTTAAACGAGATTTTGAGAAAAATTGAGAAATGTAATTGAGAAACTGAGAAAAGAAAATGTAATACAGTTATCTGGAGTTGAGCGCATCGGGATAAACAGTCGGTGGCGCAAATTCTCCAGTCAGGTGTTATTAAACCATAGAGCGCGCAATGAGAAGACGTCATATACCAAGATGGAGTCCTTGCTGCAGCGGCCATGGGTTTGAGTCTCTCAATAATATCAAGAAAACAAACTAACATTAAAAATTATTTGTGTATTCGCTCCAAAAGGATTTACTGGCATCTAGCGGTGAAGTTGCAGGTTGCAACCAACTGAATACCGCTCGCCTACAGTGCCAGCTCGGGGGCTGTTTCTGGCCCACCATACCCTTCCCTCAGCCGGCAACATGATTTCAAAAATATAATATAATCCAGCCCCCTATTTTTTTATTTATTTTTTTTCTAGTTGTTTCATATCAATTTAATCTACCCCTTCATATACAAATAAAATAAAAACACAACTCTATTTTAAAAAATGTATTTCATTTAGTGCATAATAATGACAAAGGTCAAAAGTGCTTGCAATTGTATGCAAAGGGTTGATAAGAACAGAGCAGGTTTCTGGCCTTCGTTTGTTGTTGTTGTTGTTGTTGTTGTTGTTATATAAAATGATAATATAACAATACAGAAATTGCTGTTTGAGGTTTTTGTTTGTTAGGTATGATGTTAGTAATGGAAATTTTTTCAGAAATACTGTACTTCTTGTAGTACTTGAAGTGGCCCTCCTGTGAGATGAAAACACCAGCCATGGCCCCAAACCAATTTTGAGACCACTGATCTAGAGGCAGTGTTTGATTTGTTTCTTCTGGGTACTGTAGAAACATGGCAGTTCAACATGGCAGACCCTGCAGAAGAGGACCCGTTCCCTCTGTAGATATAATTGGCTCATTCTAAAGGTAACGATAACACGATTCTTATTTTCAGGTGACTATACACTAATGAAAACACACCTATGAATATTATATTCCATTTCTGCCAATAGATCTTCCTACACTGGCCTTTAATCAAAGCCGAAAATCAGCACTTTAAATTCATTTAATGGTTTCTTTTTAAGTCCAGTATGAGGAGCATAGAGCCAACACAACAAAGTGTCACTGTCTGAATACTAATGGTCTCTGCTGTAACAAGATGGAGGTAACCAGATAAAGTGGAAGGATAAACAGCAAATGATCCATTAAGTATCAAAGTAAAATGCCTTAGAGAGAGCACAGTGTCTTCCTAGTGAAGTGACTTTTAAATAGGACTATTAAACTATATTAAAAGAAAGTCACAGGCTTGATTCCTTCTATAGTGACAATGCCTTATGTCAGTGTTGAGCAAAACATGTGAGGACAGAGTCATCTTAAGACCCAGGATATACACACCTGTAATACAATAGTGAATTTTTACTATTATACTTGTGAAGGTCAAACATTAGATGTTTCATTTCTCTTGAAGTGCTGCTGGATACGTTGAAGGTATCAGTGAGTCACAGTAACCTGTGGTCCGACAGATGCACTGAAGCAGCTATTCTTGTCCCGAACAGCCAGCTGCCTATTACGGCTTCTCTGCTCTAATCAACTGCTACCCTCATTTCCAGCCACCTGCAGGGAGAGTTACACCAGTTGGTGATTGAGGAGGGATTGGAGCGGGCAAGAGTGCCACAAACCATTAGCCTGGAGACAGAGCTAAGGGACTGCTGCTGTCTCTGACTCTGTGTGATATCGTTACAGTGTGTGTCTATGCACTTCTAATCAGAGAATCTACAGAAAGTCAAATTTAAGTTTTATTAAAACCTTTGCATTATCACCTGGCGGCCTGTGCCTGATATGCATAATAAAGTTGGATCATCCTCACAGAAAAAAAAACGCTAGGGAGTTAGAGTAGTGATTCGTTAAAAAGTATGGTGAACAGGTAAATATGTCACAATGCAAAATGCTGCAAAAAAACAATTAGTCACATGTTTTTATGGCTCGGAAAATTATTTGTGTTGTGAGGCTGGATGCTTGCTCAGAGCCACGTCTTACCAGAAATAGCAGCACCACATGGAGTAACGAGTTATTGATATTGTTTAGGAACCCAACCAAAGCCACACACACAAATTACAGTCATTAGTGCTGTGAAGAATCATGCTTAAAACATCTTCAACAAACACAGTAAAGAAACAACAAACTGTCAACAACAGCCAGTGTCATTTCTATAGACTGTATGCACAACATTACTGAGACGCAGTATATAAAGGAAAGTCGGCTGTTTAGAAACATTAGGTATGTCTGGTATTCCAAAAGATGTCATGTAAAAAGAAAGAAAACGTTTGCTTTGAAATTCCTAATTAAAGGGGAAAGTCTGTTGACAGGACTTGGGCAGCACTACTGTGTATGTGAAAACAGTTGTATAAAGCCTTTTGTGGCTCCAGAGGGAGCTGTGTGAAGTCTCATAAATGTCCTCAAGTGGTGTCACTCAAATCAGCATCAGTTCGAGCTGAGTCTGAAAATGAAAAAAGCTTCTTCTCCACAGTGCCAGCTTTTTTATGCAACCAGAACAGTGTGATCTGCAACATCGTAGTCCTCACTTTCACACTGCTATCTAGCGGTGGGGGGGTTAAAACACACAAATACGATTGTGTTTTTGAGAATCTATACAATACCACAAAACAAAATATTGCGATACAATATTATTTTCGTTATTTTCTTACACCCTTACTCCGAGTTTTTCTAGTTGAAAATCTGTGTTGGTGTTTGTCATTGTAATTCACCATAGACAGATGCACAGACTCTCTGTGGGGCATCTCCCCGAACGTTGTAGATCAAATTGCCCCTTGGGTAGCCTAAAATAGGCCTGTAAACGGGCTCCATTTACCATGAGCTCTGGGACGAGGCCGTGATATTCACCGTATTGTTGTCTCCTGCTTGCTCTACAGCTGTCAGATTGAGCCGTGACAGCGGGGACATCGCCATTATTAAGCATTATGAGGGCAAGCATCCTCATGCTCATGGTGAAAAACAATGTCAAAGAAATAGATAGTATTAATAACAAATATATAATAAAAGGTGAAGGGGCGATGCTAGTCCACATACTGCAGTGGTAATATGTTAGAAACTAAGCTCACGTGCAGCAGTTTTGTCTCTCACCGCACATGCGCTAAAAAAAACACTATGTGGACACAAGCCCTTGAATAGAAGTGAGTTAACTAGACTTTTGTAGCCCACTCCTCATCTCTGCTTGAGGCTAGCATATCCAGTCCAAGTCCTCTTCACATACTTTTGTAGGAAATTAATTGAACAGTCTATTTTAACACATTGTTCATTGCACTTTCCAAGTCTTTTCTTAACTTGTGTTTCTTAAAATGTTTGTTTTCTGCAAGAATTTGTGCTGGAAATGAATCAACCAGAACTTTTACAGTCAGCTTATTGTTTGAGTCATTTATCAAGAAATGATGCTACATACTTGTTGGTTTGATTTCTTTGAATGTAAGGTTTGATTTCTTTCTTTTTCAATTTCCTATCATTGTAAATCAAATATCTTTTAGGATGTTGGTCAGACAAAACAAGCAGTTTAAAGCTTGAGCTCTCCTTGGCTTTGAGAAAAAGTGATGGTCTATTTTAGTCTTAAAGATTATTTATGAACCTAAAATAGGTTCCAGTCAATAAAAATACCTCAACTGCCAGTAAGAGAGGAGAGAGCAAAAGAGCAGGATTTGGGTTTCAGGGTTAATTTTAAAATGTGGAGCAGTAGGGCAATGAGGGGAATCTAACACACACACACACACACACACACACACACACACACACACACACACACACACACACACACACACACACACACACACACACACACACACACACACACACACACACACACACACACGTAATCAATCCACTTCACTTCAGAAATAGCTGGTAATTCACACACACAAACACATTCATGTTATTTGAGTCATACAGATGTCACATAAAGGATGTGTTTTCTCAATCCCAGGGGTCATCAGGAGTGGGGTAGGGTTTCTGTGACTGATCCACACACAGTCACATTCACACTCATGTGCACACCGTACACACTGCAGCTCTCTCTCCTCATTTCCCAGTCTGCGTGGACTGCATTAGTTTCTTGTAATAACTCAGCAGTAGCGCCGAGGGGTTTCACAAGACATATTTATAACTGGGTCGATGGATCCATATCTACAGAGCTGGATGTAACATATTAACTCTGTTAGTGTGCATCTAAATGTGCATATATCCGGTATATACACTTGTTAATTTTTTCCTTTTTTCTTTACAATGCAGGTGCGCCGGTGCTCTGCGCCTGAATGTGGTTCCCCAGTCTCCTCATTAGCTCTCCCACTCAGAGTGTCAGCGGCTCAGCATTCATCATGACCTGAGGAATGGGACCTGGACGCCAGCCAGTAAGCTGTTTTTCTTGTGTATTTATTTGCCTACATTCAAGTTCAATCTGATAATAAATCCTAATCTTTTTATAAATCGAATGGCTCAGTTAGAGTACAAAAACATGTTTTGTGTATTTTTATCCTCTAACACAAAGATGGAAGTCAGTTATACAGTACCTATCTGTCTGATTAATGGACTGAAATATAAAATCAATAACAATTATCAATTACTCTATGCTGAAACCATACTGTGCTATTAATGCAGAAATGTGTTATGTGCATACAGAAATGGATGTCTTCTAGACAGTTCAGTTTGGCAGAATTATCATCACCAGTTTATTTGGTACACCTGAATACAAAAGCCCTGCAAGAAATCCTGTTTTTATAAAGGTCGTAATGTTCAGTTGTTGAAACTGTTCTATGGAGATCCAAAGCATCCAAGGCATTAAAAAGATACAACCATGAAAAATGAAATTTAAAAGTCAAATGGATAACTACACCCAAAATATAGAATTTAAGCATTTTGAAATAATCCAAAACATTTTCAGAATTCAGCTCAAATCAAGAAAACCAGGGCAGAGACAGTTTTGTGATTGGCTCTTACTTTGGTCTAAATGAGAAGAAAGCCAATCCCATAACTGTCTGCAGAGCTGAGGCATTATTATGTAGTAGTCCTTGTAAAAAATGGTGTTGTGGAATAAAAACAGAGTTTGGAAAGAAGACATTCTGAAATAAAAACTGCAAGAAAAAAAAACAGAAATGACCCGCAATAACCTCTGTCACTGTGAAAACATTTCATAATAATGATTTTAATCACAATGTTGTGATTATTTTAGAATATTTTTAGATTATTATTCATGTGTAATATATTTAGTTAATTCTGAACAGTTTGGGTCTCCATACTATTCAAGGCTACAATTAGGGGTTTATATTGGGTTGAGAGATGTTTTTTGATTCTCCTCATCGATGTAACTTATCATATTACTATATTACATATACTATCATATGGGACTACATCAGATTGTACAGCTGTACCTCACCAACTGGTACCTCACGGTGTCCTGGAGTTCATTTATACTCCCTCATATGTTGCTTTGTGGCTCTGCTGAAGCAATCTGAGGAGCACTCTGAGCTACTGAGTGAGACGGTTTGTCAATAAAGTTACCAGCCAGATTTTTTGATCCAACAACTGTCTACGTCACAAACCTACCTGTCTAACTTCCAGCCTAACAGCCTAACCATTATGAACACACATACTCTCTCAGGTTCGTGTGCTTGTGAAGTTGAATACTTTTTAAGAATACTTTATTTTTTTCTCCATGAATTTGTTTTAGAAATGATTAGATGGTAAAACATCTGTCTCCTCTCTTTAAACCAGCAGTATCCCTTCGTTTAGACTCACAAGTAAATATTAAACAAATCATATTTCCTTTAACACCTTACCAGAAAAAATGTTTTGCCTTTTTGCACGTGCTCAGTAAGTGTGATCTTAGCTGTGTGTAAAAAAGCCCTCAGCAAGGCCACAATAACCACTTATTTAGTGGGGTTTAAATAACAACTCTAAATGTGGCACTCTTGTGCCTGCTTAGTGAGTGTGTGTGTGTGTGTGTGTGTGTGTGTGTGTGTGTGTATACATGAAAGATGTGCATGTCCAGTTAGTCCTCGTTGCTGTGATTAATGAACTAGCTGTGTGTGTGTAGCTGCGACTCCAGCCCTTGGGGCATTAGATCCCATTGAGCATGCATGAAAATGACCTTCTTCCAGTGTGTGTGTGTGTGTGTGTGTGTGTGTGTGTGTGTGTATACATGTTCCTCAAGACTAAACACACCTCCACCCACCACCCACTGCATACTCCTCCTCCTCCTCCTCCTCCTCCTCCCCCCAGGCCTAAAAGCACTGGGAAATGGACATTGGAGAGAATTTTCTGCCCTCCTGCCTCATTTCTGGAAAACTCGGGGAGGCATTTGTCACTAAAAATAGCTCCCACATCATCAAACCTAATAGCCTTTTTGAATGTAGCTATGGTGTTTTAGCAATGAGTAAGAGAGGATCTCTCTCCATTGAAAGGAGTAATGGTTGTACAAGAGGCTCCATTCATATTGCATTAAACGTAATGACATTGAGCCAGAAGCTCAAGATGGCTTTATTGAATTGGCACTGTGTTATGTCAGGAAAAGGAAAAGACAAAGTAGCCTAAAAGCATTCACAGGAAATTTCTGACATCACTCAGGATGACTTGTTCAGCTTCCTATATTTGCAGGGTTGTTGCGTTGCACTCACAGAAATCCAGTTGGAAAACTCCTGTGGTATTTTATAGTAACCAGCTCCATGGAAGCTGAATTACCAACGGGAGAAAGTAAAAAGCAATAACAACAAAGGCAATGCACCAGCATAAAAAAAGAAATCACTGGATGCACACATTATGTGTATTTGTTTGATATTTCTCAGGAGACTGACATCACTGCATTTCTGAATGTTTGATTCACTTTATATTACATGACTCACAACAACAAAGAGGAAAATCTCCTCCTCCACCCCAGCAAAAAATATAGTAACCAAGTACTGGTTGAAATGCAGCTTATAAAGCAACAAAGCCAATGTGGAAGTGAGAGTGTATGCAAATTAAGCCATTGCTCTAATTTACCTATTCTTCAGTCCAGTCTCAACAGCATTCACAACAGCTAAATCACTTCATTTGAATGGAATAGCAGTAAAAAATGGATTCACTTATGGGTGGGGAATTCATGCAAAACGCCTGTTTTGGTGAACTCTGACATGCAACTTTTCACCATTGACCAATAAAAAAGAACCTTGACAGCGTTGATCTTTGAGGAGTAGAGCGCCATAGAAAAGGAAGGAAGGTATCATAGCCTATAAGCTGTGTCGCACCATTTTTATGTTAGGTTGTTAAAAGTATTAATACTGTCATTATTCTCGGGTACCACGTGTTTAAAACAATAAAATGCTATCACTTAATAGTATTTTATGAGTTCAGGCAGTTTACATCACCATCATCCACAGAGCTACCATCATATAAAGCACACACCATCATATCCATAAAATCTGAGTGGAAATTGTTTTGCTTTTTGTAAGCAACCAGAAACGTGGGATCTGCTCAGTTTACATTTACTGCTATCTAGCAGCTGGGGGGTTAAACACAAAAGAGAATTGATTCGGTATCATAAAACTAAATATCGTAATACCCAAGTGTACCGATATTGTCTTATACCCTTAGCAGCTAGTGTGTTATAAATGAGTTATTCAGCTATAGTAGTTTGCCAGCAGTCAGTACAAAATACATAACTATAATAATAAAATATAATACAATATAAACTCTCTGATGAACTATTCCACAGCTGTTCACCTATGTCTCCAGTTAAGCTGTATCCTGCAGCAGAATCTCTCTCTTCTTAGGTGATTAAATATTAAGATGTGTCGAGTGAATGCTGTATCAAATCTTAATGGGCACAAGTGGTGGGAGGCTTTGCTTGGATCAACAGCGCTATTTATCTGCAAAGTTGAGTTGACTTTCTTCTTTCTTGTCAACAAAGACAGACAGAAAGGAATGTTAGGACTGATAAAAAATGGGTGAAAGGGAAGGAAGAGAAAGTTGAGAAAGATAAGAGCAAACTACAAGGTGAAGAGGAAAATGAAGGGGTGGAGGGAGGGACTGGAAAAGAATAATCATCGTCCTCTGGTTCCAACATCCTGAAGGAGAAAGCTGATCCGCAAAGATGAGATGATGCATTTAACCGGTGGGAGAGGAGAGTAGGAGGGAGATGGAGAAGAGGCAGAACCATATTAGATAACAAAAAGCTCATTAGACAGTAATGTCCAGTTATTGCGTTACTACTCTCAAAGTTATGTTGAATGCCTCTCATTTATTTAATCAAACACATTTTAAAGTCAGCAAAATACTGAGCTATATTCACACAGTGAGTTTTTTATAGATTTTGAATAGGTAGGTACAAACAGGACACACCTGCACACAGACTGAAACCTGGATCAATCCTGCATACAATAATATGAATAACAGGTGACTGACAGAAAGTGGCAAAGAGTTCTCTGTGCATCCTTGTGCAACGGGTAGTGCTAGAAGATTAGCTACTTGGCATCTTCTGTAGCTGGCGAGCTGACCGCTAATATGCTAGCAGACATGAACATACTAATGCTCATTAAGTCACAATCTGCATGTCCTAAATCCATTCTACATTCTGACTGTAAGCAGGTTTTTAATATATAGTGTGTTCACATTGGAAGAGTGACAGAGGTATACTCAAATGTAAAAACCTGTTCAACAAATGATCACTGGAGGAATCCTAACCGGAGGAAGCTGATTGCAAATACATCAACTCCTATGATCCCAAGCCATGTAGCTGCAGAAATTACATACTGTATGTTGAATTGTTGAATTGTTGAATTGTTGAACGTTTTCCACAAAAGTGAACTGTTTAAATGCTGCTGTGACTATGCCACAAGACTAAAACTCGGGACACTAATGCCCATGTAAACATACCCAATGAACTGTGAATAATATGGGGCATTTATGGAGAATTACCACAACTGTCTGTTTTATTATTCTCTTTATCCAACTGGAGGAAAAGTGTCTTTCCCTGCTTCCCCTCTGCTCTCTGCAGAGGGGCACCACATTGCAGACGATGAGAAATTAAGTGTCTCGTCGAGCTCCATCACCCGCAGGGGGACCGTGAAATTCCTGCCAACTCAGGGGATGCTATTGTGTACATGACCTTGACCTCTGACCTCTCTGTGGAAAGAGGTGGTAAGCCAAAATAGCATTTCTTCAAGTCTATCAATACAATATCAAATGACACCAAGGACACTAAGCCATGTTCCGTGACCCTGTCTAAAATCTCGCCACTGTGACAAGGCTGCCGGCTTTTATTCCGTGCTGATCTGAGCACTCACTCAAGTGTCAGGGGGCTTAAATGTTTTAGATATACAGCTGCTGCTTCTATTCAGAGCAATTCACAGTGAACACATTGGGTGAATAAACTAATCGGCAGCAAGGGCCGTGATGGTGATGGCTTCCGTGCTCTGACAATAATCATTTCACCTAAACATTATCCTGTAAGAGACCGAAGCTCTGACAGGAGTAAAATAAGATGAAAGGAGAGGTATAGAAGAAAGGTGAAAGAGGAGTTGATGTAAAGTTTGTCTTGAAACCTGAGTTTTTCCACAGGAGATAAAAAGGACTATTTCTGCTCCTCAGACTGAAGTGACAAGGTCATCTCACCACTGGGAGAGAGGAGGTGAAAGCCAGACCTGGTGTCTCACTTCAGCCTAATTAGGGTGCTCACCCAGTCGCTAAATGCTCCAGATCAATCTCCTAACATGTGGCCGGTGTGTTCCTAATGGTGGGACTGCTTTATATAGAGACAAGCTTCTCGTGTAGACAGCTAGAGCCACTATCTGTCTTCATTATGCTGGCTGCGCACGTGGATTGGCTGTGATAAATGGCTTCCTCTGAACTCTTTTCCTTTCTATTTTTCCTGTGTGTATCCTCCTTTTTTCCTGTCTTTCATTTCTGTGAACACAATCCTACTGCCTCTATGGCTATCATCCCGAGGTGCCTATGTTTTGACAACTCTAGGACTATTATCAGGGGTCTTTTGATCACCTTATTAGCAGATGGAGTCCGTGTAAATCAGCTTTATATGCTTGGCCAAGAAGCATATTCTGAGGTCTATCTTATAAATTTACAAAAGGTTTGAGGGGTCATGCTGTCTGACGTGCTTGAAATTTCACACATATATCTGAGTTTAGAAATCCATACACCCTGGGCTAAACTGGCAGACACAAAAATGTATTTTCACAATAAAAGAAAGTAGGCATTTTGCAAGAGGACTTGGGACACAGATGTCATGTTACAAATGTCAAGCATGTTTGACAAAGGAGACTTTCTCAAGTCACGGT
Organism: Dicentrarchus labrax; assembly: GCF_905237075.1. NCBI lineage: Eukaryota > Metazoa > Chordata > Actinopteri > Moronidae > Dicentrarchus > Dicentrarchus labrax. The sequence goes on from NW_026136721.1 coordinate 10,040,603, forward strand.
TACTCTGCTTGGGGAAGAGCTGGGGCTTTACTTCTCACACAAGTGTAGCTGCCAAATATGTATTCTCACAGTTTGACTTGAGCCCATCTTAAATATGACACGATTTAGTGCGGTCTGTGAATGGAAGTCTGTCCCTTAAGCATGACAAATCACAACGGTTACTCAGTTCAGACCACTTTGGTCATTAGTGTTGTAAGAAGCAATATGACCTCTGGGAACCACTAGTGCCTCTTAACTTGTAATTCAGTCAGTATAACTTTTTAACAATTTAGCATAATTACATCATTTAGATTGAACTGAAAAATGTTCAATATGAATCATTTTAATGAAAAAGCCTCTGATAATTATTGCAATAAAATAAAAGCATGGGAGAAATTAAAGTGTAATATCGACTGGAAAAGCCAACCCCTTCTAAATTTAGTATACTTTCAAAAGGAAATGTGTAGTCGAACAGTTTTTTTTGGTCAAATTGCATTGTCCTGCCTGTGTGTCACCCCCTCATTCTTCTGTGCCTCTGTTTAGTTTAGTTATGCCGTGGTCCTGTCAGGACCCTGAGACAACGTAACACATCAGAAGAGGTAGACAAACACATACACAATCCTGTCACCAGACTTATGTGCTGGTTACACAGTGAATTGGTTCACTCACTTCACTTCAGCACCTCCATGTCTGAAACTGAAACCAAGGGCATAAAGCATATCTCTACCGGATGTTTACATAAAGACTAAGTAAGAGGTACGAGAAGACTGGAGGTAAGGGTAAGAGTAATGGTCTTGCATGCAGCTTCACTGGGCCTTTTTGATGTGTTGCCAGTTCAAGAGCTGTGACGGATCCAATCGAGTATCGGTATTGTATTGATGTCGATACTGACCTAATTCTCATATTGTATTGTATATTGGTGGATATTGTGATTGACCATAAACCCGCAGTAACGTTATATGCGACTGAGCTAGATATTTAGATCAGAGATATTTTAGTCTTGAAACATAGAAAAGAGAAACTTGTAATGTCTGTGAAGATAACATTTCAAAGGGTGGAAGTTGTGCATAGTACAATACTACCTATTTAATTAAGCATCTGCGAATGGTATTGTATCAGATATGCAAATTAAGGTATCAGAATCTGACCAAAACTGAAAAGATTGCCCACAAATGTCAGGTCACAATAGGACTTCTAGTCAACATCAATTAGCTGCTTCATACATAGACGGCTTGGTTAAATGATCCCACTCAGATAAGGAAAAGGAGGAGAAGAATAAGGGGGAAGATGAGAAGGAAAGTGTTGCTGGAGGATTTGTTTGAGGTCACATTCTAGAGTTGGATGGGAGGGTGGTGTTGGGAAGGATGGAGCTAGCTAGGAGGGAGGAGTAATAATGACTGCCCCGCTTGCTTTCATATTGTCTGAAAGAGTTGTCTCTCATGATTTATAGAGGTGGTCATGAGATGTTCTCTAAAATAAGACCAATCAATTGTAAAATGTTTAGTCCTTTCTTCTGTTCTAGTTTAAGAAGATGTACTTTGGGAAAAGTGATAAATAAGCGGTTGCCTAGTCAGATCTTGAGTCATGTAGGCCATAGAGATGTTTAGTGGTAGGAGATATTTCAGGTGTCACTGGTTTCCATTCAGTCCTATTCTTTTTTTTTATAGACGATGTTATGTGACTCACAGCTTGGATCAACATAAAATGCTCCTGGTAAAATCAGAACAGAAGTTTAACAACTGCATCAGAAAAGATCTGGTTCTTTGATAAAAAGGCAAAAGGTACAAGCCTGTGTACATAAAAACTCAAAGGTAGATGTTAACTACAACTCCCAAGGTGTATTTTGGCAAGAAACATCCAGCACTGAGTGGAAGAGTTCCTCGTTTTTATGTCAAGTTAAACTAAGAAGATTGTTTAAAGTAAAAATTGAAATGGGACTACAGACTGGAGAGGGAAAAAAACACTTCCATAACCAGCAGCTCAACCTATTTCATAACACTATATCTACAAGTCTCAGACAACCAGAGTTATACACAGTTAATAACAAGGCTATAATAGCTTCCCCTGTTTTGGACTTTCTGACTCTATGTGTCTTTAAAGGTCAGCACTATCAGGACAGTTTGCTATTGATCAAAGGAGCAAACATGTGTGTCAAAGTTCACCAAGGTTCAACGTAACTCAGTGCAAAAGGTTAGCATGGATTTACTTTGCCCCAGCAAGTGATCCACAGATTTTGGAGATTCTACTGAAATAACCTGCGTTTGCTCCAAAACTGCTCAACTGCTGCTGTGGCCATGCCCCAAGACTCAAAATCGGACAGCAGTGCCCATGTAAACATATTCAATGAACTGTGAATAACGGGGGGCATATATGGAGAAATACCTGTATCCAACTGGGGGAAAACAGTCTTTCCCTGCTTCCTCCGTCACCACAGTGGATCTCCTTCAGTTGATGAGAAATTGAGTGTCTCGCCGAGCTCCATTATGCACAATGAGACGGTGAAACTGCTGCCAACTCAGGAGACACTATTGTGCACCTGACCTTGACCTCTGACCTCTCCGTAAAAGGGGGGTTAAGCCAAAATAGCGTGAGAAGAGCAAAGTGAGCGAGTCTTTTGACAGTCCTATTCGGTGCTGTGTTTGCAGTGTGATATGAGCCCTGTAAATAAGTACGTACAGAATAAACTGGAGGTCAGAGTCTCTTCTTGTTCAGAATGTGTTCTTACAGATTTGGGCACAGCAGTCCACTGTGTTGATCTTTCTCCTACTTTGTGCTCGAGAGAGATTGAGGTTTCGGCAATTGGTTCTGAATGAGGAGGGAACTAGCAATCCAAGATCAGAGGGTTGTGGTAATCTGAGCTGAAAGACAGTGAAAAAACTGGTTGGACAAAGTGTTTTGTTGACAAATAGAAGATAGAAAGTGGTACCTCTAATAAACCTGGCGTTTTGGCGCTTTATTTAGATTGAAACACATGCATATACAATTGCACTCACCACTATGTATAATTTAGCATTAATTGGATTTTGTGATAAAACCAAATACTGTCTCACACTACTACACAAATACTTTTGCCCTCTGAGATGTTTGAGCTATCATTTCACAAATCGTTTCCTTATTAAAGCCCTGTTCTGCAGAGATGGGACAGTAAAAGAAAAGGGAGGAAAGACGAGACAAAATGAGATGAGGAGACAAGGGGAGAAGAGGGAACAAGTGAGGATAGGAACGATGTGAAAAGCAAAAAGATGAGAGTTTTAGTGTGGAGGTGGCCTAAAAGATAAGAACAGTGAGTAAAGGAGAGGTGGGAGGGGAAGGTGGAGTAGTGGAGTGCAGAGGAGATGTATAATGATCAATTGTCCACAGCCTGAAGCAGTCTACAAACCCCTCTAATCCTGAAAAGACTCTCCCTTCTTTTTAATGATGCTGAGGGACAGGGAAGAAGAAAAGAAACCCTGTCAAACTCCGCATGACTGGGTTTTATGGTTTTTGGAGGATTTTCCTGACTCTCTTATGTCAGGACAAGCTGTAATACGGTTCACAGACTTCCTCAACAGGCTGCAGTTTCTTTACGTGGCTACAACATTTGTCAGTAGGTGTTATAGTGTGAACTTATTCAATTTGCTACATAATGAACATAATATCCAGGAAAAGCATAACTTACACGCTACCATGAAGAGACTGTACAGAGCCTTAGATCAGCTACAGTAAGACAACTGGATAATTAGGCCATGCATGACGGTCTTACAAGAAGAACAAAGATTAAACTAAAGCTTTTCACTGCTGTATTTCATTCAGTCAAAAAAGACCAACGAGTCAGAGGCTGTTCAACATTTCAACACTTTTCTTTTAGGGGGGCAGGGGGAGAGTTTAGGGGGAGATGGCCGGTCAACACTATATGACATATAGAAGTGGTATCTGAAAGTTGGGAACCTGAAGATTAATTTTACATGCTGCTCAGCCCTGCGTGTCAAATTTCTGCAGTCAAATCTTTAATAAACATTGTATTTTGTGTACATTGTTCATTCTGTTCTGTATTATTTTTCAAATGTTTAAAGTTCAGAGTGTATAAGGGCTTAGAACATTATGCTAGAAGTATATGATGGTCATTCCTATGCTCAATTATGTCTCATACGTTTTGTGCAACCATTTTTGGGTTGATATCATCTGTTACACAGATTTGGTGCAACATTTTTGAACACTGAAAAATCCATCCAAAATACAACATTAACTTTGACCTTGAATAACACCATAGAGAGACCCATGCTGTGATTTGGTATCAAAAACTTTTCACATTAGGAGATTTCTGTAAGAATTACATTTTTCCGTGATTGGATGGTGAGCACATCTGTTCTAGAAATTGCTCAGTAACTGAGCAGATTAATATTGGGGATGTTGATGCCAAGGCAGCTCCACTAGTCATGGCCAGCATGTCAATTTGGCATCACCACCTCAGTCAAGAACACAGGTTATACATCAGCTCCGGTCCTTCTCACAATCATACCCATAAATACAAACTTAGAAATCAGGCTATTATTCTATTATTCCTGCATTCTCTAATGAGAGTCCCTGGAGCACCTTCTCCATTGTAATGAGTAAGATAATACATTCAAAATGGAGGAAAACACTTCAGATATCAGATATTAACAACAACAAAGCATCTGAGAAGCCGTGTGTGGAAGTATTTTGGGTTCTACCGCAAAGATGCTCAAACTTAAAGTAATTTGAATTATGTGTTAGTTCGAATTTGTTTGAACTTCCCTCTGAAAAAATGACAGAAGGGATGTGTATCACATCCTTACACAACGCAAACAACAGAGGCCCACTTAAAAATTGTTTTACTACATAGCGCTACTAGTGGCTAAAAGCTATACAGGGTTCCCTTAAAAGTGTCTCAACTCTCACAGGTTCTGCTTTTGTGTTTACACAGAGGTGGGGAGAACACCAGCAGTTTAATTACATGAAACGTTTCCTGTAAAGAGCTTTTTTTCCATCCAAGTAGTGAAACAGCACAACCGCTGCTTTTATTTTGCATTGATGTAAAAATCTGCATAGAAATCATTGCGCTGCATCCCGCAGTCTGTCCTCCAGATACTTCACCAGCTTCGGAGGACGGGGCAGCAGAGTTGGAGCCACTCTGCTCCCCGTCTCGTTCACCCTTTGCTCTAGTCTGTCAACCTTCTGCTGCAGGTGGGGCCCTTCATTTAATTAGCATTATCTATTCCATTGTTGCAGCGCACTCATGTCAGTTACATCAAGTTTCTTGTTCCACAGTAACCCTACCATGCCGTCATCTCCTCTTCTGCGTTCACTAAAACCTCGCTTTCTCAGACTTTCTAAAATGTTGGTTTTTATTCATCAAGGTTGCAGTGTATTCCCAAGAGTTTGAAACTTCCCTCCCTCAAATAGAATACTGAAGAACAGAAAAGTCTTTCTAAAATCCTTTAGAGAGAGATTATATAAGGTCAGAAAATGCTTTGCGCTACCACAAGAGTAGTAGTGAGCCAAATCATTGAGCTAGATCATTTAGGTCTTTAACTCTAGACAATTTGGAAAAAGTCCATACTGCAATTACACAAATATTAGCATTACTCACTCCTTCCTCTAAGTATACAGATGAGGAGAATCCACATAAAAGCCAGGATACTTTGCAGATTCGCCTTTATCAATCACATCAGGATAAAAAAAAGGACCAGCACCAAAAATGTTCATTTATTCCTGTGTGGTGCTGGTGAAATAAACCTGAAAAAACACACAGAGACTTAAGTATCAGCACTACACAAGCAGACTTGTCATTTAATTCAACATTTCCCAGATGGGTGTTTGATTACCCTCATGGAAAAGGTAATGAAATCTGCCTCACATCATCTTTGGATCCTCCTAACAAGCAGTGGCCATCTGCCATTGAAAAAAGGCCTTTTTTATATGAGGGTTAAGTGTGATTACATTTAAAGATGGACAGTGAGGCAGAAGCCAGGTTATAAAATGAGCCCATTAAAAGGCCACCGCGGGTCAGGTCGTTGATACAGATATCCCACACTGCCTTGAGACAGAGAGAAATCATGAGAGGCGAGCAAGCCATTAGAGAGAGAAGGGGGGGCAGGGGAGCCATTAGTTGAAGACTGAGGGGGTAGAGGGGGACACTAATGATCTATACAGACAGCTGTCCTACTAATTAGTGCAGAGTGAGAGGTGCAGGTCCCTGCATTCACTACCAATCAGGGCCAAAGTGAAGGACAGTGGAGAACACTGACAGTGGGAGAGAATTTGGAGTGAAGGATGCTGGGTTGCAGCTGACAGCGTGGCTATGTCTCAGTGTTGTCACATAAAGACTTTCCATTCTGCTCTAATGAGAGCGGGGACATGAAGACTGATATCACAATCTGCTGACTGCATAATTGGAAGAACTCACTGTTTAATTGAAGCCACTTTAGGGGAAAAAAAAGACTTAATAATTATTAGATTGTGCAGCCTGATAACTTTAACTGCCATTAAAAGAACGAGCCCTCTGCACATTTGCTGTATCGACAGTTACAATGGTTTACAGCAATAAAAACACGCTTACTGACAAACAAACAGCTCATTACAATTCATAAGTCATACTTTTCAGGGCTAAAGCTACTTCTCAATTCTTTCTCATATTATATTGAAGAACAAAAAATAAAGCAAAACCAGAAAAAACTGTGATCCCACTCTCCAGTCTCGTACACATAAAGTACACTCAATAAATTATGAGAACTTGCCACTATGTCACAGTCTCTTGTACGTCAGTGCAACTGCAACAAGGACACTAATCTCTATTAGCAGATGTTTTGTTGACGATGGGAACAAAGTGTAAATGGGAGCATTTTGTAAGAAACAATCTGTCTTTCAGGGGGTGCACTGGTGTTGAAAGGAGCAGACAAACATTATTCAGTCGATTAGACAAATGCTGAGGTGCCACTCATCTACAGTGTTGCACAGCTCAGGTAGTACTTCACTAAAAACCTTGTGGCTTGGTCCAAGCAAGCTGAAAACCTTTGAGGGCCTCCTTTCAAGTCTAAAGTCCTGGTCACCCCAAAAAGTGGCACAGCAAATATCATCCACGTGTCTTCGAGAATCAGGTGGCCAGACGCTTGGAGACGCAGTGACTATTCACAGGGGTAGTTGACAAACAACTGTAACTATTGAGTTGACAACTAACATGCTAGCCAATCAGGAACATGCAATCACTTGTTAGGCACAACAGTTCTCCAAGCTAGCTGGTGTGCTGTTGCCCCAAAACATATTATCATCACTACCTTGTTGCTGCATTTTACATAGCCCTAAATGCTAACACATACAATAGGCACATCATCCCACTTACTACTACTACTACTACTACAACAATAACATTAATGAAAGGATCTCAAGCCACATCTCATGTGTAACAGTTGACTCGGTCATTAATATGCAGAGAAAAGGGAGCGGTCACACACACTAATCAGTTCCTCGACAGGGCAATGGTTAACAGTGACCACAAGTATGGACATATTGTCATACTTACTTGCACATTTTTGTTACTGGAAGAAACAGAGCTGACCATCAGTAATTCTTATGGTTATTAGTCGTCACAATAAGAGTAGTAACATTTCTATTGCATTTTTGGCAACACAACCTTGATACTGGAAGTGTAATATTCCACTATAGGTCTTATATGCCTTTTAGAATCCTTCTCAAAAGAAAAGCTGTGGCAAATCTGTGTGAATGGAAAGAAAAATCAACATTTTCATTGTCCAATCCCTTGGGGACTGGACAAGGCACTTGAACTCACAGCACAGAAGAAAAGAACTTTTGAATTTAAAATTTCAGCCAAGGCTGGCTGGGCAGTGCCATGTTAATAATAAAGAACAGAAACATGCCGACTATCAGCTCTGGATGATCAATGTGTGGAGGCAAAGGCAGGGTGGCAGGCAGTGAAGTGACTCGGATGACTTGCAAAGACACAAAAATGTCTTCAGGGATGGGCAATTTTTGTCATTGCGAACGCTCTGTTCCTCCACAGTTTAGATTCAGAAAGTCAGCTTCTGATTGCATCCGCCCCCAATTTACCCATTGTCCTTCAACACACCAGTGCACTGGTGCCCACTCTCTGCTCAAATGGAAGCTTGTTGGGATTGGCATGCGTACGCAGTCACAGCCACAAAATGTTTACACATCACTAGAATAAAAAATAGCTAAATTAATGGTGGGTGGTGTATTTTTAATCTTTGTATGCTGAGTCACATCCTGGCCTCCTGTGTTGTCCCTTCCTGCTCTGCATCCTCTCCAGAGGGTTTATGCCAACACATATAATATGGTCTTCAACACACACACATACACACACAGTGCCAGGATGTATTAATAATAGTGTCGCACTCGCACAATTTTTATTTGAGCAATAAAATTTGCTTTAATATAACAAATTATTCTATGCTCAGTGGTTGAAACAGAACCATCAAAAGGTAATGAATTGACAAAACATAATACATATTCAGTTCATTATGTAATAACACCCACATTTTGTAACAATCTACAGCATTTTGTAATAAACAAACTGAACCCAATATGTAATACATTTTCTCTGCAGACATTTTGGCTCCTCATAGCACAGGTACAAATACTTTTGTTAACAATAGCTCAGTTCCATCAAGTGTCCCAGGAAAAGAGTGGTTATTAGTTAGCAATTACACCTGTGTTTCTTTGACTGTGCCATGTTCTCAATTCTATAAGATTTTTGATATTTTTCTCACCATCTTTTCCAAAACCCTGTGAATTCCCTTCAACCAAGCAGACTGCAACACAATTTTGCAGTATTTGCTTAGAGCTGCTGTGATCAATATTTTTACGTGTGACAATGTTTGATTAAATGACTCTGTAATGGGAAAGGGGCTACTGGTAGTAATGGACTCTGTTTTGGTTTTCCAGTCTACAGATCTCTACAGTTATGTTTCACTCTCACTGCTCTCATCAGCCTCGTTTCAGGCTGTAGTTCAGTGACAAAGCTGTACAAACTGGCTTTAACAACTGGTCAGTGAGTCCTTTCCCTACAGCCAGCACACACAAAGTACAGACAAGATCAGCAGAAACAGGTCAAAAACGTAATAATAATCAGACGCATATTCCAAGTGATTTGGCATGGTGCCGATGTATCAGTGTTTAATAGGGTAACAAGCAGCGCTGAAGCACTCTCTCCCTTTCTATATCTTTCTGTCCAATGGCACACTTTTCATACATTCCTGAACATACATTTTCATTTATACTATCTTTCTTGTTTTTGTGTGACACACGCCATCAAATATAAAATCGTGTCCGGCGTGCTGTGTCATCTCTCATAACTCGTCACACAGCATTCGGTCATGCAGACGGTAGTGACAGGTGGTCCTGGTGACACAATTGAGGACATAAAATTCTCATCAGAATGATGATTACACTATATTGTATGTTGTCAACACCAAGCCAAAACTACAGTGCTACGTACAACACCCGGATGTGTAACCTGTGTCTTTTACCATGACAATGTGCATTTTGTATGCAGCCATTAATGAGGAAAAATACTCAGAATAATCCATGCTGCTGTAAGTGATCTCAAAATTCTCTCCTTCCATTTATCTGAAGAGGACGGAGAAGCTCTTCTTTTATTGAACACAGCTCATGACAGCAAACGCCACTTAAAAAAGAATGAGAGATTAAGTCTCTCGTCCTGGGAGCAATGATCAATGAAACACATTACCACTCCACTTGCATGAGGACCCACTTGCCCACTTGCCAAGCCCATTTTGGGTCCCAACCCCTGGCTTAGCAGAGCATGTAGGGGAACTGCAGTCGTTAAGAACAATAACTGTACTGCATTACTTTGACGGCACCATGATCTGGAGTTAATTTCCATCCAACCATCAACACAAGATAGTTTGAGGTCTCCAAACTGTCGTTTAGTGGGATATTTACAAGGTGATCAGCAGCAGTGAGAGAACTGATCAATAAGCTCGCTGTCTCAGTGTCCCACAAGGATATGGCAGCAGGGACCTTTAGCCTTCCTCATAGGCCCAGTGTTTATAGCTGTATTGGTGGGATGTCCATAAGTCTTCCAGTGGGCTAATGGTTTTCTCTGTGGCTCTTATTGGACTGAGTGCATGAAGAGAGGCGAGGGGAGATCATTAAAGACGGTTTCCACATCGCGTTATTCACTCTGCAGCTTCCCGCACACACTGGACATCAACTAAACCCAAATGGGATTCAACTGATTTGACAGCTGTGAGAGGTCCTCCAAGGGAATAATGTAGTTGATGTAGTGGTGTTGGTTAATGAGTTGGAAGTGTGGAGAGGAAGTACTATTGCTCTGTATCCACCAAAGCCAGGAAAGGATCAACTTATTCATTCAAGGTCATTTTTTTCTTTTCCAAAATTCAAAGAGAGATGATCCGCATCTATTTCTTCACCGCGTTTGAACTTAGTTTAATTTGACAACAGTGTGCGCCACTCACTTCCACTCTGAGTTTGCATGCTTTGTCAGCACACATTCACACACTACATGCGACCAAATCACATGTCCTTACTGCTGGCCACACATCAGCTGCACAAGACCACACATTATTATCCTCACATGATTTGGGTTGTTGTTATTATGCTCACATGATTTTCTCCCACCTGACAGACACTTCAACCAATGATCATTATCTCTCTCTCATCAAGTCCAGGCAGAGCAAATTCTTCTTTTATCGTGAACTTGTTAGAGCTCACAAAAAGATAACAGTCCTTTACACCAAAGACCAAACACACAAGTTAATATATTCCATTCAAATTATAATAATAATACTAATCTAATCATTGCTACAATTACAACAGTTTTTTCAATAATCATAAGTGGTCATTACACCATAGGCCTCTATTAGGCACTAAAGCCACATTCAGACTGCAGGAGAAAGTGATTAAAGTGATTGTTTTGCTCATATGTGAACAGTCCAAATCACATCGAATCTGATCTTTTCAATTCTGATTCAAGCCACTTTCATATGTGGTCCAAATCCAAATCCGATTCAGGTCTGATTCTTAGCAATGTTAGCTCAGTGTGAACAGCCATAGAATTCATGTGACTTTTAGGTTACTTTAGATTGACATTCATCATGTGGGTAACTTTAGGGCCATGACCTGTTCAGACAGGAATCTGATATAGGCGACATTCATTCAACAAATATTATATCTGATCTGAGTAAGAAATCAGCGTCAATACCCAATATGCAACCACACTGCGCACATTCCTCATTACACACTACTGCACATAGCCTGTGGTTGAGTGGTAAGGGGAGTTTCACAGGCTCTACTAGGCAAGGGTTGCCTCTAGTCACATGGGTGTGTCACTACTGGAAATTGCCTTGTTAGTTCAACATGCTTGCGTATTGGTTTCTGTTGTGTGCAGAATGTTGAAAATGCAACTTCACTGCTAAGAAATTAAAATCACTGCTAATTAATCTAATTATCTCAATAAGTGTTGTTCTTGTAGTTTCACACAGTCACTGTGCCTTATAGTCTCTCCCTTAATGAAACAAGTGACCCTTCTGGCAGTCAAGGCTGGCTGATAACACAGAGATTAGGGGTGGGTAAAAATATCGATTCATCAATGCATTGCAATATATTTTTTCCCAATTCAATATCGATTCATTAAATCCTCTGAATTGATTCAAGCCCCTGGCCAGTGTGGGCACAGTGAGCAACACCTTTGTGTGATTTGCGTTGTACGGACGGAGGCCGCACTCAACCACACAACAACAACACGGCAACCGAAGCAGGTAGCAGCAGTGTTAAACCAGCGCCTTCAACTTTAAAAGCAGACGTTTGGAGTCATTTTGGATTTTGGACAGAGCCTTCCTTTGCAAACTGCCACCAAACTCTGCCTGCCCACAGAGGATAACGGAGTCTTTGGCCATCTTCATATGTAAGGACCTACAACCGTACAGTGTCGTGGAAAACAGGAGTTTTAAGAAGATGGTATACACACTCGAACCACGATACGCCATACCAACATGCGAACACATGACGGAAGTCGCCGTCCCAAAGCTTTTAAAAATTATCAACAGGTACTCTAATGAATTATTTGTGTAATTCTACTTATTACTGAATCGATATGTAAGCTTTTAATCAAATTGTGACCTAAAGAATCAAAACCGAATCGAATCGTGAGGTTCTTAACAATACCCAGCCCCAACAGAGATGTAGTCAGCCTGTAAATAAGCACGTCCTGAAATATTCAGAATTTGAAAGAAAGTGCACCGTCAGCCCTGTCTGGAAAACTGGTCCAACTTTCAGGCTCACTGTCTCATAGGTAGAGATGCAGCCTTACATTAGTACCAGTTCCTGATTGATCATAATACCAATAATTTTTACTTTCTGGGTTGCTATTGGTATTTTAACCCCATTTACTCATTTAATGTTAGGCATTCTCAGTATGCCTACTCTTAAACAGGGATCCCACTCTTTTTAACAAATCATTTTTTCACAAGTTTTTCTTGACAATACAGGACAGAACTTGCTTATAAATGGTAATATAAGTTGTAGTCTCTGACAAATTGACTACATTAATTTGGCCACAGCCCATAAGTAACAAATTCAAATCTAGAAGTAATTTATAAAACTCATCTTCTAGAAAGTTAACATGATTATTGCACACACAATTAACATCATGTATTTATGAACCACAGCAAAAAGAAATGTGATCCTTTTTAGGCTATATGCATGTAGATATGAGAATTTTGCTTGCAGTTCTGGAGAAAACAGACTCAATGCCAAAAAGATTACTACAAATCAGTTCCATTTTGCTTCCAGTAAATGCCAGTAAATACAGTGTATAAAAGATCACACCAACAAGTTTCAAACAAAATACGCACCTAGGTTTACGTAGGAGATCTGAGTGAAGGGCTAAAATACCAAAATATCCAGGACAATACAGATTATTTCCAGGATATTTTAATTTTAATCAATTTCCAGGTGTGTCCATGACGGGAAAAGTAGGAGTTCCAGGCTATGTAGGAACCCTGGTTAAAGAGCTATTTGCCCACATCCAGCTGTCAGTTTATGATGATGCATTCATTAGCTTTGCGAAAATAATTTCAGTCAGATGCCGAGTTATCTTGATTTTTAGATGTGTGTGAGGCCTGTATTTTCTATAATGAAACATCTTTTTTTAGACCCTTCCTGTCTGGTGAATGTGCATGTCTTTTAAAGTCCAGCCCAGTTTCAAACCCAGTCAAATCTGACATAACCCTAATTACATCATCATCCCTTTTCTTGGTTTCAACATTTGGTTGAAGACAAAAAGACCAAATAAGTCGGAGTAAAATTTGTCATCTTGCTGCTATTACAGAAATAATATGTGGACAATGTTATTTATGTGAGCTGGATCTGTAACTGCTGACACATTTGGCACATCAGCTGCCTCACTGAGTCATTATGTCATCATTATTGAGGCATAGTGAAAAGTGTTGTCATGGCCTCTCAGTATCCCAGTGCATGACAGAAATGTTAAATTACCCAAGCTTAAAAGGTGTGTTGCATCATTACAGACTACACAGAAATCCTTCACTTGTACTGCCCCCCCGTGCAGTTTGGTGTTTCTAGGGTGATAAGAGAAAACCCCAGCTAATAAGTAGCAAAGTGTTTGAGCTGCAGCTCACTGATACATAATGCAGAGACATGTGTTGGAGTGGACAGCAGGGGTTCACAGGCTGGAGCCAGGCAGGGGAGCTAGGCACAGAGAGAGAGATTGATGACATCACAAAGATACAGAAAAAGACAGACCAAAGGAGATATGACAGTTATTCTGGCCAGAGATGTGGTGTAAACCTGTTTGGCAGCTGCAACATGTTCAGCAAGTACTGCGTGACTTTTGACAAGACAAGCACGCTGCTTTTCATCTCAATAACTACCAAACATCTGGCAAGTCAAGAGGGGAGAATTTCAAACTAGATACCCAAACATATAATAGAGGACAGAGAGAGAAAAAGAACATAAAGGGTGACATGCAGAGAGAAAATGAAAGAGAACAAGTGAGGTTTTGAAAGAGAATAAGAGAGCAGAGGAGGCATGTCGAGACATAAAACTGAAAGAGAAACTGAAATCTAAGTAAGGTATCTCAAAAACGTCTAGTTTCTCGATGTGTCTGTCTGAAACAAAAGCAGTCCTCGGAATCCAGTCTGAGCTCTAATAAAACACAATACAGCCACAGTCAATAAAAGCAGAGACAGCAGAGAGAAGACTGTCTTTGGATGAAGCTCAACAACAAAGAGCAATATACAGTACACTGAAGGTATTGTACAACAGAAGGAACTGACAAAGTATGAGAGAGACTAAAAAAGTGTGTGTAGGTGAGATAAGGACACTAAAATAAATTAAATTTAAAAAGTAGTCCAAAGTCCTTTCAGTCAGTTGTGCAATTGAGTAGCACTGCCCGCTAACAGTTGACTAAACTGCTGAAAAAACAACAACACGAGAGGCACGAGACGGGGAGAGGAGGGTGTTTGTAGGGAGTTGATTTGTAAGTAACTGTTAACATTATACATCATCAATCGTGCATGTATTTGTTTTTGTGAAGCTGGAAGTTATTTATTCTGTGTTTTGATCAGCGCCAATTTTGTGATGTAACACTGTAACACTGTGTAGAAATAAATTAACTAAATGTTCAGTCTCAGTCTGGATGTTTTGACACATTCAGAATCATTACCGCCCTTGCTGTAAGCATTTAAGAAGCAGTTAAAATATAGATATACATGCAGTGTTTCCTCTATGTTGATTTTGGAGCGGCAGCCCGCCGCTGTTAAATTTCTGCCGCCACGGTATCAGAAATGGGGCAGACGCATAATGTAGTCCCAGTTGCCTTTTAAATGATCCTGCCGACATAATGCACCCCTGTTGGCTGCCGCTCACATTGCAAGTAAACAACAAGAAGAACTATACAGAGGTTATTGGGGCTGTCCAGTTTACCTCCACATACTGTTGTGTTGATGTAGCTTATTGTCAAAACGTTCACTTTCTTCCAAGTCGACTATTAAACTAACAGCTCCACCAAACACGTCACCGCGGTGGGACCGCTTTAATTGGACAATGTTCAACTTGTTAGTTCTCAGCTCAACGTCCTGATATCAAACATCTGGAGACATTAAAACGGTAAATATATTTGTTTGTGTCGCAGCGAAGTGTCACTTCTGTTTCATACGTAAAACATTTGCCGGCTTGACGGGGGGGGCACTGTACATGTATGTAAATAATCAAATTAATATTATAAACGTGCATTAGTGACTGTTTGTCAATAGGACAATCTTTAGTCTGGGACAGCCCTACAGATGAGTGGATGTATGTTGTCAAAAGCAGTTTGGCAAGTTCTTTGTGTTGGCACTGAACAACCAACTTGCCATTATAGCCATCACATGTTTCTGGTTCCTGCCTGCGTCATTTGCAGCCACATCTTGCAAATGCAACCACATACACAACCATCAGTAGTCCTAATGGGAGTCCTATAGAATATGATTCACATTACCAGTTTATCAATGAGACACTGGATCCATTCTGCTGCCATTATGAGGCAAAATGACACCGTGCAGGAAAACAAATCCACACGCTGCAGCTTAAACTGTCCATGATGTAAAAAGAACCAGAAGGAGACAATTAACAGTAAAATTGAAAACAAACAATATCTGGGTATGTTTGGAAAAGGGAAAATCTAAAAAGAAATTAAAAAAAAGCCCTGTTGCCAGACATCGGGTGTGAAGCTCTTTATCACTCACTGGCCGCCAGCACACCATGCTAATGCTAATACAAACAACAGAAAACAGATTGAAAGAAAAAACTAAGAAGAACCTAAACTAGTGCTAAAACGATGAATTAACTAATTAACAAATTGTAGTTGCAGCCATTTATCAAGGGAAATAGTCAGTTTTTCACTGATTATAGCTTCTCAAATGTGATGAGCTTTACATTTACTGCTTTTCAGTTTCAAACAGTTCAGGAAGAACAAGTATTAAGAAGTTTTATCTTGGGCTCTGGCAACCCTTGGTGGACACTTCAGTTTTCCACCCGATTGTTTGAATTTCATGATTAATAAATTAGAAAATAAATAGATAAATCAAAAATGACTGTGATAACTATTTACAGCTCTGATGTGAACTGATGTGAAACTGCAGATGGCAAAAGCACGGATAAGTCACACAAGACAGGTTTACAGTAGTGGCCATCAGCTCTTTTATATAAACATTTTCAAAGCCACATGAAGTTGCTTTAAAGATTTATGTCTTGGTTGCCAAGGCAACAGTTATGGTTATACACCTTTACCAGTTACTCTGTCAGAAATACAACATAATCCACATTAGAGGGAAGCTGGTTATGAATGGTGTTCAAATTGAGGTTAATTTGAAATAGATCACTTAAACAATCTGTTTGCAGCCAAACAAACTGTGGCCTGTGAGGACTAATAGAAGTATGTAAGAAAACAGCTATAAGTAACAACACATTAATAATGAACTTTAAATCAAATGTTATCTTCTGTATTTACAGTGTATTGTCTTCTGCATCACGTCTTCTACCATCTCCTTTCAATCCATTGTGCGTGAGTAAGCAATTTGAATGCCATGCAGGAATGGCGGACTCCGCCAATAACAAAAATGACGGTGCTGAGAGGGAATTACAGAAAGCAAACATTTTGCTTTGCTTTTGCTGAAAAATCTAAAATTATAAATAGAATCAACAATAGGGTTTGTTATAATGAAAATCTTCAGTACTGCAAATATCATGTATTGATACATTGATATACTGACTGTATTGTTTGTTTGTATTGTATAATGCCTGATTATATTACCATGTCATGCTGTGATTTGCACCAATAACAAACTTCCGAAAAGGTCAAAACACATACACAAGAGTACAAGCGTACAATTATAGAGCTTCTGGTGCTGTGACGAGCTGCATCTGGCTGACAGAGCTAATTGAAGTTGGATCTCATCAGACATTGGCCGCTGGATCACCAGCAGGTTGGATAACCTGCATCTGCTATGAGAGAGCTCAGCTACGAGCCAACAAGAGGCAGAAAGGCTTCATCAAAATCTTTCCTTCCATCTAGTCCATACATAATACGTACACACACACACGCACGCACGCACGCACGCACGCACGCAAAAAACAAATCCACAGGCTGAGAAGATTGGTACCAACATGAAGAGGTAAAGTAAGGACAGACACATGAGAGCCTTGATTGACAGAAATAGCCCTTTGTGGAGTAAAAAATGATGATGAAAAATGGTCAGTGAGAAGAGAAGAGTAAGACGTAGTGTTGTAGAGAAAGTGAGTGGGCAGCAGCCAAGACGGTGTTTGCCTTCCTCGCTGTGTTTCCTGGACTTAAGGGTTAATGTAAGAGTACAGAAGCAAACAGAGAAATGGATTCGTGACAGCAGGCTGGCACAGCTAAACTCTCTGGGCAGCTCAACTGCTGCAGACACCGTTCTTACATACCAACACTCGACAACATACTGGAACAGTGACAAAATGGATTTTAGGTTTCCACTTAGGTGTGATGTTTACCAACTCTAACCGTTGGAAATGAACTCATTACAAGATTTCTCGTCACGGTGACAAAGCAGGTAAATAGCTGCTGTGTAATTGATTGCTTTGTCAACAGTTTATGTAAGGTGTGTTGGCGAACGCTGCTCTGCGGTGTGGTGCTGCAGAGCTGTGAATCCTCAGGCTGAAAAAAAAAAAAGGAACTGCTTTCTCACCCTCCCACTCCTCCTCCTGCACTCCTCCTACCACCATTTGCTGCTGACCTCCCGGGTCAACCGAGCCCGAGCCTACATTCCTTTAGCTGCTATCTCCTGGGACGTCTCTTCCTCCACCTCATCTTACCTCATGTTTCGCTTCCGCGCTATCTTACCAAACAGCCACATATTGTTAGTTTTTTACTTATAACTCTGCATCATAAGATGTTTTTTGGTGGCCTTGTGGGTGGCTAACTACTATTGTCTGTTTTTCATCATTTGTTTTTCAGCTTTGCCTTTCCACCTGGTCTAAAAGAAACCTCCATCCTCCTCTGTCCCTGAGAGGCCATGTTCAGACGGACAGCTGAAATAGATTTTTCCCATTTGTAATACCAACCAGACTCTCAACAGAAAAAAAACAGGCATGATCCAATCCTATCCTTTTCAGACCAGATTTAAAACATATTTGCAGGTGGTTCGAAATGCACTTTAAATCCAATATGTGCAAGTGCAACTCAGTCCAACCACTCGGATCAGATTTCAAGTGTTTGCTTATTTTTGTCCATCACTCCCCAGAGGACTCATATTGGAGAGTGAAGAAAAAGATATGGAGGAGCAAAATATCCAAGACTAGCTAACATGGTATATCAACTTAAGATATAAATATACTTTGCACTCTAACTTTAAAATGCCTACATACAATAAAATGAGCTACTGGGTGGCGGTGGGTGGACTAACTAATTACATTTACTCTGTGACAAAGCCATATTTTTGTACTTTAGTATATTTTATCCCAAATATTGCACTTACTTACTACATTTAAAGTTAAATCCTTTATAGAGTAAGAACAAAAAATCAAATACCCCCACGATGTTTCATGACCAACAGGTGCATGCTGAATGCTAAAGTGCTCACAATGCCTTTAGTGACATATGTGAGGCCTTTCTACTGTTTATGACTAATAATAATAATACTAATAATCTCGGTCATACAGACTGCAGAGTGCCTTTTCAGCTCAGAAATGTTTGTATTTGAGGAGTGCAGTGGGCTGAGTGGACTGGTTATATAATACATTGAGAATGAACAAGCAGAGAAGTTGAACCGATGCTGAGAAGGATTCTGTGGAGCACAAGACTCACAGTTGTAACTCTCCAGATGAAAACGTCAACAACCACTGTGTTGCCTAGAAATGTATCCATGCAGCTCTCTTTTTGTTTTAATGTGTGTTTGCGGCCTGTAGCTGCTGTCGAGCTCATATTGTCTATACATCTCTGTGCTGTTTGCCTTATATATTGTTAGAATCCTTTATTCGGTTGTCTCGCTTCATCAGGGTCCTGTCTTAACCCAGTGTTTCAAGGAGTGTTTTCTTAGGAGGGAGGGGGACTGCCCTTGCCATCTGCTCCAGCACAGCGGCTCCAACAATGGGAGGCCGAAGGGCTGCTCGAGGAGGACAACAGACCGAGAAGCATCTGGAAAATACTGAGCTATCTTACAGCTAGAAGAGGAAGATAACTGCCGCTGTTGGCAACGATATGAATGAGCACACACACATATACACACAAACAGCTGAATTTACAAGACCACATGATGCATCCATTTAAAAAAAATATATATGAATCACTGTCAAGAGCATGTGGGTGTTTTGTTGGCACAGTGCACACAGGAAGTATATTAGAGCTGACACAATGAAGTATCTAAAATTAACCCCATCACTCTCTAACCCATTCAAATGAAACACAGAAAATGTAAACACAGTCAGTTACCACGACAGCTGCAGTAAAGGCCTTTGCAAACCAAGTCTTTGATTTTTGTCCGAAATTGTCGCACGTTTAAAAATAAATACAACTTCACGTTGTGTCAATCATGTTTACACAGCGACTTGAAACTTTTTTTGGAACAGGTTTGATTTTCTGCATTTTTTCGCACCGTCAAAAAGAACAGAGAATGAGGACGGCACACAGACAGGAGAGAGAGCCGCTCAGCTCAGTCTCTTGTAGCTGCGGTGCCAAATGCAAGCCGCAGGTAGAGAGTGGCGACAGCCTGCAGAGGAACCTCCAGTGGAGAGAAGCAAGGAAGGAAATGAGAAAGAAGTAGTGAGACAGAGTGACAGCAGGAGCAGACAAGTCCTTTATCAGCAGGTGAAACTCTCCTGGTTTTTCTACAACTTGGAACTAAAACTTCCATTTTCTTTTTCCACTTACAAGTGAGTTACCACAAAATCAACCTCATTGCATGATGACTCCGTCTCGTACTGGGAATTTCGCAATAAATAGAGAAATAAAACGCATCAGACTCAGTGTGAAAGGTTTCTATGCTGATGATTTTAATCGGATGGCGGATTAAAAAAATACAAAAACTACACACAGGCCTCAACTGTCTTTTTATGCTCACACGAACTCACACATTGAACAAGCCAATAGTGCTAAAAGTTCTCACAGCTTTACGTAGGTTTCATCTGCACAAGAACTGTGTTTTCTTGAACAGTAGCAACTAATGTCCTTACAGTGACACCCAAAAAGCATGATTAGAATCAATAGATGATAATGTGTTAAAAGTCCTTTCTGATATGGTACTGGGAGAGGTGACCAATATCGGTTAGGTTAACAGAATTGGCAAAAACTGAAGGACAGTCTGGATGGTCTGCCAAAATCCATAAAACAACTTCTCAGTCTTGAAAAATCATGAGTATGACTTGATGGATGCCAAAATCAATCAGTGATAATATGATATGACCAAGGTCAAGTCTCTGAGTGCCTACGATTCATTTTATTTCATTTCTAAGTGTTTTATTGGTTTCATTCCACTGTGTATGTAACACACAGTGGTGTGAATTTATGTAAGTGGTCACTGTATCATAAGACCATGCAACAAAAATGAGGGAGGTTGGCTCGTGTGAGCCTACTCACCCTGGGTTGCCAGTTTTCATATTGCTTCTGCAGGTTGGCCCCGATGGTCTCCAGGGCTTTCTGTGGACTCATCGACAGAGGATCTAGCAAGACAACACAGACCGTAAACACATTGTGACGTAGCACGTCACACACGTAGCACACAACAGTCATAGCACAGCAACACCGCACACACTCAATCTGGAGCTGACCTTAATTATATTATTCACTGCATACATTTACATTGCAGTAAAATAATGTAATCCAAACAAGAAGACGAACATTGTTTAACATTCGGGCAGAAGAAACTTCAATGCCGTGATTACAAAGGTAGCTTATAGTTTATGATTTAGACATCAAAGAAAAAGCAGGGTTTGGAAAAATAGCAGCAGCCCCTTGGGTTGAAATATTGATGAGAGTAAATCAATATGGCATGAAGAATATCAGAATATAGATTGAGGAGAGATCAAATTGTGCTCAGCAGACAGAGAAGAATGTATTGGCAAGTTTGTGGGAGACACTGATATGCTTTATGCTGAAAATTAAACCACCGCCTTTATGATCAATGAGGCCTACTTCAAAGGAAAGACGCATTTGATGAGTCAAATTATAACTTCTGGTTTACTTTATTTCATTTCAACTTACTAGGTATTTTAAGCCAGTGGTTCCCAACCTTTTTTCTTAAGGGACCCGTTTTCTATCACTGAGTAAACTGACAACAGTCTTCTTTTGTGACAAATTCAATGTTTTCTTGTCACGGTTGGCCATTGTTCTAGTAGACAATTTACATTTACCTTTCCTCACAGAAGTGAGCCTACTGTGTATACTTTTAAGTTTTCTTACACCCCTAAAATCAAGAAGTCCTCGCAAACTGTAAGTCCTGCACTCACATATTGTGTGATCACCTTACAACCACTTTACAATTTCCTGTTATGATGAACATTTAAAAAGGTGCCAGTATATAAAAGGAAGTTTTCACACACGCCACAGCCACTGAAAAGCAGATGTACGCATTTTTATTAGCATATAGTTGTAGCATGTGTCATAAATCAAATACCATGGTGCATTTCAGGACATCACCTCTGCCTTTACTCCTCAATATTCCCAAACACCGTCTCAAAAACCAATTGGCAGGTCTGCAAAATGTCAGTGTCCTCAGAAACCACTGACAAAGTTACAAACACTTTAAGAACTGTGTTCCCTCTTTAATGTGCTTTCCTCTCTCCTAAGAGTCAAGCAGTCTCAGGGGAGTTAAACAATGGTTTTGAGGTTCCCGTTCAATAGGGATGGTTCTTTTGTTTTTTGTGTCATCTTCTGTGGTTCTGATGGGGGCAGACTACTTCATCTTTAGTTGACAGAGGCCTTATGATTTGAGCTCCCATGGGAGAGACAGAGAGGGGTTCCTAAGTGCTCCAAAGTAAAAACTTAACTTTTTCTGTCAAGTTCAAGTTGACAGTAGTCTTGAATCCTACTTTTGAACCGTATGCTTTTTGGCAAATTTTTTACACTCGTCATTTACAGGCTATTGGCATAGTCACTATATGTCCTGACTAGACATGCCTTATATAATAGTTATTTTCAGGACCACTCAGAAATGTCACCAATGTTAATGGGAGAGATACTATACATGTGAGGGGTTTTTATGCCTGGTTTTAAATACACCACAAATGGTTTCATATGAAAGGATAGAGCAGTGTGTCCGTGTTCCATGGTGATAAAACCTTTGTGATGTCAATACGAGACTATGAGGATACAGCCACGCTAGCTGCACTATGAGGCTAGCAGTGCTTTGAGCTGGACACTTACACTTTTTACAATTAGTCCTAATAAATTTCATGGCTAAGTCCATCCAATACTTTAAGACGTTTCACTAAAAACCCCAAAATGTCATCCTAATGGTGGCCTTAGATGAAAAGACAGAGGATCACCAACCTCAGTAGGCTTCACCCACAGACAATCCATTCAATAGTTATTGAGATAATTCTTTCAGGACCGACCAATGACTGCTAAAAAATGTATGTTTAGAGCAAAACAAAAATTGATTCATAGATATTCATAGATTTGTCATTCCTATGAGAGTATTATGTTGCCATAAAGTTAGTGAGCTAGCTGTAGGATACACATTGAGCCCCCCTTTTTAATCCTACCTTTGTTAACAGTTTTGCGATATTGCGTCATGGAAAGAAACGTTGCTGTTTCACTTTTGGTACTGAAGAAACGTGATGATTATGGAGTGCTGATAAGTCCTAAAACCTGGAAATTAGTTAGCATTTTAGCACTTCCGGTTACCTCGCCTCAAAGTTAACAGGATTTTTGAATGGGTTTTTGGTTAAATGCTGTCTGTGGTTAACACAAACTTAAGAGATATTCACGTTTGTTCTATGGCATAAAAAACATTGGTAAATAGTGTATATTTTTAAATTTTTAATGTGTCTTGAAAAAGACGGTTGCTAAATTAGACTACTGAGGTTGCAGGGGACAGCAGCACGCCGCACACAGAGACTTATCAACCCACTAATCCGCCTTTACAGCCTCTTGCAAACTATTCTAACTCAAACTTTACAACTTGAATTTTAATTGCACAATTTAATTACAAAATGGAAATTTAGTGGTGGGGACGTTACTCTCTGCAATAACCGAAAATCCCATTGGCTTTTTGTTTACAGTGCTAGCTTCCAGGTTATGCTACAAAAATACGTCATTCCTGCAGCACTCTATTAGACAACAAGTAAGAATGGGTCTGAGAAGGAGTGGTCTTTTTGACCCCAATTGTGTACAGTGGGTATGTGTCCGTCACAATTTTCCAGCACAGTTGAGTACACATCATATATAAGGTACCCACTTCATCATATCTCACACTTTGTGTTGCATTTGCATGCTTGTCTGTTCAGCTCTCATATTGGTGTGTGTGTCTGTGTGAACTCACTCACCTATCCAGCACTCCAGTCTGGCACAGGGCGAGGTCTTGACCACATCAGGAGGGTCCACTCCCACGTTCAGACACAACACCAGCGCAACGCTCACGGTCTTCATCTGGGGGGAGAAGTCACAGAACGCATCATTACCCTCACATCAATGCTCAAATCAAAACAGACAAGTGGATTCATTCTTAATGCTTTTCAACACCACATTAAATCTTTAAAACTGAGCACACATGCTTGTACTCAGGTCCGTCCTGGGAGTTTTCCAGTAAACCACATTCTGTTGCTGCTGGCCGCTGAAGCTCCAGTGGAGCAGTGAAGGTTAAGCATCTTGCCCAGGGAGAGCTCAACAGTAGTTACTGAGAAAGGAGTTATTCTCTTCCCTTTCACATTTTCATCTGATGCAGAGATTCCATTATAACGAACACTAATGTCACTCCATTGAGGGATCTAACCTGCTGTCTCAAAGGTGTGTCACTGTCAGATCAAGCAAAGGTCTGTGTTTCAACAAATAAATGTCAAAATGGCAGAGTAGAATCACAACAACCGGCTGAAACCACGACACAAAGACCACTGGGGAAGTGAGCGGAAACACATACAGGCCATCTGAAATAGAACAAGCATTGATCCATGGGTTATGTGGCAAGTCCTGACACACACACACACACACACGCACGCACGCACGCACGCACGCACGCAACACAGGTGTCCTAGACTGCAAATTACACATTGCAGTAGCAGTGAGCCTTCACTCCATCTTCACTGTGAGCGCCTCAGAAAATATTTTCTTTGTGCATCATAGCAAATATATAACGTAACATTCCTGACAGATCACCATTCTGCCAAAAGACAACAATCCAATGCTTGTCCTCCAATTTAAAAGAAATGTTTTTTCCATTAAAAAAAAAAATCTATTAGGATATGGTCTTTCTTCTCCACAGATTAAGCAGTGGACAGCTCATGCCAATTGCACCAGGCAATTACTGACTGAATAGAAACATTGTAGTTTCTAATCTCTGGTGACTGAAATAAGGACTTTATCTAGTACCATCCTCCTTGTATCCATCAAGCTCAGTGTTTCTTGAGTTTGCTCAAATAAAATTCAAAACCAACATATGATGCTGCTTACAGAGATTGTCATTGCGCCCCTGTCACAACAATGGCTTTGCTATCATCCAAGGCTTCATAAAACATTTCACAGCTAGTCATGAATATATTCTCTGAACAGATGTGTCATTTTAACACAGATATATGTTTTATAACAGCACAAAATGTACATTAGTGACAGCATACCTCGTGCCAGAGTTCTACATTAATTTGTGTTAAAAAGTAAGAAATGTGCTTTTCTGTATTCTTTGGGGGTTTTTTTGTATTATAGGCTAAACATGTTAAAGGAGGGTCACTGCATTACTGGTCCATAACTTTCTCTGCCACTGTTCTGGCCATCAACGCAGCAGGACAACTGTTTGCTGATGGCACTGCCTGACCCGAGCTGACCAATCACTGTTTCATCATCATGTCACTTTGTGAATCAAAGCTTGATAGCGTTTACCCTGTAACAGATGGCGCTTGAACTTCAAGAGGCCCTGAATGTCCTCCTGGCTCCAATTAGCCGTAGGTCAGCTACATGCAGGGTTCCCCACAGGGCTCATTTCTGTCTTGCAGCTCCTTGGTTACAGTTTTGCTGAAATCAGGTCAAATAAAGTGATCTGGGCCTTTTTTTTTTTTTTTTTTTTAAAGAGTTACTGTCAGGAAAAACAAAGACACAGAGCAAACTTGCCATCCATAGAGCTACAACTGCTCAAAATTCTAACTGATACATTCACTGTCCATAGATCTATGGACAGTGTAAAGTAAATCTGTCCACACATAATGAAAAATATAACCATCTGATAGTACAACACATGTAGGTCAATGCAATAGTGCCCAGTGACCTTTCGCAGGTAGTGTCAGATACTGTTTCTTTGTGTAATGCAGACTTACAGTGCACATGTGGAGTGTATACAGTGGGTTTCGTGACATCCTGTGGCTGAGCAGGGTTAGAAGGGCTGTTGTTGTGAAGGTAATTAAGGCGCCCTCTGCTTTCCCACCGACAGAGTAAAAGGTCAGTGTGCTAGTGGGACTCAGCAGGACGAGACTCGACATGTACATGCACCCGCGCACACACAGGGATGCTGCATCACATCGCGTCATTCATTTTCACCTGACCTCCTCAACCCTCGCCCTTTTCCCATCTGCATGGCGTACATGAACCAATCCTGGCGAGCGGAAACTGATGCACAGATATGCTGCTTGGGTACACATCTCTATGCACACAATTCCCTGTTACTGTGAAAAATAAAACTCAAAGAATTTACACTGCTTACAGTAGCGTTATATTCCCAGACAAGACTAAGAGTCTACAACCACAATGGCAGCTCTGTGAGGCTACACTTGAGGCAAATGCTAATGACGGCGTGCCAACAATGTTAACATGCTAATGTTTAGCTGGTGTAATGCTTACCATGTTCAACAACTTACTTAGTGTGCCAGCATGCTAACATTTGCTAATTACAACTAAACAAAGTGCTCTACAGTAAGGGTCATACATTCAATTTTACAGGATGATGATGCTAGATGAAAAGTCAGGGGATCAACAAAGTTATTACAATTTGTCATGATGCAAAAATGAGTGTCTATACCAAATATCACTGAAATCAGTCCAATACATGCTGCAATACTTCAGTCTGGACTAAAGTGGTGGAACAACCAACCAACCAGCAAACAAAGACTTTCATCAGATTGTTCCCTTTGGTCAAAGACTGAACAATCTGCCCAGTTTGTCACCAAGCTGTTGCTCTGGCATGGCAAAAAAATTTAACTTGGAGCAAAGTGACCAACAGTTGCTCTTTACCAAATCCAACACCAAGGAAAGAAAAGCTGCAACAGGGGCCTCCATTCTTGTGAGCCACCTTTTGGCAGAACACAAAAAAACAATTACCAGGGGGTTTAGTCAAGGTGATGGTGCTAGAAAAAAAGTTCATTTGTTTCATCTTCTGGGAACTTGAAATGTACACAACTTAATAACAGTCTATCCAGTAGTCATTGTGATATTTCAGTCCAACCAACCAATAAAGGAAAATAAGGAACAAAAACAGGCTCCAAAATAATAATGTATGATAAAAATGGTCAAACTCCGCAGTTACGAACATCCAGGAATCACAAGTTGATCATCACTAATTACAATGGCTGTTAAACACTAAATATTCTAGCATCAAAATTTACCACAGACACAAATTAACACATTAACCGGCTATTGTGAACTTCCCAAAGATGACATTTATCGCAGCGATGGAAAAAATAAACCAATCCGGGCCAACACAAGACATACACCTGCAAGGCAAACAAGTAACCTGGATTAATGAGCAACATAAAAAATAAACCATTTGGCCATATAAGTCATTTAATCCTCACTTTAAGACAGACATATGCCAGGGGAAAGCCAGAGGACACCTCAAAAACACATTTGTCTGTTGCCAATTTGTCAATCTGAGCTGGTATCCTAAAATCCACTGCGCAGGAGTTGTTTCATGAACGCTAGAAAGAAGCTAAAAGCCAACCACAGCCTCCCCATTCACCAGATCTAAAACTCAGAGAGGTTTCATGGGGACTACTGTAAAGATTTTCACTTCCTTCATTCTTCAAAGAACTGGAGGCTTCCCTTCAAGAATGATCTAATGTCCCCTGACACACTGCTCAGGACCTCAGTGACAGAAAATTCAATGAAGACTCAAGCTGTTTGGAAGGAAAAGGGTGGCACTTGATAGTATATTTATTTACACTCTATGAGGCATTTCCCATGATCTTGTTCAAACTTCATTTCTTCATCTCACTCTTGTGAAGGTGTGATGAAGTTAGATCCAATGTTGACAGAAAGAACAGCTTATTGTAAGCTATTTTTTTTCCCGTGTTAGCTCAAAACAGAAGTGCAATCTCCTTACACAACACCCAAGTGTATCACTTGAATAAAAAAACAATTTGAACAACGTGTTAAAACACAGAAAGACTGAACCCAAATGTCGGCACTATAGAGGATTTAACTGCTAATATGCATGTCAGTTTGCCTGTTCTCTCTAAGCCCTGCATGGGCAGTAAAATATCTACACCGATATCCTGGGAAAAGACATTTACAGCTAAAAGACAGACAAGAGAGACACAGACTCAACCGGTAAGAACGACGGCAGGTTTGCCCTTTAAAATACAACAGCTGAGATGACAGCACACTTTGGAGACGTATTAATGCAAGTCTTGAGAGAGAGAGATGTTACTGTCATGGAAGGTAAATGCCAAAGAAAATTGTTGACTCTCTTGAGGATAAGCTATCATTTCATTTTCAACAAGGACCAACATTTTTTTACTCCAAATACACAAAAGCCACAGAAATTAGTTGTTATTACCTTGTTGTCGGGCATAATTACATAGTTACAGCGGTTATTTTCCCGCTTAACATTTAAACATAGACTAGTTCTACCTAAACACTCGGAGTTTCTCCTTCTTTTAGCGACTTTTCGCTATTTTCAAAAGTTTTCATACACGCTAGCTTCATTAGTATTAGCAGTTAGCTATGGCTTCTCCCTCTCCCTCTCCTCTGTCCTGCTCAGTGTGTCAGATGTTCAGTTATTCTTCTGCCTCCTTTAATGATAATGGTTCTTGTATTAAGTGTAGTTTATTTACTGCGCTGGTGGCGAGGCTTAGTGAACTAGAGGAACGGTACCGCACGACGGAGTTATCTTTAGCCGCTATAGCCAGCCCCCAGTAGCCGGTGCGGTCCGACCGAAGGTAGCTTCTGTTAGCCGTCCTCCGGTAGTTGCTCCGGTAGTTCCTCCGGTAGTTCCCCCGGTAGTTCCCGAGCAGCCGGGAAGACAGGGAGGCTGGGTGACTGAGCGAAGGAAGACTAAAACGCCGAAGCCCACAGGTCACCACCAACCCATTCATATTTCTAATAAATTGTCCCCACTCAGCGATACACCCGCTGAGGAACCAACTCTGGTTATTGGCAGCTCCATAGTCAGAAACGTGAAGTTAGTGAAGCCAGCGGCCATAGTTAAATGTATCCCTGGGGCCAGAGCGGGCGACATTGAATCCTATTTAAAACTGCTGGCTAAAGATAAACGTAAATATGGTAAGATAGTTATTCACGTCGGCGGTAATGACACCCGTAGGTCACCAAAATTAATGTGGAGTCGGTGTGTAATTATGCTAAAACAATGTCGGACTCCGTAGTTTTCTCTGGACCCCTGCCCAATGTGACCAGTGATGACATGTATAGCCGCATGTCGTCATTCCACCGCTGGCTGTCGAGGTGGTGTCCAGCAAACGATGTGGGCTTCATTGATAACTGGAAGCCTTTTTGGGGAAAACCTGGTCTGATTAGGAGAGACGGCATCCATCCCACTTTGGATGGAGCGGCTCTCTTATCTAGGAATATGGCGAAGTTTATTTCTAAAACCTGACAGTCCAGAGTTAGGACCAGGAAGCAGAGCTGCTGTCTTACACGCTTCTCTGCGCTTTCTTTAGAACAGTCACCCACCCAAAACCCCATAGAGACTGTGTCTGTCCCCCGACCACCTAAATTATTTAAAGAAATAAAAACAAGAGGAGTCAAACATAAAAACCTAATAAAAATTCAAACTAACTCCTCAGTAGCACAAAATAAGAGAATGAAATGTGGACTGTTAAATATCAGGTCTCTGTCCTCTAAAGCTGTTTTAGTTAATCAATTAATATCAGATTATGATATTGATTTACTTTGTCTTACTGAGACCTGGTTGTCCCACGAGGAGTATGTTAGCCTAAATGAATCCACCCCCCCCAGTCATATTAACACTCACATTCCTCGAGGCACTGGCCGAGGAGGTGGAGTAGCAGCCATATATGATTCAAGCGTTTTAATGGACCCTAAACCTAAAGTAAATTATAATTCATTTGAAAGCCTTGTTCTTAAGTCTTTCTCACCCAAACTGGAAAACACTGCAGCCAGTTCTATTTGTTATAGTGTACCGCGCTCCTGGACCGTACTCTGATTTTATATCTGAATTCTCAGAGTTTTTATCAAGTTTAGTCCTTAAATCAGATAAAGTAATTATTGTAGGTGATTTTAATATTCCTGTGGATGTTAACAATGACAGCCTTAGTAATGCATTTATATCATTAATAGACTCAATTGGCTTCTGTCACAGTGTAAATAAACCAACTCATTGTTTTAATCACACTCTTGACCTTGTTTTATCATATGGCATTGATATTGAACATTTAATAGTCTTCCCACATAATCCTTTCCTATCTGACCATTATTTAATAACTTTTGAATTTATATTATTAGATTATAAGCCATTAGGCAAAACTTCCTACAGCAGATGTCTATCTGACAGTGCTGTAGCTAAATTTAAGGAGGAGATTCCTTCAGTGTTTAATTCAATGCCATGTCTGAATTTAACAGAGTCCTATAACAACTTTTGTCCCTCTGAAATTGATAATCTTGTCGATAGTGCTACAGGCTCACTACGATCAACATTAGACTCTATCGCTCCAATAAAAAGGAAATTATTAAAACATAGGAGATTAGCACCGTGGTACAACCACCAAACCCGCCAGTTAAAACAAATAGCTAGGAAATCTGAAAGGAAATGGCGCTCTTCCACATTATCAGAATATCGCTCAATTTGGCAAGATAATCTTAAAACCTATAGAAAGGCCCTACGTAATGCCAGAGGAGCCTATTACTCAGCACTAATAGAAGAAAATAAGAATAACCCTAGGTTCCTCTTCAGCACTGTAGCCAGGCTGACAGAGAGTCACAGCTCTATTGAGCCACATATCCCCATAAACTTAAGTAGCAACGACTTTATGAGCTTCTTTTATAATAAAATTATTACTATTAGAGAGAAAATTAATCACCAACTGCCATCAACAGTTATCAGTGGCTCTCCAAGTTCAGGAAGTTTAACTAATGTAAACTTAGATATATATTTAGACTGTTTTTCTGCTATCGATCTTCATCAGTTAACTTCAATAATTTCTTCATCGAAGCCATCAACCTGTCTATTAGACCCGATCCCAACTAGGCAGCTTAAAGAAGTTGTTCCCTTAATTGGCACTTCTTTACTGGATATGATTAATCTTTCTTTATTATCAGGGTATGTACCACAGTCCTTTAAAGTAGCTGTAATTAAACCCCTTCTAAAAAAAAAGCCCACTCTTGACCCAGGGGTTTTAGCCAACTATAGACCGATCTCTAACCTCCCCTTCCTCTCTAAGATTCTGGAGAAAGTAGTCGCCAAAGAGTTGTGTGACTTTTTACATAACAATAGTTTATTTGAGGATTTTCAGTCAGGAAGTCCATCATAGCACAGAGACAGCTCTGGTTAAAGTTAATAATGACCTTCTGACTGCTTCTGACAATGGACTTGTCTCTGTACTTGTATTATTAGCTCTTAGTGCTGCATTTGACACCATTGACCATATTATTCTTTTACAGAGACTTGAGCATCAAATTGGCATTAAAGGAACCACACTAAGCTGGTTTAAGTCATATTTATCAGATTGTTCGCAGTTTGTACATGTTAACGATGAATCTTCAATAAATACTACAGTTAGTCATGGAATTCCACAAGGTTCTGTACTTGGACCAATACTATTTACTTTATATATGCTCCCTTTAGGCAACATTATTAGGAATCACTTCATTAACTTTCACTGTTATGCAGATGATACGCAGTTATACCTATCGATCAAGCCCGATGAAATTAATCAATTATCTAAATTACAAACATGTCTTAAGGACATAAAATCCTGGATGAGCTGCAATTTTCTGATGTTAAACTCAGAAAAAAACAAAATTCTTGTTCTTGGCCCCAAAAACCTTAGAGACTCACTGTCTAAAGATATAGTTACTCTAGATGGCATTACCTTGGCCTCTAGCACCACTGTCAGGAATCATGGAGTTATCTTTGATCAGGATTTGTCATTTAACTCCCACATGAAGCAGACCTCCAGGACTGCCTTCTTTCATTTATGTAATATTACAAAAATTAGACAAATCCTTTCACAGACAGATGCAGAAAAACTAATCCATGCATTTGTTACTTCAAGGCTGGATTACTGCAACTCTTTATTATCAGGTTGCCCCAATAAGTCCATTAAAACGCTCCAATTAATTCAGAACGCTGCAGCACGAGTACTGACAGGAACTAGAAAAAGAGATCACATCTCTCCTGTACTAGCTTCTCTGCATTGGCTCCCTGTAAAATGAAGAATAGAATTTAAAATCCTCCTCCTCACCTATAAAGCTCTTCATGGTCAGGCCCCTTCATATCTCAAAGAGCTCATAGTACCCTATTACCCCACTAGAACACTACGTTCTCTGAATGCAGGGCTACTTGTGGTTCCTATAGTCTCTAAAAGTAGAACAGGAGCCAGCGCCTTCAGTTACCAAGCTCCTCTCCTGTGGAACCAGCTTCCAGTTGTGGTTCGGGAGGCAGATACCCTCTCCACATTCAAGAGTAGGCTTAAGACATTCCTCTTTGATAAAGCTTATAGTTAGACTGGATCAGGTGAGTCCTGAACCATCCCTTAGTTATGCTGCTATAGGCCTAGACTATCGGGGGATTTCCCATGGTGCACTGAGCTCCTCTCTTCCTCTCTCTTTCTGCACTCATTCATATCCCATTAATGCATGTTACTAACTTCACTTCTTCCCCGGAGTTCTTGTGCTTTCTCGTCTCGCAGGTTCTTATCGATCCTAGTGGAGCCTACTTCCATGGTCCTGCTTGACTGCCACTGCCAATACTGTTCTGTCTGTCTGTCTGTCTGTCTGTCTCGCTCTCGCTCTCTCACCCCAACTGGTCAAGACAGACGACCACCCACCTAGAGCCGAAGGACCTGTCCTAGGTTTCTGCCTTTTAACAAGCAGTTTTTCCTTGCCCTTGTAGCCAAGTTCTTGCTCATGGTGGTACTGTTGGGTCTCTGTAAATAATGTTATAAAGAGTTCGGTCTAGACCTGCTCTATTTGAAAAGTGTCCTGAGATAACTTCTGTTATGAATTGGCGCTATACAAATAAAACTGAATTGAATTGAATTGAATTGAATTACAATTAAGTGGCTCAAGATGGTGAGATAATTAACACCCAAATATAAACAACCCTGCTGAATTTGCTCCCATCCAGCATCCAACAGAGGCAATTTATAATACATTTGATATTCATTTGCATGAGAATAATACAGCTGAATGAGGGATGGTGTTTTTCTGTTCCAGCTCATCATCGGGGCAAGACGTGGCATTCGAGTGCGACGGCACACAGATGTGGTCCACATTACTCTCATTGATTTATCTGCTTGTTCATTCAACGTATTACCTCACACAAACGCTCTGAAAACAACAATGCTGAAAACAAAAACAAGTAGTCCATTTATCAACCAGGTCTGGAAATAACCGGTTGGCTACGGGGTAAAATGTTGGTCAATCTGTAGGGCCAGAGCACAATCAAGTCCCGCCCACATTTCATCTCTCTCCATTGTCTTTGTATTGCGTGAAGGTGCTTCCTTGTCACTTTCTGTCTGTAAGCAAACAACAGAAAAATGCCTAAAAGCAGCTGTGTGGTGGGACGCACTACCAACAGGGTGAAGAACCCAGAACCAAGATTTTATAAGCTGTCGAACTGAAACAGAAGTGGATACAGGCAATGGAAAGGAAGGCATCAGCAGTAAAGAGGGGGAAAACTGTGGGATCCTAAGCTAACTAAGCTATGCAAGCCCTGGTTTTGATCTTCATTAGGTTAAATGATGATCTTATGATTCGATCAAATAGCCATTCAATGGGATAATTTCTCCAAGTAAAGCAAGGTCAGGAGAAGGGACAGTGAGATAGACCCACAGTATTGAGTTTGTTAATGTACCCTTTCCCCTCTGGTAGACATAGGCTTCTAGAATATTCATTTGACATGCTGAAATCCAATGTTTTTGGTAGCGTTTCTGCCCTAGGTTGCATATTGTGGCGCTGATTGTTTTCCCCTCTGGTGGGAGTGGTTTTCAGAATCTCTACTGGGTAGGAAAGTACAGTCTTCCATGGGATAAATTGTCAGACCTTAGACCTTGTTCATTTGTGTGTAGTTCCTATGAAGGTACAATAAACCTGAATGATGCAGACAGAGCTAGACTCAAGGTCAGCTTACTGTCTTTTTTTGAGGCTTTCAACAACATCTCAGACACTTCAGCAGATGGAGTTCAGTTAGCATCATGTAATTCAACTAGACCTCCACGACAAACAAGCTGTTCAAAACTCCATCCGCTGACATAGACCATGAGATGTGGTTAAAAACACCAGAAAAACGCTAGTAAGGGAAACTTTAGCAAAGTTTTTCAGTTCAAAGTAAATTCCTCACACAAATTTAGACTGGAATTCAGGTTGTGCTTGGGGTCAAAACACAGAGTGTGAACATTTTAACATAGTTAACGTGTTCTATATTCTTCTGCCAACTTTTTTGAGCCTTTGAACTTTTTCACTTCCTGTAAGTCATCTCTTGCTACTTCTAACAAACTAATTAGCATACCATTTCACAAATACCAAGGCATTGCTTTTGGAATCTGAACTATGGAAACAACATTATACAGTACAAAATCTTTTGGTTTATTTTTAAGAGTTGTGAAATGTTGGTTGGACAGAAAAAGAAATTAGAAGACATCAACACTTGAATTTATGGTGGGCATTTTGACAACTTCTGATCAATAAATCAAAATGGTTTAGACTAATCAACATAATAATCATAATGAATAAAACAATAAAAACGCACACAGACAGTGACAGTAAGATGAAAGAGTGAAAGCTGAGTAAAGCAGAAGGAGAGCAGGGATAGCAAAGCCAAGATGCCCACTGTTGACCCGTAACAAGTGGCTCTTTATCAAATGGGCGGCCCGAGCCTGTTCATTTGACTGTTAGCATTACATCTGAGAGGAGAGCCTAAACAAAATTAGATTTTAAAACAGCTATGCCAGACCTCATGGATTTCCAATAATCAAGTAATCTGCGTGAGGAGAAAGAAGAAGGTAGGAAGAGGAGGAGGAGAGAAAAGACAGGTTGTATGCATCAGAAGAGTGAAGGAGTATGTGCATTCACAACACTTTTTCAAACCCAAAAGTACTACCCTTTGCGCCGATAAAAAGGGATGTGATAGAGGAGAAGGAGGGAGACAGAAGGAGATACATAGTATGTACGTGCATGTGAGGGTGTGTGCCTTTCCTTCTGTTTAGGCCAGTGCATATAATTGGTTGCCATCCTCCTCTCATTAATAACTGCACCAGACTCCATGGGACTTTCCAGCCCTTTCCCTCTGCACATTTTAAGAGTCCCATACAGCCCCCAGCACCGCTCGCTGTGTCGATCAATGGTCCCTGATTATTCCATTTGTTAGGCCCGCAATAAATGAAGGTTATTAAAATGGTGGAGAGCATCGATCTCCTCCAGGCGTGCCATGGTTAGCTGGCAGCAACAGGTCAGATATGGGACGCTTCAACTGAAGAGAGCACCTAACAGAGTTGGACTACAAATACAAAGAGTGTTTTTTGTTTTGTTTTTTTATCTAAAAAATGGAATGTTGTAAATATTTCAGTTCAGTTCTAATAAGGGTTCAGGGTACTTGAAATGCCCACAATCAAAGTCAGGGCTAACAGCCTGACATCATTGCCTCCTCCTGACTGCATCACACTGCCTCCCCCAGTCCTCCTCCAACAATTCTGTCTCTCTTAAGTGTCTTTTTAACACACACGACATACGACCACTTACAAGTCCCTCCTGTCAAATGCATTCGTAGTGTTTTACAAAAGTAGTGATAGATAGATTAATCAGTCAAAATGACAGATAATTGTCCAACTGGTTAATCAGCACTGGCTGATCCCGGTGGTCGAGAGGCTGATAAGAGGCATTCGACAGGTTTCCCCTTGTTTTCCTTTAAATACACATTGTCACAATCTGAAAACTACAGCATAACCTAATGTATTTTTCTATTTCATTAATTAATAAAAAATCCATCTAGAACAATATGTTACTGACTAAGATAACCATGTATATTAGATTGTAATGTTCAGTGGAATACAATGTGGAATTATAGAAGTCTTTTCCTTGTTTTGATTTCGTATCATCAGCCATCGCCCTGCTCTCTAAATTGCATATTAGCGATGCAAATATGCGAGGATTCAAATTGGTGAGATGAAAAATGAATCGTGATATCAATTGTGGTATTAATGCACAAAGACATGAGTTTACAAAAGGAAATATGCATGTTCTGCACAGATTATACCTTCCTCAGGAGAACATTTGTTTTTTATGAATAAAATACAAGGTTATTGATTTCAGTCATAATTTGTCTTCAATCTCATTTTGATAAAAAATCATGAGAAAATCCTTTCGTTAGTGTATCATTAATCTCCATCGACCATTAACAAAAAGTGACAGAAGTAGTTGTGTGAAGAATGAAAAAAGAAAGTGTGAGAGAGATTATTAAACCTGACCTACTATCACACTTTTGACTGAGCGCTGCGTAATTGTCAGTTTTCAAAAGTTAAAAAAATTCTCAAATAAAACCTCCCAGTATTACACTGTTGGAAATGGAATTTAAAAAGCTGATAGATTAGTTTGTTTGAAGCAAAGCCAGGCCTTTGACTGTATGGGTATTTGCAGATGTAAGGGAAAAGAGAAAAAGAAGATTCTGCATACTGCGGTCAAGTTCCCACGAGCAACATCAATAGATGTGTGCGACTGAAAATATAAGTGTACAAGTATAGGCACTAAGGGTATACTGCAAACATACTGTACACCCACACTTTTTGCTGTCTGTCTGCACAAGAATTTTAATATTCATTTATCCAAGGAGGGACAACACCGTACAGCTTACTCAGTTACACACATTTAAATACACAGAATGACGTCATGTCCAAGACCTTTGCAAATTTGCAAAAGTTTCACTGTGATTGCTCTGTCAAAGATATTTAATCAAAAAAAGATGCCTGGTGGGAAGAAATGCATGAAGGATTACAAACAAAATCCATCACTGATGTGCCAGTTCCTAGAAATTAAAAGAATATCACTTTATTCTAAAAAGATAAAAGGACACCTCAAACAGTCTGTACTGCAAACCTGATAAAAGCATTGAGATGGGTACACAGGTTTGACTGCGATGACAAAGTCAGACCATTTTAAGCTTCCTATGAGCCAGAAAAACATGACACGGTTCACATCCATCTCCACTAGAAGACAGAGCGCGCTACTGTACATTAATCTTCATTCTCAATAAAAACCCATCAGCATTATCCCTCCCCTAATTACCATGATACAAAGAGGAAATGAAAGATGATAAAAACGGAGGCAGTCATTTCCAAGCAACTAATGGGCTTGATAAAACCACACTTTTTTTTTTTTTTTGAGGATACATGAAATCTTTGGAAATCCAAAAGTCCCACAGGTGTAGAAAAACATTAGACGGATATGAACAAATTGAGCCTGCTCTTAACCCAGAGGGAGGTCAGAGGTCAGGTGAAGGCCAGTGTCAGAAAATCATCTTTCACAGACTCGCTTGTCCCTTAAAGACAACGGCTGAATAATTCACCTGTATGTGTTATTTATTGCTTTCTTTGTATGTTTTTCTGTTGCTGTTGTTGAAGTGTGTAAAAATCTATTTAAAAAATGGAACAAAACAAAAGGACTGCATCTTGGGAGCACGGTGGGAGCTTGTTTACAAGTGGTCTTTAATCCAGAGTTTTTGTTTCGGGACAGGTCCAGCATACTCACTATGCTAACCCCGCTGCATTAATTCAACACCAATATGAAATCACTGGCATGCAATCATTTCCAGTACTTTGCAAACATGTTTGTTTTCGTGTCTCTGTGGCTGAAAGTCTATATGCTGCCTAATGAACTGTGTGCATTGATTTAATTCAACTAATGATGCAGAAGACAAAGCCGCATAGACCACCTGTCTCATTGCCACATTATTACAACGAGCTTGGATATTGATGACTTATTGATTTCATTATTCTAAGTCAGAAAACCCGGCAGGCAATGCACGTGTGAAAACCAGCGGGGACGGATATGAAAGAAATTTTAATTAATCTTGTGTGTGCGCACGTGTGTGACTAAAGGCTATCCAGAGTTGTACAGGTTGTCTGACGACCACCCTGAGCAACAGTGACACACAAATACAGTTAAAACCCCTGCCTTCCTTAAAATTAAGACCAAAACCTGGAGTACCCTTGAGCCATGTGTAAGTCCAAAAGGGAGGTCACATAAATGACAAATGACTTGATGTGTTCAATTTTAAAATCTCAGGAAAGGACATTGTTTTACAAACGCCCGCAGGCTGTTTTCACACAGCTACAAACTGCTTTGACGATTCAACATTCTGCTGTAACAAAGTGTTTCAACAACAATGTGCTGTCACTGTGTTAATTACAACAGTGCTGTGGGCATCAGGGGAGATAATGGCAACGACTAGGCCCCTGATAGATACTCAAATTTTGTGACAGAATATCATAGAGGACTTGGTGAATCCTAGTGAACGTGTTGTGCTAGTGAGAAGAAAGGAAAACACTCCACTGCCAATAAGAATGTACACAGACACAACAGTGTCCCAGTTTTAAGTCCTATCTGGGTTGTGGTCGTATTTGAGATGTGACATTTACATGGAACATAGAGGAACGTTTTCATCCTGTTGTGTAAATGATTTGTTGGCTCCTTGCATTTGCATAATCTGTCAGAGAGTTAGTGGACAGAGGCTGGAATTTATGTAATCAGTGTTCGGATTATGCAGCACATAGTATAGATTTGCTTTTGTCATCTAATCAGCAGTAATGGAAGGTAGTCGTAATGTAAAGTCAAAGCACCTGCCCACCTGACACACAGTAATCAGAAATGTAGGTTGGCTGTTTACATGCCATGATTTCTATCAGGGCACTCAGACCAGTATATCAGGCTTCCCAAAACCAGGTTAAGGGCTTTACATGCACATAACCTGGAGTGGGTACTCCAAAAACCTAAACATAGCAAGGATACCAATCCTGCGTTTGGCTTGGTCCGGGTTAACTGCGCTGAACTGAGGCCGGTTTGTAGAGCTTCTCTGAATCTCTGTAGTTTGAAGTTTATGTGCCTGCCCGGATACTGATTTACATCTGCTTTACATTACCGCTGATACAAACCAAACACCTCCTGCTGCTTCACATTAAAAGCTTTCCACTGGTGAAGGAACGGGAGGCTTTTACTTTGAAGCATCTAAAAGAAAATCTGTTGTTTATCACAGAGTGAGCAAAGTTTTGTTTGCGTTGCCATTCTTCAATAAAAACAGGTGTACATAACAATATGGACATATTTGCCACTGTTTGGTCAGAGAATCAGTGAAATTATTGCAGAGAGGAACAGTGCAAACAGAATCAGTTACTAAATAGTGAACAGCTTCCTGCATTTGGTCTGCAAACACACACCCCCAGCATTATTCACTGTTGTATCACATCCAGGTAACCAACGTCTTTAAGTTTGCCGTGTTGTGGTCACGTTGAGTCAACATAGCTTGAGTGGTCGCAGCATGATGACATGTAAATACACTCAGTCGGAGGTTTGCTACATTTTTGTTTCAGTCTTTAATTTTTGGGCTTTTTTGCTGGAACATGATTGAATAATGTCTGATTGGATATGATTTTAAACAGCTGAGCCAACATGTTTTAAATTGACTGGATTCAGAAGAATGTGACTCTGGAAAAAGGCTACAGATCAATCACTCAATGTTACTTACATAGAAATACAAATTATAGAAGATAGAAAAGGTATATGTGACTTGAGAAAGATTAAAACAGAAAAGAAAAGTTTAATCTTTCTAGTTTCTACATATTTTTTAGCACATTTAGACTATATCCGAGATGTGCCCTTTTTCTGTTAGGTAAGCTTTGACTCATCATAATAATAAGTGTTTTTTTCCTGCATGTTCTTTGAGCTGCAGAGTGTCATAAGAGGGTTAATTAAACATGAATCTTTTTCTTATAGAGACTATTAATTAGCCCACTCTCAGGTCTTAACAGGACTCTTAATTAAAGGCAGCAGGAGCACTGGCGAGGTCAGTAAGCCCACAGTATGTATGTAAGTGTGCTGTCTGCTACAGGTGCCTCATTAGAGTGATCGGGATAAAGTTCTAAGTAGTTCAAAGCTATTTTCAATATAATACAGTCAAAAAGTTCACCTTTCTCTCATTTAGTATTCTGTGAAAAAGGCTAAAAACAGTTAGACAAACTCAGATCATACTGTATATCCTGCGCCATGTGTTGAGTGTTTAAACCTTCCACTTTCCTCTTACATGTCCCCAGTCTCCACAAAATTGCTGCAACGACAAATTCCTTCCCATTTGTTACTGGCAAGTAAAATCAATTCTGATCCACCTTCACGCTGAACAAGCTGAACGGCTCCCATACTCCTAAAAATAAGCCTCGACGACGCCATTTCTGTGTCTGACAGGATATCGGGCCGGGACAAATGGGCATCAGAGGGAGACAGAATGCTGGCAGGGTTTCTAAAGAGGCCACAGTGTTAGGCTAAGAAGAGCCAGACATAAAGTTTGCGTCAAGCCCCTCTGACGTCACACAGCTTACAGCTCCACAGGGGATTGTGAAGCATAATAGGTAGGGAGAGAAATGGTTCTGTGTGCAAGGTAGGTCAACATCCAGCTTTGAGAGAGTTTATTTTTTTAAAGTAATGTTTAAACCCCAGGGGCCAGAGGAAGAAAACTCTGTAGAGTCACGACTAAAACTGTGTGTACTCACAAAGACAGATATACACATTCTTTTTGTCAGATTAGAAATCTCAATCATCGCGGAACAATCCCCATGTCCACAGGCCAAACAGGCCTTTTTCAAAAGACAGTTTAACAGTTCACAGTAGGAGAAGCACAGGTGTAAATAATAAAATGAATGCTAGCTTAATTCC
This sequence comes from Dicentrarchus labrax, assembly GCF_905237075.1. Taxonomy (NCBI): domain Eukaryota; kingdom Metazoa; phylum Chordata; class Actinopteri; family Moronidae; genus Dicentrarchus; species Dicentrarchus labrax. The sequence goes on from NW_026136721.1 coordinate 10,081,101, forward strand.
ATTTAGCTGCTTCACGTTTCAGGGTCCTGGTGTTGTTCACACTGCCATGGCTTACAAGGACACTTGAATAGAACAGAGCCATTGTTAATGCCGTTAGTAACACCTGTCCTTGTCCACTGTGACAAGTGAAGATATCTGCTGTGAAAAAGGCCTACTTTTGTCCACTCCAGCAATTTTCTAATTAAAGCCTGCAGGTGTTAATCAGTGTATTGTTAAATACTGAAGTAAACAGAAACAAACACAGACAGTCTTGTTTTACAGCATCTGACTGAAAAAGTCTAATCAATGTGTTCCATCATTCTTATTTGGATTTTGGCTACTGTGTTTTCCCACATACATAATGCATCTTTAGAGCTAATGTAAGCTCTCATTACAACAGTCATAAGAAAGCATAATTATGAAGAATGTCAATTATTCTACTGTTCAGAATCACATCATCCTTTTCACTGGGTCGTCATGTTTTGCTGCCTCTTTCAAACACCATGTGGTAATGGTAAATCTATTGTGCAAGGGTCTACACTACAGTACCATCAATGCTTCCAAAATCTCCCAAAAGTCCCAACTTTTCTCTTAATAAACATAATCCAGGTTTGTCCTACAGTGTATGGTTATAATGCATTATATATTATACATACGGGATTCATGTGAATTCTTACTGTTTTTACTGATCCAGCTTTTGACTTTATTCCAACCTACAATGACCAGCTGTCAGGCTAAAAACAAGTGTACCACCCGTGGATCAATACTGGTCAAAGCTCTTACTGCAATCACTCATCTTATCAGGTCGAGGTTCATGTTCGTTTGCTATCAACACACAGGTGTCATGTTCTGTGTTCAGTGTGAGAATGGCCGAAAGCAACAAAAGACAGCACCTGTCGAATTAGCGTCATTTTTAATTTTCTTGATGTGAACTAATCAAACCAATGTAAAATCATTTACTTCCTGTCAAGCTGACTGTTTTAATTTCACACTGCAGGTCCAACAGCTCCATAAGGTAACCTTGATACTTAGACAAACATCTGACCTTAATTACTATTCTGTCAAAATACTCTATGCCCTCTCAATAGCTTTCTAAAGAACAATTAGGTAGCTTTTTATTCCTTCAAGGGGCCACTAGTCAGCTGAAGGTAGCCTTGACCTTGGACTTACATACTGTATATCTGAAGACTGTTATCACGATTCTACTGTACAGATGTAGTAGACGTACACGCAATCATGCTGCACACAAAGTGGGACACACAAGCAGCTGTGCCCCAATTGCAAATACACACACAAAACTGAATAGCTGTCATTGGCTCAACAAGGGAATAAACACACCATTTTGACCAATGGGCCTTGTAATTGTACAGCCATCCTCTCTCCCCCTGTGTTCATACAGAGGCAACTCTCTAAGTGTGTGTGTGTGTGTGTACACATGTCTCCAAGAAAAAGACCTCTGATTTCCCACAGTGCAAAACATAATTTACTGCCCACTCTATGCCTTACACTGCACACCTCTCTCACCAGGCTTAACCGTTCGCATACCAACTCACTCGATATCCTAACAGTGCAAGATACTGTCCACCAGCTTAAATCATCCAAAGCAATTACAGGCCAAGTTCTGTATGTGATCACCCATGAACAACTGAAAAAAAAAATCTACAAAGCTGCAAAATAACATTCTAGTACCATGTTTGGGGCACTGCAATGACCAGTGCAGGCTGGTTCCTGAACTGTGCTTGTGCCCAGTGCAGTGAATAAATTACTACATATGCAGTAATAACTAAATAATAACCAAATAATGCTTCAAATGTAAAAAAATAAATATTTAGCACTGTCCAACTAGTAGATCTATTTAAATCAAAAAATAACCTTTAAGCCATCTGAAGGCAGCAGGACACATGTGTTGATAAATCTGCAGCACCAGAGCACAGTGCCATTGCACACAACTGTCCACCAGTTTCACCTTCATTAAATCACATGCAAACGACACCTGCTGCAAAATAACCACACACACCTCTACTCACATCAGACATGCACTACTAAGCAAATGTCACTGTATCACACTTTCAGACACGATTTAACCATTTACAAAGTGAACTGCAGTAGGATTAAGACTGAAATAGTGTTGGTATGATGCGATCATTTAAGTGGCTTCACTAAACAATTTTTAATGTTTCTCTCTATCATCATTTTACCAGTAAACTACACCATCTGCCTTTGGCTGCAGAGTTTTGGTGCTATGTGTTGACAATATGCTGCTCTGCACATTCAGGACAACAATAATGATTTCCTGGAGAAGCTGTTTTATTTGAGTGGTTGTCGACATGCTTCTCTGTGATTGGCTCAGCTGTTTCAGAGCATTGAAACTTGTGACGTGACTGGCTGAGAGTATTTATTAATCAACGCACCCTCTGATCCATATTCCACTGCAGCCAGCCACTTGCTGCACATACATGAACCAAAATAGCAGGTGAGCTTGAAGCGCTCCATGCACCCAACATCAAGGACACTCCACTGTATCAGGGCTCGGGCTGCACAATATAGTACAAACGTCACATTGCAATTGCTTTGAGACTGATATGAAATGATTCATGATTAGCTTCCTGTGAGTTGGATACTGCACTTTGCGATTATAATAATATTGCGATTAATTGTGCAGCCCTACTCCATTAACCTACAGGGCTTCATTGAGTGAAAACTATGACAACTTAACCGAATGCTAAACTAATGTCAAAAAGCACCCTGAATATTCTTACAAGTAAATATAGCGTGCTAACAAATTTAGAAAAATAAAGTACACAAAAAAGCTGCAAGTGCATCCATTGCCATTCATATCCCAATCACATTATCAAACAAAAAGATTACTTTTGAAAAAATCTTTTTCAAATCCATAATTTTGCAATTAGTGCCATCTTAAAAGATGGATTTAACCCCGGGCCAGAGTTACATTCAAAGCCAAATACTCCCTGAATAAAACACAAAACGCTCTCTTTAGTCGCAGGTCTCTGAGCCCAGAAATGTGAAAGGACACATTCTTCTTACAAGTGTACAAATGAGGGTCTATGGCCTGAAAACGCTCTGAGCAGTGAAAAATGTTACACGCTGATTTAGCATGGCTTTCTGATAGGAATGCCCATTTCAGCCAGCTCCTATTACCTCTTTTAAATCAATACCAGAGTCACATTTAATGATGCCTTCTAATTCAACATTTCCCTGAAGCCTGACACTTTGGCAGGCACTGCGTGGTAATTCCACTGATGTCCTAACGGCAGCGATGTGTTACATTTTCATTTAGACGAATTTCTACAATAGGTGCATTTTTTGTGAGCATTATGCATGACTACGTAGCATTTGCCATCATTACAACGGTAGCGCTCTGCAGCCACGAGGCAATGAAAGAAGAAGGTTGGTGGCACCGCAGTGGATCAAACGACAGCTTTATGAGAGCTGAAATACACTGTGGCCATTCATGAGGGAAAGCAGTGAGGTTCCCCCGTCAAAGCGTAGCACGGGTAGCCTCCAGCAGAATGTAATGAATTAGCACTGTAATAAAGACAAGGGTAGCCAGTGATTTGCTGCTGTGTCCTGGCTGTTTAAAGACAGATGTCCCCTCAAAGCACAGTGTGAGGCATCAGTGCATCTGATTCGTCTCTTTAACGAACTGAAATTTTGGTATTGTGGAGGGCCAACTGACCAATCTTAAGCACTACCCCTACCCTTAATGCACCAATCACAGCTTAACACAAACTTGGACGACCTCAGTCATCTTTCTGCTGCCAAGCGCCTACACTATCAATGCAAACCACAAAGACACTTTTTGGTTTGCAATACTTTAGGAAATATGATTGATTCATATCACTCTCATATCTAAGTGTTTCACAAGAAAGCAAATAAGTCCAAGTGTCAAACTCTTCCTTTATAGAAACGTTACCATATTTTTTCCTTCCAGGTACCTGAACTGAGTACTGATACCGTGTTCTTGGTGACACCTTCCCTGATTGCAGTTGGTGCATAAATGAATATGTATGGACATCGCTAAATTCCAAAAGTAGTGAGTAAACTTGAAGTCAAGGTTAAACATTAGCAACAACTGTGCAGATAATAGAAATAGTGTCTAAGGATGAGGCTTTCAGTATTCTATATTTTTCTGATGGTCAAGAAATTCCTGAAAAGACCAAAACTGACAACGTGTTAGTCTGTTTAATTAATGTACACTGTCCCTGTTAAAATAAACCAATAAATAAAGAAAATAAAGAAAGAAATAAAACCTTCCGTGCATGTCTGTGACGCTCACCTCAAAGTGAAAAAATAATCATCAATTATAATCAACTGTCCCAGATTTCCTGTTTTATTAGTTCCATCTATAAAAACTAACATGGTTCCCTCAGCACTACAGGAGAGAGACTCAAACCACGGCCCAGCACAGGGAACATCCTTAACCTGCCGAATTACCCCAGACATAAGATGAGCAGAGAAATTACCCTGTCCTTCATCCTCCAGCTCTGTGCTAAGGCCTTGGAGCCCTCAATCTTCTCCGAGTGCCGTTTCTTCATGAAGGCCAGTGGAAGTTTCCAGTCATTCATGTCAGCCTCCTCTTCTTCTGCGAGGCCCACGGCCGGCGAATGAAGCAATTCTGAGTCCATTTTCATCAGGGCCCTGCAGGGGAGAGCGCTTGTTAGTGACACAGATTTCATTTGAGTTTCTGTGGCCTGTTGTGGTGGGAAACTAACACTAAAAACATACTCTTTACTCTCACAGCAACGATAAAAATGGCTGATACATTAGCCACGTTCTACTTAACTAATGTATAAGATTTCAGTTTCACTGATTCTTGACTTATATTTAAGAAAATCATCACTTGGAGGAATTAGAGGTGAAGAAGTGGAGAAGTCGCCTTCTCCACCATGATGCCACCTGTAAGTGGCATCATTTCTTTTTTACCATGTGTATGGTGGCGTGGGAAGCTAGCTTATATATACTATCAGTGCTTGAGCCAGTGCATACTGGCACCGCTCTGCAAGCAACACAACTCAGCTTTCTTCTCTTCGATATTGGTGTTTCAATGGCTGATGCCGATATTTACAGAGCAGGGCTGCCGACGGCCGATATCAAACGGGAGAAAAGCCCTGTGTAATTCTATTCTACCCTGCAGGAAATTCAGGTATACGTATGTTTACAGCCAGATGCATGACAGTTACAAAACAGGGCTTCAACCCAACGTTTTCACCATCTTCCCAAAACTCACATGGGAGAGCACTTACACTGTTCCACAGCAGCTGCACTGACCAGGCTGCCTGCAGATGTGTCGTCAGACAGTTTTAGTTTATCGGCCTTGAGAGCGCAGATATTGGCTGGTGCCAAATAACTCCAAATGCCAGATAATCAGCCAGATGAATTGGTCTATCACTAGTCAGTATAGCCTGCACTGAATAATCTAATGCTTCAGTTGACTACATTGGACATCAATACTGTCTGGACATCCACTGGACATAAAACATGGTCCATTTTCCCTTTAACGTTTTGGAATTTTTGGCTCTGTTTGTTAAAAGAAGAAAAGAACATTTTTGATGCTCAAAGGAAGACATCCAAACATCGTAGGCATCATAATGAGTATGAAAGAAATTCAAACAATACAAACAACTACACAACTCGCAGCCTAGCTTCCATCTAAAGGGCTTTCAGTGCAGTTGTGATGTTCCCAGCAAAAAACTCTTCCTCTAGGAAAAGCTTCGCTGTTGCCATGGAGTCGAGCTAAAACATTTTTCTCTTTCACTTCTAGTGTAATGCTAGTGAGGCATTTACCCTACGGCTGTGAAAACAGAAAGACACCAGTGGGCGTATGTGGGTTTGAATTCAGTACCTTCTGTCACACCAATATCTGACAACGTGAAAAACCTCAGTGGCTGCGGAGTTTTCCACTTTATGACGGGTACATGAGTCACGTGTCAACCTCAATCTCAAAATCACAACAACTGAAACCAAACACACGCACATCTGGACTCGTTCAGGTCAACAGTGTGGCTGCCTGCCTCCTCACGGCAGCATCAGGCCGGTGTCACACTGTCACACTGTCACACAGGGACACAGCACCTGGATGATGTCATGATGGAGGCTCCAGCTGGCCACGTGAACACCGCTCGAGCCACAGACCAGGGGCTGGTTGTGTTGTGTGTGTGTGGTGTGTGAGTAAGGCCCGGCTGTGTTAAAGGGAGTCCACAGCCGGAGCTAATAACCCGGTCGGCTAGCTCAGTGCTAGCTGGAGCAGCGCGGCTAATGTGACAGCTCTGGCTCACAGCACGACGGGCTAATGCTATTTACAGCCGCTTCTCTCTTTCTCTCTTTCTCTCTTTCTTTCTTTCTTTCCAGGCTGCTTGCGAAACAACACGAGCAGAGAGAAAAGTGAGACAGAGCAGATGTGCAGAAATGGCGCTAGTGGTGGCAGATGCGGGGCAGATGCGGGGCAGACCTTGGTGCGGTGGGATTATCGACCCGGGCTGAGGAAGCTCTCCGTCTCCGGACGATGACAGACACGGTCGCACAAACAATCCTGGTCAGAAAATGGTAGGGCAGCGTCCACAGCCTGTAGAGTATGTCAAACCCGTCGAATCCAAGCTGGACGGGTGCGTGTTTGCAGGGGAATCTGCGGCTCCTCTCCCCACGGCTCTTCGCTATGGGAAGGGGCTGGAGACGAGGCCCATCTTCACACGGACAGTCTGCCACAGCCACACGAAGCACCGGCCACACTTAGCGATGACTGGGGTCTTATGGCCTCCTTCTACAAACCAGCGACCCTGGTAGCTGATTTGGTGCTTTGGTTTTCGCGAAAATCCCGCACAATCCCGAGAATTTCTCCGGAGAGGCACTTCTTCAGCACTTCTGCAAGGGCGCAGCCATCTTGGGTTGGACCCAGAATGCACCGTTGGGGCGGCGAGGCTGTCGTGAAACGTCACCGCTGTTGTTCCTGTCACACAGAATATAAACACACACACTCACTGAACGAGAGCGAAAGAAATATGGTTTATAATGCTGTACAGATTATACCTACTCGTACGTTTGTGTCACTCTTCGTTAATATGGATGTCAGTTGTATTTTTTTTTTTTTTCTGAAATGTGTCTTTTAAGTTACACTCATCTCTTTAACTTTTCTAATTTCAAGTCTGTGACAGAAGTGAGTCCTATTTTTTTTTTCTTCTCTTTTATTATATTACCTTGCGTGGTCTTTTTTTCTCTTCTTTTTGATATAAATAAATAAATACAATTTCTAATTTTATTGCACATTTTTGGTTGAGAAATTATCTTAATGGGAAATAATAAATTGTATTTTACTACTTTGTTGACATACAGTTGGACACAAAATATGAATTAAAATCCTATGCAACTGGGTATAATGGGCAATATTTGATGACACTTCAAGGCCATTTTATGGTGGTGTTGTATTAGTACATAACATTATTAGCAGCTAAACTACAGGCAAAAAAATATGTATCACTTTTCTGACAGTTCCAATGTTGAATACCCAAAGCCAAAAGCCAAAGGTACACACCGATTTCCAGGACAAAGTTGACTGATTTCAATTTCACTTATTTATTCTGGCTAAGGTCACATATATTTTTTCTTACCCAGTCAACAATGAAATAGCAAATCCAATACTATTTCACAGTTCCAAATAAAGTTACAGATTATATACATTTTATGTTTCCATATTTTTGAAAATGTAAAAAAAGCTATTGTATGTAGCAGGTTGTCAAACAAATAAACTTATAAATCCAGATCCCATCCTTCCTGGAAAGGAAAGAGATCCCAAAAGGAGAGCAGTAAGAATGTGTGAGCCTCCAGAGAATGGTAATTCTTTATTTTGGCAGCATGCTAAATTACTTTTTGATGACAATAGGCCCAAAAATGAATTAGTTTCGATGCCAAATAAGAAACTAGAAACAACCATATTAATAACTCAGGCTTTCACACTGAGATTATAGGCACATGATATACATGAATATTCACTGTCAGTGTGATAAATAGCAAAATGATGCTGATGACAGGTACTACTGATGGATAGCTAGCTTGAGTAGGAGGCTGCTTGAGTACGGTCATAGGCTACAGTAAAGCAGCAGCAGTGAACATGACTGTGGTCTACAGATAAAGTTATTTACAGGCAAACCTGTTGATTCAATGAAATATGTATAGAGGGGGGAAGACTAAAAGAGCATGACGGCTGACTGATCAACCTTCATTTTTCAAGGTATAAGATAAGATGTACCTTTATTGATCCCCCGTAGGAGAAATTCAAGTTACACACAGTATAGGGGAATGTAGTGCAAATAGTACAGAAGTGGAAATAAGATATCACAAAATAAGAGCATTACAAAATATAACAGATATATTATAGTATATAAGACTATAAATGAAAAGTATATACACTATATGTAATATGTAAGTTAAAATGGTGTGCAAATATTTGAGCAGCTTTGACTAAAAACTAAACTGTACATTTGCAACTTAAATATAAACGGTTGTGCAAAAGGTTTGTGCGTTGTAGGTTGGAGTTTGAACCAGTCTTAGTCCTGTTGTGGAGTCTGATGGTCTACAACTGTCTATGAAACAGTTTTCCAGTCCAGTTTGTAACATTTACATCTATTGACAGAAATGGAATACAATATTCATAGATATGTTTTTATTAGTGTATAATCACCTGAATATATGAATCGTTAATTATTCATTACCTACCATCGCCTTCCATGGAGTCTGCTTTGTTGAACTTCCATGTTTCTACAGTGACCCAAAACAGACAAACCAAACACTCAGGTTGGAAAATACAGACGTGAGCACTGCTCAGTTAGTTGCAGATATGCCACTAAGTCCTTTACACTTGTCTTTTAATATGAAATGAATGCATTTAAACCTGTCAAAATTGTAATCCAAACATGCATCAAATTGCACCTTTACACTTACAAAATATTTGGTTTTCTAGTCCCCAAAAAACGGGCATGGCTATGATGTTTTGCGAAGTGCCCCTATGTGTTGGTCTGGTCTATGATCTGGAACTCACTATAAAGCTCTGTAAAGCCAACATGAGCTGCAGATGCAGGTGATAATTCTCTGCAGGTCATATGAGTGACCCCTTTCACATTGTTTCCACTGATTGTATTATTATGAGAATATTGATTATAGCCATTTTAAGTGCTTATCTAAAACAAAACAAATACATAAATGGAAGATTTGAATAATGTGATTTATTTGTTCTTGTTCAACAACATGATGACATTTACGGTGCACAGCCTTTGCTTTTCTCAGTACTTGGCATATAAGCATGGAGTCAAGTGTATTTACACGTGCTTCGTCCTCAACATCCTTTGCTGTCAGGCTTCACACTCATTTCTCAAACAGCAGGAGATAAAGGTTTGTTTTTGAAAGAGGAGTCACGGAGAGAGAGAGCTGTCCCATCTGTCCCCGAGTCAAAATCTACCACCAGTCTGCATGTAGTCGCTCAGTTGGTTGTGACATTACTGAGAGACATTTAATTGGGAGAGCACAATCAGTTACCAGTTTGTTCTTGGTCAACAAAGAGATTTGCTCTTAGGCCTTAATGACTTAAATCAAGCACAACACAGTCTGTCTTGGGCACAAAGGACAATGCTCCGCCGAGATGACTAACAGCTTTCTTTGGGCTGTCAGCTCATCAGAAAACATGAAAATGCTGCACCAGATGGATGGAGCATGAAAACATCCCTCTCGGTGCATTTGCCAGCGCAACAATCATCGCCGCGGCCTCTTGGCTTGCCGCACTAACAGCGCAGGAGCAATCTGGTGTGTAAGAAACTCATAGGTACATCTGACCAAATCCTCTCGTCTCCCAGTCCCAGTGTCCACTGCAGGGGGAAACCAATCCAATCTCCAAGGTGTGATAGAGGTTGGGACCCTGGGATAGCTGATAGCTAAGAGTGGGAGGACAAGAAAGAGAAGATTAGTCGACTTTTTTCTCCTCATCTGCCCTTCCATCATGCATGGAACAGGGTGACATGATCAACTGGGCTGGATCCTCTGAGCTGGGGCTGCCCCCCGACTTAAATCAGACAGGAAAAAGGCTAAAAATCCAAGGATTGATTGCAATGAGGCAAACGAGAGAGCGAGAGACAAAAGAGACTGATGGATGGATGGATTCGAGGAACTGAGTGCTCCATGAGAGGAAGCTTTGCTATCATGTGATCCTCCAATGGGACGCAGAGAGACCAGTGACCCCTCTCAAGAAGGAAACTGGAGACACAGGAGCTGTAAGGGAGCATTAATCCTCTTCTCTGGTGCGCTCATGTCTTATAAAGACACATATTTCACAAGACCTTTCTCTCTCAGGGACTTATTTTCACTCATAAATCAAGGTCAACAAAAATTAGAATAAAACATTTTAACATTTTAATTATTGCGTTCGCTGCTATAACCTCAAAACCCTTGGAAACACAATCTCGTTCAACCTCTGAGCAAGTTTCAGGAAAATAAAAGGTTATTCTGAATTTCAGACTCTCTGTCCACCCTAATCATGCATCCCCTATTGCTGTTTTCAATCCAAGTTTACTGTACATCGATAAAAACACAGCTGCAGTGATTAATGCTTTGTTCTGCTTGGAATAATGATGATCAGTATTTACACTCTGAGCAGTGAAAGCCTCAGGCTTCATAACTCACACTCAAGGTTGACTGAGAATATGAATTGTAAATCTATCAAGTCCCCAACTGAAATTTGTAAGACGATGATTGCTGCTGTGCGGGCTTTAAATGGTGTTCACTGGGGGTTGATGTTTAGATAGACATCAGATTATTTTTTTGGCTGTCAGAAGCTGCAGGGACATGCTGTGGCGGCACCTGACTGATAAAAAAAAAGGCTGCAGGCTGTGGGTGGATGCCAGAAGCTGCAGTTGACTTGTGCCAACTGTACGGTGAAGCTGAGGCTAAGTGCCGGAGGCTGACAGAAACGGCCGTCAAACAGATCGTAGACAAGGATTGAGGCAATCCGAAGAAGTTGTAGTCAGGATCTGGTGTTAAAAGGGTGCAGGTGTACACAAGGTGCAAGCAGAAATCATTGCAGATGATAATGGGCCCTATAGCTGTGATAGTGAAGGCTGCAGCGGCAGGAGGAAGCTGCAGTTGAGATTAGTTACCCACCAACCCATTTAAAAAAAAAAAAAGTGTAATATTATTATTATTATTTGTTAGTATGCGTCATAAACAAATGCCACACACCACAATATTTATAGACTAAGCTAATTTGCAGTGCAAATCCCTAGATGGGCCTTCAAGTACAAAAGCATAAAACACAAACTCAGTTGTTTATGTGCATTAAAAAAATAACTCAGCAAGTAATACAGACGGAACTGTACAGGACATCAATAAAGGAAGCACCAGATCGCTACATATCACTATGTGACTGATCCCTCTTCAAAAACAATTTCAGTTTGAGTTTGACAAAATCCCAGTCAGGATCCAGGTTCTGTGGGTAAGGAATTCCACATTTTGATCCCCCAAAAAGAAAAAAGCTGTTCCACTCTGAGTGGAACCACAAAATCACTGAGCCCCTGGGGATTCTGGTAAATTAAACAGCAATGCGTTTTTTTCAAAGCCAGTCCCTGTTATTCTCGAAGATCCACAGACCTCAGTGGAAACAGTTGGTAGAATTTAAAAGTTAATTTAGAGGTTAACTAAAGATTTTACACCCTGTTATTAGCACCGGGTTAGAGCTAAACCACCATAAAAACAATGTAAGAAATTACAAATTACTAATGTAAGTCTATGTCAGATCAGTTGCTGTACATGGCCTGATATGCATGTGTTTTTGCAGATTATTGAATGAATAATGGTACATTTTTATTTTTATGTGAGTTGACTGCTGGCTGTTGGAGGACACTGGTCGATGAGCTTCCTGTTTAGATCCTGAGGCTGTATGTGGAGGTTGGTCTGAGACTGGTTGCCCTAAAGAGAGAAACAAAGGATTATCTTTTTATCTTACCTTGTGTTTCTTTTAAGGCCTAAAGGGCATTTAGACAACTAAATTATACCAAGCACTTTGAACTGCCATGTTGTCGAAAAGTCCTATGCAAAATTAAACTTGCCTGGCATTAGGTACAGGCTGAGGCTGTAACATACAGGCATTGGCTGCAGGTGGAAGCTGAGGATTACTGTCCGAGACTGGAGGCATTGACTGGTGATCCAGGTAGATGTTAGATATGGGAGGTGGAGGCTGGGTTTGCAGTTGAATAACTGGATCTGCATGCAGAGGGTTTTGCTGCTGCTGGCTGATACAAGAAGAAGGTGTTGTGGCTGCACTGGCTGGCTGTCAGAAGCTGGAGTTGGACAGAGAAGTTCCAGCTGACTGGAGGTAGAAGGAGCAGGAAGCCATTGGTAAAGAGGGTGACTGATGTGTGTCTGCAGATGCTAGTAGAGCCTACAGGCTTCAGCTGGTCCTGCACTGGAACAGGCATGGCTGTAGACAGAAAACATCATTTCCTAAGCAAAAACAAAGTAATATCATCATAGTGAAGATTCAGGCAGGATCTGCTTTGTCATAATTATGAGGCTGCAGGCAGAGACTGGGGCAGGAGGTCAATGACAAAGGCTGCAGCTGGATGCCGGTACTGTGGTTCTGGAAAGGTTGTACACAACACAGATCACCACATTAGTAAAACAATATACACAATGTATCATGTTTAACTCTGTGTTAAAGATACACTTGTTATTAAACTGTTATTAAACCTCATCTTACAGGTGGATGGTGATGCTGGTTATTTGCCGTAGTGGAGCAGAGGCTGTGATGGATTCTGACTAGGCGGAGGCTTGAACTGGGAGAGACTGGCTGTCACAGACTGTAGTTGGAGGCTTGAACCAAAACTGGAAGGGGCAGTTGGAGGCTTGTGCCACATATTGCTACATGCAGACACTGTGGCAGGTGTTTGCTGGCAAATGCTATAATTGTATGAGATGGATGCCCTTGTAAGGAGAAGCTGTGGCGATCTTTCCTGTTGCAAGGCAGTGTATGCAGGCTGTAAAGGCTGCTGGTGGAGGAAGGTGCTGAGGCTGAATGTAGCTAGATGTTGGGTGCTGACAGCAGTAGTTAGAGGCTGGAGCTGGAGCTGGTTTTCTGAACTTGGAGGTTGCAGGGAGCACAAACTGCTGGTAGAAGTGTTTCTACACTGTGTGTAGTGGTATAGGCTACAGATGGACTTTGGTGAGGCTTTGGCTGCTGCTGGATGGAAAGGGCTTTAAATTGAGATGAAAGTTGCAGCTAGGGGTGGAGGTTGGTCTTGGAGGTTGCTTTTTGGACGTGGAAGTTCAGGATACACATGATTGACTTCTGGAAACAACAGGCTGAGGAAGGTGTTTTGTTTAGGTGGAGGCTCCAGATGGAGGCTTGGGCTGAGAGTAGTTGCAGAAGTGTTTAGGTCAGGGCTGATGCTGAAGCTAGCTACCACAAGTTTCAGGCAAAGGATGAGTCTTGAGCTTGAAGGCAGCAGCTGCAGATTGAGGGTGAGGCTGGTTGTCAGAGACTTTGGTGGATGCTGTGGCTAATGTTGGATCAGCAGGTGGAAGTTGGGACAGAACATGGTTTCTAGAACCTGGATGCAGACACTGTGGTTGCTGCTACAAGCTGTTGCAGGAGCTTCTCTAGCTGGCTGCAACAAAGGAGGAGTGGTTGCAACAGACAGGCAGTAGTTTCAAGATCAGAGGTAGAGGATGGATCAGGCTGCTGATGGTTGATGAGATGGCGGCCATATGGTCATGGTGGTGGCTGGTGTTGTGGCTGGCCCCCGGAAGATGTTGATGGAAAGCTGGGGCCATAGCCAGATTTATAAAGTTCAGAATGCACAAGGTGGAGAGGTTGCAACTGACTTCTGGAAGTTACAAGCAGAGGACGGTCCTTGAGGTGTTTAATTTAGGTGGAGTCTGGATTATGAATCATTATGACAATGCAAACACTGCAGCTAGCTTCCCAAAGCTTTAGCTAAAAGATGTTCTTGTAGCTTTCAGGCAGTAGCTGCACGTGGAGGTTGAGGCTCAGACAGTAGAAAGGCATCAGTGCCATTGCTGGCTGCAGGAAGCTACATACAAACACTGAGTGGTGCTCATTGGCTACGACTTCATGCTGCTGGTTGTCAGAGGCTGTAGGCAGATGTTCAAGTTGCTAGAGGCTGCAGGTTGAGACTAGTGGCTGGAGATATAGTCGGCTGTCAGATGGTAATGACAGAAACTGAGGCTTCGACTGGCCCCTGGAAGATGTTGGAAAGCTGGGGCCAGTGGTGGACAATTTAAAGTTGAGGATGCATATGGCAAGATGAGGAGGATGGATGTTGTAATCATAAGTTGTGATGCTGTTTTTTTGTTTTTTTGCAGGTAGTGTGTGCAGGCAGCAAAGGCTGCAGGTGGAGGAAGGTGCTGGAGATGGCTTTCTGAAGGCTGAGGCTGAATGTGGCTGGATGTTAGTGGCCGGAGTTAGAGGTTGAGGTGCTACGTTGGTGTTCGCTGTAAGATGAGGGTGGAGGCTGTGGCTGAGTATTTAATATGAAACTGAACTGGCTTTGGCTCACTGAGAGCAATCTGAATAAACTAGGGTCTATACTAAAAGTTGTTTTTGTTTTTTGTAATGTAAGATATTTTTTATTTATTTCAAGAATTTCCTATTTCATGTAATAAAAAAAACTACATTTAGTTTACTTTTTTCTACTAGGCTCCCAAGGATCCGGTTCACCTGAGATGTCCACATCTATAAGAGGTGGATAGATCCCTTCTCCCTTTGACTTTCAGTTTCTCCCACAGGCGCTGTTTTATCTTTCGTCCAAGTTTGAGACTGTATGGCCGAGGCCGCCCGCTTTTGTAGCTATGAAAAGTGGAAGAAGAATAGACATTTTTAAATATAAATGTCATTAAAGATATTTTATTGAACATTGTTGTTATCAGTGTTTTTATAAATTTGATGATTTCATTAAAGCTGCAGTTATCTGATAGAAAATAAAGTAGAATTCATCAGCTCAATGTCTATCAATCACTGACACATAAATTCAAATTTAACACACTAATTTGGCATTGTAGGATGTGTAAACATACCTCAGCATTTCATCCACCACAGAGTGATAGATATTCTGATACTCCTCAACATAGTAATCATGGATCATCAGAGGTGTCTCACTCTGTGGGACAAGATGGTCCTGGTCACCAGCGGGGCCCTGCAGAGGGGTGGAGGCCTGGGGAGTGAGAATCAATCCCAGGACCTGAGGGAGGTCAAGAGAAGTGGTCGATGGTTCGGGCTTGGGGATGAATTCTCTGACCTGTACAAGTTTGGGAGGAGGTCTTGAAGGCTGGGGCCTTTTAACAGTAAACTTATATCTGATACACTGCAGAGAAGGTCTGTGTCAAATTAAAAGACCCCTCACAGGTTCTGAGTGAGTGAGTCTGTTCAGTGAGGTCCTTGTTAATTCAATGTGCAATATGCTCAGGACAGTGAAAGCAAGTGTTTACCTTTTTACAGCAGCCTGCCAGGTTTTCCTGAAGCAGGGTGATCCTCCTCCTCTTCCTGCATGGAGTCTTATCCTCTAAGTGAACAGGCTTTGAACACTGCAACAATGCACACATTTATACACATTGGCACCACTCAGAAGTTGATGCAGAGGTACTGATTCAACCTTGTACTCAACTAAAAGTGAAAAAGTATAGCCTCTGAAACTTAAATTGTAAAAGTAAAAAGTACTCTCTTGGTTTCTCTGAAGGACATTTCTAGCAGCTGTTTCTATGCAAAGATAATTAAAACTTCCAATGTGTCTCCCTCTCTTGTCTTTTTTTCATCATATTATGTTTCCCATGTGTAATACGCACCAGTCGTAATGTTGGGAAGGTGTACAATGATGCAAAATAAACATAAAACTGCACCATGTCCCCATCTTGTAGAGGGGCCCAAAGTCTTTATTTTAATTCTTTATCTTTTTATTTTAATATTTCAGTTCATATTGAGCTTAGATCGTGCAAAACATTTGTGCTTAATTAAGTTACCACAAATATTAACTTCTAATTCATTCACAATGTACATAGGGGGTTCACAGGGGCCCATGGTTATTTTATCCTGGGGCCCCTCTGGTGGGTTTATCTGGCCCTGGTCTGACCAAAACCAGCATCCCATGAAGGAAAGTTCACCTGCTCTTTTCTCAGAGGAAAATGGACCTACATTATTAATTAAATAGTAAAAATAATAATTAAAGTAGTTTAAATATTTCGTTTTTTGCATTAGAAATTATGATTGTTACATAAATAATATTTAGTTTGGTTGTTCATTGAAGGCTGTACAGCTTTACATTATATCATCAGAAGGGTAAAATACTTGGGAATCATATTGTTGATCCCAATGTCCCAGCTCCAGGCTACAGAAATATTGAGCTGGGGGTGTCTGAGGGGTTCACAGAGTTTAGTTGGGTCAAACGCTGTGGACTAACTACTTTCATGGTACACCAGCAGTATATTGTCAGGCCTCTGCAGTCTGAAAGGCAAAAAGCCTTTTTAAAAAGCCTTAAAATCTCACATATTCCATGCTGAAAGCTGTTTAGTCACAGTCAGAAGGTCTTTGATAGAAGTCACGTCGAAAACAATGGTCACTGGATGTCTTTAAAAGAAATTGACGAGTAAAACTGAAAATGGCTTTGTTCACCGGTCGAGACTTTGGGCTTCTGTTTGTGTTTGAATGTGGAAAATGTTGGAATGATGCACCTAGAGACAAAACACAGGAACGTGGAATCTTTCAGGTCCACTCTGAGAGCATCCTGCTGCAGCTGGACCAACACCTCACCACCTCCATCACAGTCTCATTCAGTCAATCGGGCAATCAATCAATCAATCAATCGATCAGTCAATTAATCGTTCAATGAAAATGATTTGTTAGAAATAAATCTCCCCGTCTCAGCACAGAGAGGTGAAATTATTCAGCTCAGGGTCTCCACACACTGAGGAGGAAATGCTCATGTAGAGGAGAAGAATGTGGCTGAAATAAAAAAATAAAATAAAATGCAATCTCAACATAAGGTCCAACTTACTTATCCCAGATTTCAAACACATCTCATGGTATTCCTCTGTGATACAGCCAGGCCCAGCCCTAACCAATTTGGCGCCCTAGGCAAGATTTTAGGTGGCGCCCCCCTTACATCACAGTAAATTCTACTGCCAGTTATATACATACATATACTCATGAAAGAAACTGAATAGCTTTGTCTTTGACATTTTCTTTTATTTTTAGAGAAACAAGTTGCTCAATCAAAACAAAACAGAAAATAATAAATTATTGCCACCAATCGATGTAGAACGTTACGCCACCTTTTTCTCTGCCATCTCTTGTTTATCTATTGTGAGCCCTTTCGCAAAACGGATCTCCAAGTCCTTCCATGTTACCATGTGAGCATTATGCTCCTGGCTATTTTCATGGACTTTGAGCAAGTGGCTTGCATTTTTCCAGTGCTTTAGTCCTTCCCTATTCAGTTTGTAATCTCTCTTGGAAAACATTTGTCTTTATCGCGTTTTTTTCCCTCCTCTTCTTTTCTTTTTTTCCTTCCCTGGGCACCGGAAAGTTTTGGTCGTTTTGACATTGTTAATGGTTTCTGGGGTCACGTCAGAAAACTCAACCATTTACCATTAATAAAGTGTTATTATTATTCAATAGGCTTTGCTATGCAGTTTAATTAATGTGGGCTTATTTTTTCATACTAACAAATGATAGCACCAACTAGTTTTAGTATAAAAATATTGAAACTTTTTTTGTTTTTCTTCCCCCATTGTGGTGCCCCCTAGATGGACGGCGCCCTTAGCATTTGCCTCTACCGCCTATGCCACGGGCCGGCACTGGATACAGCTGCTAACAGCAATGTTTGTCAACAAGTGGCACACAGCAATGTGGCAACTGTGGTGTTTACGGGGTTTAGGTTTTTTAAAGTGTTGGTTCACTCAAATGACAATAAAACATATTCTTTACTTACAACTGTGAGTTTTAACTATTTTTACTATTATAATAATAATAATAATAATAATAATAATAATAATAATAATAATAACTTTGGTTAAGAAGAAGACTTTTCTCTTTACACTGCAGAGGAAAGCAAAATGAGGGAGAAACAATCGTATTAGCTGATGTTAGACAGTAGGGGATCCAGGTTGTAATAGAAAAGATCAGATTTATTTCAACATTATTTTGAAGGAGATTTTTTTATTGAATAAATGAAGAGTACTAATAATGAGCAGGGCTGGGTTAATCAATTTGGGGGCTTCAGGGCAGAAATAATTTGTGGGCTCCCAGTGGACACCCCCCAACTCCCAATGTGTGTACATACATGGTAACTTCTTTAAACACCATTTTATTTTGTAATATCTATTTTGCACGGATAGAAATTGAACAAACAAAGGCTTTAAAACTTCTACAAGATGAGACCTCGAGATCAGGAAATAATGCAGGTGTCATCTTCAGGTGGCTCTAATCAAATATTTATACTTACAGTGGATCACATGATCACTTGTATGTGAAACTTTGTATTTACTACCTGCCCATCAACAAATTTGACTAACTGGTGAACATAGCGGAACATTTAGCAGCTAAAGAGCCAGATAATTCCCTCAGGAAGTGGTGGAGATTGAACCGGAGCTAAAAGGGGAGTGAATATCCCCTTAAAGGTGATAAAATGTCAGTGCTGTGAATACAGCTCGTATCAGCTGCCCTAAGCTGCTGTTGAAGGTTTAAGGTTCGTAGCACTCCAGTTTATATTGGGATTGAGTGGTGCACACTCTAGTACCAAATAAATTGTCAATTAATGAAATTATCACACAGTGAACTTGAAGATTTTAGATCCCATGAGGGTCAAGGGACAAAGGCAATCCAGCCTTGGTAGGAGATGCATCAGAAATTTGCATTACAAGTATTCAGCTACATTTTTACCATAATGAGAAGATGGATTGTTACGTGATGACTTTGCTGTTGCATTGTGGAATATTTTAGTATAACATGCAGAAGCAACATTAATGCTTTCAGCGCAGGTTTTAAATCATAACTGTATCTGACAACTGCATGCTTATTAAAACCTAACAAACAGCTTTGTCAATAATTAGCTCTGAGACATATGTAAATTATCCCTGTGTTCATGCAATTCCTCTGTAATCACTAGCAGCTTTCCCTGACAAGATAATCGATAGCCACTTAAACAGGTACCTATTCATTCATGACCGTACAGGCATCATGGAGCACACCTCCTGCAGACATGTCTCCATTTACCCTTGATCAATGAGTTCATATTAGACTAGACGACACCCAGTCAATTGAATGAATGTGGGTGTCTACCTTGTGTGTCTTCCTCCCGGCAAAATGAATGTGCATGACGCTCACTGAGAGATTACCTGCCACAACGTCAGCGGGTTAAAGTGAGATTTTACTTTGGCAAAATATGTTTTCGAATTTGTAAGCTAGTAGGGGTTCATTTTTACAGAATGGAAGACTTGATGACACACATACCAAGTGAAAGAGCGGGACTAACAGAGACCGGGATTGGGCGAGGAGAGGAGGGCTGATTGACCTTGACCTTGAGTTTTGAAGTGGTGTGTTCAATAACGGTGATGTCACTTTTGACACGGCGGACGCTGGAAGGATTTGTGACACTTCAGGCTCAGCTCTTGTCACAGACATAGAAAAAGCAATTCTGACACACACACACACACACACACACACACACACACACACACACACTTATAGGTTTGTGATGAGGCCAGCACTCAGGCTTTGTTCCTTAGAGAAGGCTGGAGCCACGTGTTCACACTCATTAAGCGAAGAAGCCCACACTAAAAGCGTGAGGAGCGTTTCCCATAACACTGAATAGCAGCTGCTGCTTACCTTCCCAAACACAGTGAGAGGTGTGGGCGGTGTAGAGTGCCTTGGTCTGAGAGCAAACCAGCACAGACCACTTCAGATGACTGAGTTTTTTTGTTATGGGAAAGGGCAGGCAGTATTGAATCACCATCTGAACAGAATAAATGTAATAAAGCCCTGCAAGTGCGTAGATAGATAGATAGAAAGATTATACTACATATATTACAGAAAAATATCAAAAGAAAAATAAACATACCAAATGACAAATGAATTAAAATAGCTCAATACACAGTATAAGTAAAAAATATAAGCTATCTATTAGATATTGACATGTTGATAACGGATATGATAAGAAGATGTACACAGGTAATATCATCCAAGGGTTTTTATAGATTTAACAGGGATCAGTGAAGCAATAATATATCTTTAGCCAACAAATTGAATAATCCAATCACTAGAATTACTCTAACACATATAATATAATCTGATTACATGATATGTATTCCTTTTTTATGTTCCTCAAATTTAAAACATATGTTTTCTTGCGTTGGACAAACAATTTATGGACAGTGAAAACAAGATGTTTTTTCTTGTCTTGGTGAGAGTGCTCTCGATCAGAACAAAAATAAGAAAACACTGGTGAATCCCAGAATGTAATGGGTACAACAAAAATAAGAACAAATTGGGGATACGAACGAAAATAAGAGAAAATGTTCATATATCGCTTCTTCAGGAGGCCCATGTATATCACATAAGGGTTCTATGATTCAAACATGCTGTCTGAGCAGATGTAATCACAACTACCTGTCATAGAAATTAAAATACATGACAGAAGGTTTTATATTCACCAACTGATTTACATTTAACAGATCTTTCACTGTGTTTTAATGTAGCTAGATATATACAGTAGATAGCTATATATCTAGGTAGCTAGATAAATAGATAGATAGAAGATAGATAAAAGAGGAATAACACCAACGCAGCTAAGTGAAATTAAATAGTGGGGGAGTGATCTCTGTTCGACAGCAGTAGATTAATGAGAAATTAGAGTAACAAAGCATCCAGAGTAAGCTGTACTCTGTACTGGGCTTCAGAGTGAGTGCCTTGTAAAGGCACTGGGAGAGCGTCAAGTGGCCTTGCACACAACATCAAAGGTACATGATAAAAGCAATATTGCAGGCTGATTTAAAGGAGTTGCTTCTGAAATTCAGATTAGACTGGCTCACTTGTCATCTCTCAAGGTAAATGCTCACACATGCAGAAAATATAACTGAACACAGAAAGATCTCACATGCTGCACTCAAGTGTAGAGGGGAAACGGGACAAATTTCAAGCAGAATTGGCACAAAGGCCTACAGGCTAAAAGGGATTGTTATAATATACAGTTCCTAAAGGTGTGATTCTGATGAAAGACAGCAGCATCTGGAGATCTCACTTTATTTAAAATAAAACGACATTCTGGTTATTAGGCGGTGGATTTGTGAGCCCAAACGTGCCTACAAATGACACCAGCACTCATCAAGAAAACCCCTTTGCATCTGTATTATTGATGTGCAGTTCATCGCTGCTCCTCAGTTGTTGTATATAAATAAACAGTGTGGTACAACACTGAGAACTCGAAGCTTTGCTCCATTATAAATAATGTAGACCTTTGAAAAATGCACCCAAAGCAGTTGTGAGTGATGACACTGTGCTTTAATTAGTTGTGTGGATAATCTGACATCTCTTATGACACTGACATACAGTTAATAAAATATCCCACTTCCTCATTATAACACAGCTGAAAAAGAGACAAATTTACACCAAAACATTAACAACATGACAGAAAACTCCAACAGGTGCTTTGCTCAGGCCTACCCACAGAAATGGCTGTCTTCCCAAATATGTTTTACTCATATCAACTCCTGCCTGTGCTTGCTCTTTTCTAAGTAACATGATTATTGCTGGCCTCCATGGGCCCCCCTAGTGGCTGAAAACTTTCCCCTTTTTCCCCCTTCTGAGTGGCCCTGGATGTGCTACATTAAAGAGCCCCTCCAGACATATGTTATGACAAAAAAAACTCTCAAAAAGTAATCTACTCCTTCTACCTCATTAGAAATTTCAGTTCATTGCCAAAGTTTTGCTGCTGGACACAAGATGTCTCCTACTTCACTGTAAAGTCCATTCTCAGTGGATGTGCACTGGTGGCTTCAAGTTCCTACATCACTCTGTACAGGTTGCATACTGGACTAGAATTGATTTCCAAACTAGTTATAATGTCACAAATGCCCCTTAAAATCAGATTTTCAATGAGCACAGAGAAACACAGAAGCTCAAACATCCAACTGTCGGAACATGAAGAGAAACCGATTTGTGAGAAGAGGGGGACTTTAATTTTCTCCTAATTTAAAAATTATTTGAAAATAATGAAACAACAGGTGTAACATTTTTGCCATGTTCTGTTCACTTGCAAATCAAAAAACCTGAAGTGTTGATGGAATGTCCTCCACTTTTTTCCCTCTCTGTAAACTAGGTACTTCAACCTCAGTCAAAATTTAATCTCCTTGTGGGAGAAATAACCCAGCACAAAGGAGGGCTGTGGCAAAGAAAGTTGTATTTTACAAGGACGCTTTGGTCACTTGCTGTAATTGAGAGGGGATGTGCGGAGAGCTCACTCTCCCTATCACTCTCTTCCACTCCAGACCCTTCTGCTTTACAGGGTTTCATCTTCACAACGTTATTGAGTCCTAAAACACACCTGCTCCCACAGTGCCACAGCCTCGCTCTGCCACTAAACGCTAAGTGCTTCGGCTTGTCTTTAAGACCGCAAGCTCTGTGGGAACTGTTGCTCCATTATAGCACTGTATAAAATTTTAGAAGGCTTAATGTTTATTTCTGCCTGGATGGTGCTGTAGTACACCTCAAAATGGGACTGATTTAAGAGTGTGTGTGTTTTTGAGCGACCAATAGTCAACACAAACGGTGACATTTTCACAAGCGGAGAAAAAGTGACCTTTCTGAGGAAAATTACAATCTGTTGTTAGTGTTACAAGCCTGCCTCACACATACACTAAGGCTGAGACATTATGCTACTGCTTTAAATTCTGTGTAAATCTTTTTTTATGAAAAAAGTCCATCTTCGCAATGAAATAAAATATTAAACAAGAAACCATAGGGAGTTTATCTGTACAAATAAAAGAAAATGGTCTGTCAGCATTCAGACTTAAGGCCTCAGTATGCTTCATATGAAGGGCTTGTTGGATTCAAGTTCAAATGTACATCCCACAACGTCTTTGTGCCGTCACTGGGCCTACTATTAAGCTAGCTGTTAATGGTCAGGAACCATAAACGTGTGTTAAACTAGTGTCTTCTTGTTATGTGTGGGTGTGGAGGATTAAGAGCAGTGACTCCAAATCTTGAGATAATTTGATGAAGTCTGAAGGACTGAGTAACCTGATTACTTTTTCTGTTACGTAATTAGTAATGTCATTACTGTTTCAATAAGTAATATCTGTAATTGATGTTTTTAAAGCAACTTGTCCAACATTTCTGAAGACTGATGGTAAGACAATATTATACCTCATAGGACCTAGTTTGTTTGAAGCATAATAAGGCCTTTAACATCATCAAACCTGTCTTTGGAGTAGATGCTGTTTAAATGTACATGACAAATCTATGAGCATGACTTGCTGTCACTCCTCTTCCCTCATACAGCACAGGAAACACATTTCCCCCACATTATCTTTCACACAGGCCTTCTGAAAAACATTCAATCTGTCTGATGCTAAATACTTAACCCACTTCCTCTTTTGGACACAGTTTGGCCGCAAACTTGCAGAGGCGAAGGCCTAATGGGGAAAATGTTGTTTCTGGAGCGAATCCAACAAGGCCAACACAAGCGGCTTGATGAACAGTGCTGTCGTAGCAAAAGCGTTAATGTGCAGGCTTTGGAGAATTATGATGAGGTTAGCTTAGCGCCTAGTGGAACGCATAATGCCACCGGTATTTGTTTATGTCACTTTGGGTTTTAATGAGAGGGGAATAAGTTAGTGAATGACTCTCTGGTGTATCTGGACATCAATAAAACAATGTTCCAGTCTGGGAAGTTAGGAGCAATTGATTATAGATTTGAAGGTTAAAGAGTCATCTTTAAGTCCTGTGACTCACCTACTTACATGGACATGTGGCGGGAAATAATTACCCTAGAATAATACATTGACAATGTTTGTGTGTTTGTACATGAACTAAAACTACTGCTCATGAGACTGGAGGACTGTCTGTGTGTACATGTATGAATGGGTACACTCCTCTTCTCCATCCCTCCGCTGCTGTCCCCAGTGGGAATACATGCATAGCAGCACACGGCTCCACAGCGCAGGCGTCCCATTGGGCAACTCCCTCCTGACTCCCCCTTCATCTCCCTCTCTGTGGGATGGTTGAAATGGAGACGTCAGTGCAGCAGAGCAGAGACAGAGCTCAGGCTCCAGTTACCTGGCAGCACATCTTCATTCTCAGCAGTCAGAAGCAAAGCAGTGAAGTGTGTGCAGAAGGAAAGTAAAGCTTACTTTGTGGAACTTGGACAGAGCAAGTTAATGGGTTTAACAATTAAAACTGCAGTTGCTTTGAACTGTAAGACGAGGATGAACAGGAATTCTGATCAAAGAAAAGCAAGGTAGTTTTTTTTTTAATGTAGCACAGTAGTGAATATAGAAAAAACTACGATTTATGGTAAACCATATGTAACATATGGTTCTGCCCTAACTATAACCCCTCTTGTTTTGTTTGTGCCCACCCCCCTTTCCCTACATCATCTCGGTCTCTGCTGTTGCAGATGCTGGATAAATAAGCAAGCAGTTTGCTGCCAGTGTGTGAAATTGTTCTTATCTATCTCTGCCATTACAGATTGGGTTCTATTATAAAGCTTTGCATTATTCAGCGAGCCAGAGAGACTGATCATTATGGATTTCAGCCCTTTTCCACACCAGCCCCTGGAGTCCAGCTCGGCCTGCCAGCTGATGCATGCCCAGATCTGACCTTGTGCTCCAAACACAGTGAACATTGGAGTGGAAAGGGGAACGGGTCAGTTCGAGACTGTGTATGTATTCACCACCAAACATGAAAGCAGAACATACCAAGTCCCACCAGCAGTTTGCTTTCAGAAAGACAGAATGGGTTTTTAAAAACAAAGTCAACCTTAAAAATATGCCTGCAAGAGTGCCAGTTTCCAAAGTTCCTGGCCACAAATTAGATTAGTTACACTCTGGAAAGCTCAGTAAAAGCTGACTGACATCTAATGCATTTTTTCTCAGCGTTACAGCAGGCTAAGTGGCAGGCACATGGTGAGAATGAGAGAAAACATGGCTGAACATATGGTGCTGCAGCACTTTTTTTATGTGTGGGAAAGGAGATGAATATTGAATAGATATATGTGGCAAGCTGCTCATCCCTTACTGTAACCTGACGGTATCAGAGGTGGGCTGTCTCCTGGTGGGAGGCAGTGCGCAGCTTGATCATCAACATTAAGTTGTGCACATCAAAAGCACTGAAAGCTACTCCATTTCCTCCCATTTGGTAAACGAGCGCTGTATTGCTGCTGGTCTGCTGAAGATAATGAGTGAAGCATTACTTGTTGATCTGCCGTTCAGACTATGAGCGCTAATGACAAGTATTGCTTGGTCTGCATGTGCTGAGATAAGGAAGATTTGTTACATGCTTGTCTTGGGCCCCCGCAATTAGACTCTGCCATTAACCATTCGTTATATCCGCTGTTTCTCGCCTTCAGCTTGGCACCTTGCTGATTACAATGTGCTGGATCGATAATTAAACAAATTAAGGTGGACTGCTGGGTCAATTTCCATCCCATCTTAGCCAGCGGCTGCCGTGGCGTCATGCACAAGTCTAAAACCCCTGTTGAAATGCAACAGAAGAAAATTAAAGACCTGCTACAAATGTTTGGGCTGCACATTCATTGTGCTTGATGGCACAGTTTTACAGCAGAGCTCTGCCACAGTGATGCGACAGGGAGGGAGAAGTCATTTTTCTCAGAGCAGGCGGTAACTCTTCTGTTGGCAGCAAACCTGTGACTTTCACATTAAGGCTCCATTCTGGGACAAGCAGTGCAGTGGTTGATGACTGTGAATATAGCCCACTGGCAGAGGTGGGAAGGGACCATGTACTGGACTTTCAATTGTGTGAGAGAGACTGAACCGTGTAGTTCACAGCACTTCAGAAGGGAAATTTGGCATTTTTTCTTATGCTGCTTTTTACTTCTATCAGGGTTGAAGTAACAAGAAGACACCTAAAAAATGAACTAAAGGTTAGCTTACATTCTATTTGAGTAGTTTAATACTACCTATTAATACTACCTATTGCAAAAAAGAACAACTAGGTCTTTTGAAAGGAAAGTTTATATGTAGTGTTATATGATTGTGTGAAGGATATGAATACTTTTTCCATCCATAAAGGAGCAGTGTGTAGGATTTCGGCATCAAGTGGTATAGTTGCAGATTGTAGTTCCCTCGGTTCATCCTCCCCTTCCAAGCTCAAAGCATCCGAAGCACGGGGAAAACACAAAAGGCCCTATCAAGAGCCAGAGCCAAAAACTTGCTCCTTCTGTAGATAGAAACAACTCATTCCAAGATAACAAAAACATAACATTTTCTATTTTCATTTGATTATACACTGATAAAAACATACCTATACATTTCATATTCCAATTTTGCCAATAGATCCTCCTAAATGTTAGACACTGGACCTTTAATAAGTAGTTGGTCAACGTAATAAAGACCACTTCCATGATTTACACACACACACACACACACACACACACACACACATATATATATATATTAGGAAATATCTCACCTGTACTAATTTAATCTGAAAAACTGGAATTGGTTGAAAGGGAAATATCCCACACATTTCCTCGCAAAAATGCACATATAATGTAGTTTAAAGTAGTGGGTTACATCAATTTCTTCTCGTGACCTCTTGTCACAGGTGAGTGATGAAACAAGAGTGCTGTTTTAATTAGCATGTGGCCTAAGTTTAACAGTTTTTAGAGGCAATAGAAGCAAGAGGCAAAGCTTGAACTAAAAAAATCCCTCTGAAGTTCATATTTAGTTCAGTTTAGGTCAAGCTGTTTCCTTCCTACGTCACTGCCAACACTGGTGATTTGTTATACCAACATGATCTATCTCAGAGTGTTGCAGCTCTCCCCTCTCTTACTTATTAATGCCAGAGCCGCAGGGGTAGTTACGTAACAGTCTGTTTAATTATTTGGAAAAGATTTCACTTTCCTTTGAGCGCCTCCGTCTTGTTGTGGTGGGGTTTAACACGACTGCTATCCACAGATACGATGAGCCCAGAGCATCTCTCTATCAGTACAGCCTCCCCTTCCCTCTGCCTCTCCCCCTGCTGCTCCCAGGTATGGAACACAGCGAGTGTACAGTACAGACAACCGTAGCACTAAATACCAACAAGTACACTCTTACTGTATAAGCAAACACTGTAAACCACTTTATTCCGGCACGAGGATGCACACACACAGAGAGAGAGAGAGAGAGAGAGAGAGAGAGAGAGAGAGAGAGAGAGGTGGCGGTGGGGACTCCGACCGTGGGACAGGCTCCTCTGGAAGATGGGGAGCGGTTTTCATTTAAGGTGGACCGATAATTACACATAACGCTTCTGCCACGCGTTATGAGATTCACAGAAACCCAAAGTCCAAGTGAGCATTTCATTGCCTATGAATTAAACGTTTCACTGGTAGAGGGAAATGTGTAATTTGCCATTTATAAATGAATATAGTCCTGCTTTAGGTACAATCTCGAGGTAGGCCCTGCTTTATATTAGGCTATAGGCTAATATAATTCTCTATTTTCCTGCATTGCGCCACTTTGCAACTTCTTCTTCTGCACTATATTTATCTGACAGTTATTTTGGAGTCATTTCTCATAAAACTGTGATGATATATTATTATGCATTGTTCCGTTTTTTAAATTTCAGTATAAAAAGCAAAATCATTTGTGTAGTTCAACCTGATTTCAACACAAATCAACAATTCTTTCAGGATAGTATCGAAATAGCGCCGCAACCTGCTTTACATTTCTTGTTTTAAGATACAAGTTTGTTTAAAATAAAAAAAAGCAGCAAAAGAAGACTTTTAGGACTTAACTATACAGTAATGTGTATAAGACTAAAGTTTTGGCAGATTAAAAATCCCAACAGTTTACAGTTAAAAGCTCCACCATGACCAGCTTCAACCGAAAAGTATCAGTGGTAAAAATCCTACAATAGATAGAGCACTATGGAAAGGGCATAATGAGGCTTTTACTTGTATCGCAGTACTTTACATTGAAAGGACCTCAGATAAAGGCATGTAAAGGATAGAAAGAAGTCCTATTAAGATATTATCTTATCTTTTTCCCGCTCCCAATGCAGACCTAATCTAATATTCCACAGTTTCCCTTTACTACATCGTGTATTCTCTCTGCTGCTGTAGGAGCGGACTGTGTGGGTGCTTTACGAACAGTGAGGACGACCTTAAATAAGGGGCTGGACTCTGTAGGTACAGCAGAACCCGCCGCCTCCCCTCAGTGATGCAGTGAATGTGCGCTGCGTTATGTCCGCTATATAAAGTGCACACAGCCAGCAGAGCTCACAGCTTCAGTGGACAGCTCCGTGGTGCTGAAACTTCACTGACACACACTCACACACACACACTAGAGCCGCGATACATGACGGGAACCATGGACGGATCCTCTTGGAAACTTTTTCTACTTTCTTGCCTGGTTGTTGCGGAGAGCTCCGCGCAAGACTTCGGACAGACCCAGTTTATTTGCACGTCGGTGCCCAAGGATATGGACCTGTGCACGGCCACAATGCAGAACAGCGGGCCGGCGGAGGACCTGAAGACCACGGTCATGCAGCTGCGGGAGACCG
This sequence comes from Dicentrarchus labrax, assembly GCF_905237075.1. NCBI lineage: Eukaryota > Metazoa > Chordata > Actinopteri > Moronidae > Dicentrarchus > Dicentrarchus labrax. The sequence goes on from NW_026136721.1 coordinate 10,109,860, forward strand.
TGCTGCAGCAAAAGGAGACCATAATGAACCAAAAGGAGACAATTAGGGAACTAACGTCCAAGTTGAGCCGCTGCGAGAGCCAGAGCCTCCCGGCGGCGGGACCCGGCGGGAGACGGCCGGGGTCGAAGAACACGATGGGGGATGTATCCCGGGGCACCACGGACACCCTGGCGCAGCTGGGACAGACTTTACAGACGCTGAAACAGAGACTGGAGAATCTAGAGGTAGGCAAGCAGAGGAGAGCAGCGCTGACCGGGTCAAAAGTTAATTAAATTAGCCTCCCTGGTTGTTAATTAGAGTGAGGGTTAAACCTCTAATACACTGCTGCAGTATTGTTCTGGATTTGTGCAGTCTCTGCCTGGAGCCCATGTGTTTTAGTTCACCTTTTTCTTGACAGAAAAGCATCATGTAAAGTAACGCAAGTGCAGGGTAGCTGCCTTTTTGAATAATGTGTCGCAGAGCACACACACAGACAGTGAGGAACAGGGTTAGGACAAGACTTTAAGCTTCACACAGAGTAGAGGGGGCGTGTTTCAGCGAGTTTAACACCAGAGAAAGTATTCACTGTAGTCCTTTAACCCAGTGTCTGTCTCCCTCTGTCCGATGCAGCAATACAGCCGAGGGAACAACACCGTGCAGGCGAACAGCCTGAAAGATCTGCTGCAAAACAAGATAGACGATATGGAGAAGCAGGTTCTGTCCCGGGTCAACACGTTAGAGGAGACCAAACCGGTCTCCAGGAATGAGACCGAGCAGCGGAACAGAGTGGAGTCCACGCTCACCTCTCTGCACCATCGGATCACAGACCTGGAGAAAGGTGCGTTTTGGATTTCAGAGCGCGCACACAATAGGACTTTGACGGTATTGAATGTGGCTCTGCGGGAGTTCTAAACAAGATTAGGTGTAATTTAATTGGTTTTTCAAGCTCAAGCGCGCTTCAGTCTTTAGAAAAAAACACCTTCAGTAATACAGCACTCATGTGGAACCGTTAACAATGCCGCAACCATCACATTGCGCACAGATAGTGAAAGGGAGGAGAGGAGAGCTGCATTGCTTTGCATATCTCAAGACCTGTTAGCACTTTTGCTTCGCTGAGTTTATGTTTTCCACAGCCAACACCTGACGGTCTAACTTGCTTATGAGCCTGTATGCAAAGGGGAATGATTTGGCAGAGGTCAGACGAAGCGCAGAAACTTTGCAGGGTGCGCCTCGCACTGGCGCGTTTTGGAGGCTTGTTCAGCTTTTCTTCACGTGCAAATGCGCGTGCGTACCTGGTATGTGAGAAAGGGAGGAGACAGAGCCCTCCTACACACTGACACACTGTAAAAACAGAGCTTCATATTTAATAAGAGATAGCGGCAATTTTAATGTTGTGAAAAAAACTATTAAATCTTCAGACAAGCTTTGTTTTTCTCCACTAAAAGAGACTCTAAACACATAAATCCCATAATATTAAAGAGTTGATGCATATATAAATACATGTGGGTTTACCCTCCACTTAATCCCTAAATACAGAAACAAAATGCTGAAAAATACTCATGTAACTGACATCTGATCTACAGGTAAAGACACCAGGCCGACAGATAAATTTCAGCTCACCTTCCCCCTGAGAACCAACTACATGTACGCCAAAGCCAAGAGGAGCCTCCCTGAGATGTACTCATTCAGCGTGTGTCTGTGGATCAAGTCCAACGCCTCCCCTGGGGTGGGGACACCTTTCTCCTATGCTGTCCCGGGTCAGGCCAACGAGCTGGTGCTGATCGAGTGGGGGAACAACCCCATGGAGATTCTCATCAATGACAAGGTAACGGGAAACTGGTTATCATGGAAAAAGACTTATTTCACATATGTCTCACCTTTGCTGGGTATCATTGTGGCTTTTTACATGTTAATGTGCGGAACAACTAAAAGTGGGTGCAACAGTAGGACAAAGTTATAGTACTTTGTGATTGGATGAGTCAGAGTAACCTGACAACTTTCCTGTGCCAGAGCTGGAAATGGAATAAAAATAGGTGGTAAGGTGAGCAACAGAAGGCCTTTTTATAGAGAAAAAGATATGTGACGGGGAAGTGATTCAGCAGTAGGAATAGAAGGTGTGGAAGCCACGAGATTTCAGGCGGGGAGTGTCTCTGCTACTAAAGTGTGAAAGGGAGATTGTTAACTGGAGAGAAAGACGTGACTAACACAATGCCTCTGCTGCAGGTTGCAAAGCTGCCGTTCCTCATCAATGACGGGAAATGGCATCACCTCTGCATCACGTGGACCACCCGTGACGGGATGTGGGAAGCCTTTCAGGACGGAGTGATGCGGGGCAATGGAGAGAATCTGGCTCCGTACCACCCCATTAAGCCAGAGGGAGTGCTGGTCCTGGGACAAGAGCAGGTGGATATTAATTTTCTAATCAGTGATAGCAACTTATAATAATAAAATAATAATAACCCTGAGACAATTATTCATTTAGATTTTGGACAAAGATTAAACAAAGGGATATTTCTGAAATGAGGTTGTAGAGACATTGGAGAGGTGCCCAATTAAGGCTTTCTAGTCAAATTAGTGTGCAATTTATCATCCTATCATGGGAAAAAATAACAGTGCTTCATCAATTTGGCCTGAATTTTGACAGGGAAACATTATTTGAGATTTTTTTTTACAGAGAAAATCAGTTTGTGGCACTGAGCAAGACCTTTTCACTATGAACAGACCTACAGAGCATTTGGCCAAATAACACTGTTACATAAAATCAATCACACATGCTTACAGACAGTAAACGGTTTCCAGGCTGGAGTTCAGCAAAAAAAACAAAAACAAGAAAAAGCTATTATTAAGCCATTTGCTACAAGGTCACACTTTTGTATTTTTTAACTAAAGCAGCCAACTTGTTTCAGGATTAAGCCATAACTAAGAACAAAAGTCATCTGAAAGGATGCCACATATAACAAAATCTTACCATACACTGTCAAATGCACATTGATTTAAGCATTCTTCACAAGAAAAAGCGTGGCGCCCTGTTATTTCAACTTTTAAATCCTTCTCCGTACTAGATAACCTTGCAAAATAGGCCTGCTAACACTTCCATTCAAGCTTTGACGTGCACTTGCAGAGCTGGTGACTAACTCTTGTCTGCGTTGGTCCACAGGACACGTTGGGAGGAGGCTTTGATGCAACACAAGCTTACGTTGGTGAGCTGGCAAACTTGAATATCTGGAATAGGAAACTTTCTATCGCCGAGATCTACAACTTGGCGACCTGCAACAGCAAAGCGCCTGCAGGCAATGTCTTCTCCTGGACGGAGAGCAACATCGAAATTTTTGGTGGAGCGACCAAATGGACCTTCGAGCCTTGCCGTTCGCTCAACTGAACTGAGTTTCACTGTTCAAGAAAGGCCTCTCTGTATTTCTGAGCTTTTGTCGTTCTTGTCTTCATTTGACCTTTGTTAGAGACTATTTGAGTTATTGGTAAGCTTAGATCTGGGATTTCTATCATTCTTAGGTATTTATGTGCAAAACAACACTTTTCATCTTGAGGAAAAAAAATCGTCTCGGAAACCTCAGTGAGAAAGTATTGGTATCCTGTTTTTTTTTTTCTCTCGGACGTTCAGTTGAAAGCACACCTAAGCTTTTCATTTGGCTTACTTCCGTCTTGGACTGGCAGCTGGCAATCTGCGCCTTATGTTTGGACAATTCACAATCCAAGTGAGGAATTACATAACCACTCCCACCCCCCTTTCCATCCGGAGAGTGGGAGATTACGCTGTCTATCCAATTCTTGTCAGTGTTTGGCGCTGTGAAGTGATGTCTGACGCGGTACAGCTCCCCGCAAACCCCCCCATCCCACACGGTCCCACCAACCCCCTCCCCCCTCCTCCTTCACTCTGGCCCGCCCCTCCGGAACTTGCACTGTGACTGACGAAGAGATCGCCAGGAGAGGAGGGTACGTTGAAGGACACTGCAAAGTCAGACTGTGGTACAAGTCAATTTGTTATCGTCGTTCGCTTCAAGTGTTTCTGTAAGAATGTCGTTAACTTGCCAACATTGCTACAAAGCCTAGGTGCCTTGGGCTGGTACAAATATTCAGCACATTCAGTATGTTATAAGTTGCAATTTCAATGTTTATTGGTTTTCTGTTTTCTTTTCTGAGCTGGGTTGAGTTTCTTGTTCTTCTGGTAAATGTAATTTAATTACAGTTTGTTATCTGACATGATGTGTTTTGGCAGGTGTTTGTACTACTCTGTATTAGGAATGTTACAGTATTTGTATAGTAACAGCATGAATGACAGAGTGCTGTGGAAGCATTGTTGAAATCTGCTTTACTATCTTCTCTGGGTCTGGGTTTTTTACTGTATTGTTATATGCTCCAAGCATGGCAAAACTGAGAGATGAAGAATTTAATTTTTGTAATAAAATTGTGATACTTAATGTCACAGTGCATTCCTGGCTTTGGTTATGTGCATCAGAACGAGGGGAGAAGAGTGTGAGGGAAGGGGAGGGAAGGTGACGCAACCACTCATAAGATATAACATTTTTATCATGGTCAAACATTAAAGAGAGGGAACTAATAACCAGATAAATGAAACGTCCAAAGGCAGTGAAGGTCACAAGGAGGGCGCTTGGGAAAAGAAATGAAACATTGTGGGTGCCTACGTGTTTGTGTGCGGTGACTCTTTTTAAGCTGACTGCAGAAGATAACCCACTCGCTGCTTTGTTGTTGCTGCTGCCGTGAGATGCAGCGACGGCACTAAAGACAGCGAGGCTGTCGGAGGAGAAAAGTGCTTCGTCACATCAGCCTTTCAACAGCCCAGTTCAAGTGCATGCTAAACTAAAACTACAGCACTTTAGGCTCAACTTCCATTATCAATTCGCTCAGAGGACCTGTTGCTGTGGCACCGAGATGTGACTGTTGACAGTCCCTGCATTTAAATTAGACACTTAATCTCTTACTCAAGTGTCGAGTGGTGAGAGCAATACATCAGAATAACACGATTTGTTCTCCCGCTGTTAGACCACCTTGAGATATTTTAGCATGAGGCATTTCAGAGAACTGCTTCACAGTGGGCAGCCGTTATCTGTGTTTTTCAAGTTTTTTCTTCATTACGAAAACCTCTAGGTCCTCGAATGTTTGTCATGCCATGTGGTGCTGAATAATTCCTGCTCGTATACTTCACATCTTGTCTTATTATCCCATTGTGTTTTATCTAAAGACGTTCTCTCCTCAGTGTTCTGCTTTTAAATAAATTCATTGGGCCTTGACTGAAATATTACTGGGGAAAGAAGTTGTAGGTTTAAGTATTAATTTATGAAGTACTACTAACTACTTTTGCCTTAAGCTCGACTTTATGGACTGAGTGTTATACATATTAACGGACAACTTACCTGCCTACGTGACTTAAACCTGAAACTTAACTTTCAACGGCGTTCAGCTCTTACCCCTTAATGAACAATTCAAATCTTTTCAGTCCCTCAAATTCAACTGACTGTCCAGGGTGGTGTACTCCGCCTCTCACACAATTTCAGCTGGGATCACCTCAAGCTCCCTGCAACCCTGCAAAGGATAAGCCGTTAGAGATAATGGATGGATGGACACTTCAACTGTCTCTGGTGCTTGAACTTCAATGGAAATTTCAATTTCTTTCATTTGCTTTTACAGTTCAATAGACATTTCAGCTGTTTTTAATAGCTTAGTCTTTAATTAACAGTTCAATGGTGTTCATCACTTACACTTCAATGGACAGGTCAACTGCTTTCTCTCTTCACTCTTCAATGGGGAGATCGAATACAGTAAATACAACGGCCTACAGAGATTTTTTTTACACATCAGCTGACACTTCAAACACACACTTCAACTTCTTTAACTTAAATGGCAAATCCCATTTATAGTTTTAAGAATTCTGTTCACTGAATTTTCAGCATAAAAGATGACCTTTTATTGTCATCACAGCTTGTGTTATGGAATGAAGTTCCTCTACTCAGTGTGGTTAGCTCATGAATAAATCCACTGAGCCTTGACTGAGACATTATTGGGTAAGACTTGCAGGGATTCAATACATTTTGGTATTTGGCTTGACCTTGAAGTGGATTTTCTTTAGCTGAGAAAGAATCTGCCTCACCTTAATCTCCCTTGATGCACAGCAGCCAGGGTCAAGAGCCTTTTAAAAGAATGACATGGTGTTAATACAAAGAGCAAATTCCTGTAGCTGCATAAACACACACACACACACACACACACACACACACACACACACACATACACACAGGGCAGAAAACGATTTATTCTGTCCCTTCGCCACGTCGGCAGATGGATCCCAAAACACTTGGCTTTATCAGCCAATTACATTTATAGAAAATACCAGGACAGCTGAAAGCCAAAGCCAAAGTGGCTGTCAACCATGCTCAAGATTTATCAGGAAGTTTTGGATAGTGAATAATGGACGCTAAAAAAAGGGAGAATTGGCCTTTTAGAAAACTGTCATTTTTACATTTAACTGTTTTGATCAAAACTGTTTTGTTATCACATAATCAAGGAACCCAGTGAGCACTTTTCAGTTGAAAACCGGTGAAACAGCATACCAAATTGGATCAAATTGACAAGACATTGATTGAATGTTCACATTTACACTACATTTCCCAAGAATTTGCACTAGTTGAATTTGTTTCATCTTCTACAATGTGCTAATAATAACCTATCATCACTTTGGACCATCCAAAATTGCCAGTTGAAAGCCAGTACCTAACCAAACCTTAACCACAGTAATATCAGAAAACACTTGTTGAAATGTTACAAACCCTCTCTAAACTATCTGTGGGCAGGCTATCTAAATAAAGGGAAAGTCCTGTGTTTAACCCACTCATCAACCATATCTTCCTATGGAAATGGACCTTGTCACCTATTATACCAGAAAGCTAAGGATGTAAAGATTTACTGATGCAAGTCAGAAAACGGTTTTAATGTTACAGATGCAACTACATCGGTACGTGGACCTCGGATTGATCTAATGTACCATTAACTGGTTGATTGTCTGATTCTGAAGTTATGAATCGGTTGACTGAAGCTTTGCTGATAACAACGTCTCCACTCTCTTAAAAGGTAAAAGGTCAACATGAGGGTCTTGCCACAAGAGTGATGAGATTAGTGAAGCTTGGATTACAAGGTAGATACATCAGTGGCCATGGGTTTAAGTCTGACCTATGACCCTTTGCTGTGCTGTGTGTCATCCCCTCTCTCACCCCCTTTCCTGTCAATATTGAGCAACAAAATCACCAAAATATATATATAAGTAAACACATCTGTGTTTTGTGACACGTGTAACCACATTTTAACTGGTTGAGAAGAGGGCAAGAAGATTTTAGACATTCAGACCTAGACCTATCCCAGTTTTCAGCAAGAAATCAATGTTGAAATCCTGGTTGGTGCTTACTGAGAATCCATGTGTTATAAAACTTCAGGTTATTATTTGACTGTTGAGCGAGCACTGGCTCAGGCTTTAGCAGAGGGGCGGGAAACCACGGCTGGATAAGCCTGCCTCTTATTTTGACGCCACTCCATACAACACCTGTCAATGGGCACACAGTCATAATCACTAGGTCTGCTTACTATACTCAGCTAATACCCTACCATGGTAATGCTGCTAAGCCCTGACAGAATATATTGCTGCAATGCAATTACATTTATGGTCCAGACACTGCTTTGTGCAGAATCTAAAGCGGACAGACGAAAATAGATCCAGGCAGTGTAAAGGATGATCTTACACCTTGTATACATAAGACACAAAGACCAAACTACCTCTTACATGAATAATCTCGAATGACAACATTACATGATATGCGGTTTGGGTTACGCCTACCTTTGCTGGCACATTGATTATAATGTTCCATACAGCCTTGACATAAGCTCTAAGGAGGCCACATGTGTTAAGGACAGTGAGTACAAAGCAATTTCTGAAAGACTGTTAGCATTTTTTCTGCTTCTAAGGCAAAGTAATGTTTAGCTGGCAGAGCACATATTCTGGGGCACCTCCTCACCTGGCAAAGTAAACAGATGCTATAGTCCATACTGGAGATGAGGAGAAGGTGTCCTACTTTATTTTTTAGCATTAGGTAACGTTAAAGTTTTCAACAAGACTCTACAGCCATGCTAGTGGCTCTGTGAGACTGAACTTATGCACAGTGGTACTTTGAACAACTAAGGTGTTATATCTCTCTCTGTATAGCCTGAATATCACATGCATAGCTCAGTGGGCTTCACGGGTCATAGATATATATACTGACTAGATGTCGCCTTGGGCTTCTAAGCATATGTCAAAACCGCTGCCTTCTTGAAGCGCCAAATTAGTTTTCCCGCATTCAGATCACCTCTAAAGATGCCGGACTTTTGTGCTAATTATAGATGTTCGAACAAAAGAAATGAAAAAACCAAACAGCAAGGGATAACATTTCACAGGTGATGATGTGTTTTATAATATTGAATGTTACGAAAGTATATTTCTGGTGATGACATTATATTGTTTCAGTTCTCATGTTTCAGTATATATATCTATGGTTGGTTCAGCGACGTTTTCAAAATGAAGCACAATGGTCAAAAAGGCACTTCATGAAATATTGAGTTGTGAAGCCTTTAGGTCGGATTTTTTTGTGATTGTCATTAGATATGAGTACAATACAGGTGTAAAAGCAAATACACATACAATTAAGTGGAAGAATAATAAACCTACGCCAACTAGTACTAGGCATTACATTTTGAAGTAGATTATATTAATATCAAAAGCTTAAATTTTCTCTGGACTCGATCATAAATACATGTCTGTCACTTGGAACAAACCAAAAAACTAAAAAATCGTTTGAGATTTTGACGATTTATGGTGATTTCATTTTCATTAAATTTTTGCCTAGATTGACAATAATGCACTAAAGGGGGGTGGATCCCCGCTGCAAGATGGCGTCTCTATTGACGCATTTGTTCCAATGAACCGCAGTAGTCAAGGGGACATCTAGTCAGTATATATATCTATGTTCACGGGTCTGCTTTGAGCTAAAGGCTAATGTCAGCATGCTAACATGCCCCCACTGACTGTTGATGTCCAGCAGGTTTAATGTTAACACTCTAACATTTGCTGATTAGCACTAAAACAAAGTGCAGCTGAGGCTGATGAATGTTGTTAGTTTTGTAGGTATTTGGTTGTAAACCGAAGTAGTACATTTTGAGTTGATGATGGCCCAGGATGAAAGGTCAGGAAAGATATTAGCTACAGTTCATCTTCTGGGGGACCATGAACATCTGCACCAAATTTTAGGGCAATCCATACCGTAGTAGTCTAGATATTTTAATAAAACCAAAAATGTCTTTGGGGCACCAGAGGAAAGGTAAAAGGATTATCAAATTCAGATTCATTCTCTGGGCATCATGAATGGCTGTACAAATTTTATGGCAATCCATTCAGCAGTTGTCGAGATATTTCAGTCTGCACCAAAGATGTTGTTAGTGCTTTAAAAGAATAGTTCTACACTTTTTTCTTGCCGAGAGTAAAAAGATTGATATCACTCATGTATGCTAAATATGAAGCTGTAGCCAGGGATTTGTTAGCTTAGCATAAAGCCTGGAAGCAGGGAAAACATCTAGGCTGGCCCTGTACAAAGGTTATGAAGTTAATAGAGTCCACCTACCAACAACTGTAAAAGTCACTAATTAGTACATTTTTATTATTATTATTATTATTTGTTTAAGTCTATGCAAAGTGCAAAAAACAACAAATAAAAAATTGTAGTTTTACATTTTTTAAAACCTTTAGACAGAGCCAGACCAGTCTTTATGCTAAGCTAAGCTAAATCTTAGCAAAAAAGATATTCCAGTTAAATATCAGCAATAAAAAACGGAACGTTTTAGCTAAGAAAATCAGTTTCTTAAATGTACTGTTTAACATGCTAACCTTGGGACCAATAAAACATACACACACAATGAGCAAGGGCCATTATGAACTCCTGAAGGCTAACCTGGCCAGAGACAGAAGTAAAGACATGCAACAGTTACACAACAGCCAGGTTTTTCTGTCTACATTCAGTATATATAACTGTATATATAGAGCTGTTACACAAACACACATTTAATTCATTCTGATACCAAAATAAGTGGGTTCCATTGATTTATTCCTGTTTCTTGTACTCCAGATGTATATCTGTCATAACAAAACAGAAGGAGTGAGCATTTTTAGAGATGAGGCCCCCTGAGTCAAGCCTCCATGGAGGTTGTTTTTTCTTTTGGAGAGATCGAGTGGATAAAGACGTGACATCTCTGCTGACATCTCATTAATTCATAAGCTGTCCCCCGTGGCAGAGGCAAGACAGGAATAATGTTTCAGTTCAGAACTGCAGCAATTTCTCATGTTAACATTGGGGTGACGAAGCAGCACCATGTAATGAGAGTTTGGGGGTGCCATTCTTAACAAATAAAGCTAAGGAGAATGTCTGCTGAAAGAGTGTATGTCCCTTCAAATATCAGGAAAATTGTTAAACTTTTGGACTATTGACAGCCTGCCACTGGAGCTGTTTCATATTCCAAGACTTGAAATGGGAAAAGGGATTTGACTCACAGCAGATGCCTGAAAGTGGAGTGCCAACATCAAGCTTGCTCCTCGGAGAAGGGAATAGGTAGAAAGAAAGAAAGAAAGAAAGAAAGAAAGAAAGAGAGCATCGTCTTCTTTCTCTGCTCTCTTCCTCTCCGTTCTCCTTCCATGGAGAGAGCTCCCAGAGACAGCAGGGAGTGGAACTTGTGGCATTTACCGATCAGCAGAAGCTTCCAGGACGGATGCAGGGAGGATAATGAGGCTTCCTGGGCAGGCTGGGATCAAGGTGGATGTAGGCCACGACAGGAGACTGCACCACTGGTCAGGACACACTGTAGGAACGAGACTCTTCACTAAATGAAAATCTGTCTAGGCCCATACAGAGAGGCTCCTTTTTTAGCCAGCTACTTTGAACAACTAAGGTGTTATACCTCTCTATATATAGCCTGAATATCACACACGCGTCTTGGTCGGCTTTGTAGGCAAGCCCACAACGGTTTGCAAAGCAGTCCGAGAAGACAAAGGAAAAATTCACTGTTAAAAAACCTGCACGTGTGACAATGTACAGCTTTGGAAATTCATAATCAACATATAGTGACAACAAAGTGAAACAGCAGTTAATCTGCCTTGTGCAATAAGGGTAAAACCTATGTTAAGTATAACATAATGTATTATATGTAACATTTCAGCATTACCAATGTACCATTACTTTACCGTATACCAAATGTTTCCAGATACATTCTGTAATTACTGTAATTTACTGTAAGTCAGAGAGTGAGGAAGGAAGTCTGTGAACAGGACTAAATGTAACGTGAGTATAACCTTATTACATTCCCTTATTCGTCAACAATTCACCAGATAGATTTTCATCGGCAAGGGTGGTTGTTGTGTAACAATGAAATCAACAACTCCCATGATCAGACGTTACTCCACAAAGTCATTTCAACTACGCTTTTTGTCATTGTTTTGATGTGATTGTCCCCTAGTGGCAGAAATTAGACAGAGTGTGTTTAAATCGGCATTAACTGATTTTTTGGTCACTTGCAGGCAGTGGAAATAAGCCGTAAACACAGTATTGACAAATTTGCACCTTTACGTTAGCAAACAGTTACTTATTGATAAATCCAACAGGCACTATATTGAACAACATTATCATTCCTTTGAAGTGGCTTTTCTGGTGACCTGGAGAATGTAAGCCTAATATTCACTCTCATTTTAGCTCTGTTTGGGTCTCCACCAACTCCTGAGGGAAGCATCTTGCTCTCAAGCTGCTAAACACTCCACTATGTTCACTAGCTAGTTGCTAACTTTGTGTGCCGTCTGGTGCTTGGTTCCCCCGAAAACAGCTGCCTGCGGTATCTGGAAACAACAGTGATGAGAGCGGTGGGACTGAACAAAAACAGTATGGTATATAGTATAGTATGGTAGTATGCTGACCATAAAACTAAAACAATTAATTAGATTATAACATGATATAAAACATTATATAAAAACATGTTACCTCGTCCTTAAAAAAATGATTTCTACCTGTGTCACCAGATAGTATTTAATCTGCAATGGTGGTTGTGCCACGCTAACCCTAACCCTTCGTGAATTAATCAAACTTCGTCTTTTGTTATTGCTTTGAGGTGAGTGACCCCTAGTGGCAGAAATGACATAATGTGGCTTCAAAACAACACTAAAAACACAATTAAAGGGAAGATAAAGTTACTTGATAGAGAATCAAATTAAAATAGAAAAGACTGCAGAAATAAATATCCCAAATGAATTAAAAGTGCAGGAGAGAAAATGAACCAATCAAAAGCACAGAGAGTAGTTCAATTTTGAGCACGTTTAGGATATTCAGGAGACTGGTTCCATCCACACAGCTTCAATGTGGTTGGTTTGCCTGCCTTTATTGCTTTATTGAACATTATATTTATTATTGTATCAAGCTGATTGTGGTTTTGCTTGTTAACACTCTTCATTCTGCTGCATGAGGTTGTAGCCATCTCCCTCATTTTATAAGCCACAGGCAAACTTTCGGAATGAGAAATAAAAACTGATATACTGAGATATCGGTGTCTGTGTGAGCTTGTCTGCATCCCAAACAAGTCTGGACAATCCTGACAATTCAGGCCCTTCTTTGAGATGCGGAAGCCTTTTGAAGTGTGCGTTTGATCTGAAACCCTGCTGAGTTATAACTCTACTCTCTATAGACGGATACTCTTGCCTGTGGTTCTAGAGTCTGTCAGGTGTTTCCTCCTGATGTGTGTGATGAGTTTCTCCCAGGTGTCTCCAGGTATTCCTCCAGGTCACTGGACCTCACTGTAATAAGTGTTTTTAATGAATGAGTGCTTACTTTTCACTTGATTAAGTAATTCTGAATTCTTTTTTTTTTTTTATCATAGTTTAGGTGTTCAAGGGTCATAAAACAAACATACATGAATGGTTGTGTATAGTTTCAGTTCAAGCAAAAGGAAAAGAAAAACAACCATAACAGCATCGACTCTGTATGACACCCCACCATGCCACTTCCGATCTGCTTTGATTTATTAATGTGCCTACCCATAACCTACTGCTACTTACCCCCCGCTGAATCCTCAATGAAATATGTATGGCTGACGAACGACAACAGGATGTCAAAGAGGAAGCTGGAGGAACACTGGGGAAGGTGAAGGGGAGGAGTCTTTGTCGCCAGGAGTCCTGATCTCATTTGAAAGGTCGTCTCGGGTGAACTCCCCCGCGGAAATCAGAATCTGTGAGGCAGACAAATGTGACGTATTCATCAAAGCGGAAGGAGTGATTTTCACAGGGATGCTTCTCTTCAAATAAAAATAAATGAATACTTCAAACTGAAAAAAAATATATTATAGAAGTCATAGAAAATAAATATTTTAGCAATTTATTACTAAATAAGCATTCATGTTCTTGTTGCATTTAAATTAAGTTATAATCTCTTTAATTCCAGTTGTAACACAATTTCAATTATAATTTGATTGAAAATAAAATCCTCCAATCTGTCCAAAACTTAGTTAAAGCACCCATTTTGTGTTGATTCTGGCGGCCCCTGTGGACAAAAGCAGTATTGTTACCAAACCACTTAAAATCTCCTTGCGGTATCTTAAATAAAATAAGAACCTAACTGACTCTGGCTCTGTGTTTATTGTTGATGATGGTAAATATTTAAAATTGTCTTAATATAGGGGGACTGGGTTGGAAAGTGATTCTCTCCGTCAGGTGCTAAGGTGCCCAGGAGCACAGCACTTAACACCCAACAAGGCAGTACTTTTCTGCTGAGAGAACACAATATAGTTAAGTAACATTTTTATTTTTAATGAAATCATTTTACTTGAATGAATTTGAAGTAACAATCAGAGGCAGGCCTTCCAGAAGCTGTACTATCAAACAGTATGTAAACATTCAATGCATGATCACATAGTCTTATTTGTTATGGAGCAAATGTTTCTTCGTCATTATAAAATATCATTCAATTACATTTTAATCAAATATTTTTGGAATAGATTGGAATGTAGCATTTCCTTTTCAAAAACAGCTAAATGTCAACTATGATTACTATTATTATTACTAAATTATTCACCTAATGTTTGTGCTTGCATCATCTTCTACGTGAAATTTGTTTATGTTGTTGTTACAGTATACACTCTAAAAAGTAATTCAGTGGACCTCTTGTCACTGCTTAAATAAATGCATGGTTGCAAGATAAAACTTGTAATTTATTGATTTTAGATAACCGTTTTAAGTTGCAAACATTATTTTGATGAGTTGTGTTGACATAAATAACGTGGAAAAACTAGATGAAACAAAATATTTTTATGAGTAGCCCAATCAACTTAAAAACTTGTGTTTATGCTACCAATTATAAAGTGGTAATTAAAAATACCTTTTATTGCAGAGGAAAAGCTAATTCCCCTAACTCAATGTAGTGCATTTGTTAAACATAATTTCATTAGACATTGCCATAACTCAAAAAGACTGTTGCATAATTTCTTTTTTTGTTGTTGAGCCAAAACATTTGTTTTTAGAGTGTAGAAAAAGCCCACAAGATCCCAAGCTCACATACCCACCATTATTCATATTTTATCAAGAATGACCCTCTCGCCTGCCTTCCTACTGTATCAGTTCATGGCTGGTTTGTTGATCTGAAATGGTGCACAGTGTTTAGACTAATCAAATGAACTGGACTTTGGGGTCAAGCCTCATAACTCATTAAAAAATGCACACTGCTGTTTAGCAAGTCATTAATAATAGGCAATGAGTGTCTCATTTTATAATCAGCAACCAGCTCTGTAGTTTTAGCAAGTACTTGATAAAGGGCTTTTTACAATAATTTTGCAGTTATAATGTCAATAAATGGCTAAACAATAACTGCAAGTGGTTAGAGGGGAGTTTTCCTAATGAATTGAAGCACTAACTAAAAAACAACAAAGCAAATGTCAGAAATTTTAAACAACCTGGCAACACAAAAGTTCTGAAAATGTCCTGAAAACTAAATCAGCTGGGGATTTTACATGAATACATCATACAGGAACTATAATGTATTCTATAAGGAAAATCTTGGTTCCTCCAAATGTTCCTCTGCACTGCACTGTACTTTCACACTTTATGCCCGTCTCTCATTTTCTCCCTCCAGTCCTCTCTCTCATATTCCCTCCTCCTCCTTCATCATCTTTATTTCTCTCACTGTGAAACCAACTAAGCAGGCCTATGCTTTTTCTTTATTTTCCCCTCCCGCATGTTCACCCTCGCACATTCCCCACAAAGTATTTATCACTCTCTCCCTTCAATTCCCTCCCTCACTGCCTTCTTCTTCTCTCTCTCTCTCTCTCTCTCTCTCCCTCTCTCTCTGTCTGTCTGTCTCTGGGGAGCCAGTTACAGCCCATATCTCACAGAAACGGGCCATCCACCAGAGGAGGCCAGTGATTTCCATAACTGGGGAGGGCGGTGTGTGGGTGTGTGTGTGTGTGTGGGGGGGGGGGGGCTCAAAGTGGTCTGCTGCACTGACAAAACCTACAAGACAAAAAGGGTGTGGACAAGAAGATCACAGAGGGGATAAGAAGCAAAAGCATGGGATACAAGAGAAAGAAAATGAGGTACCTGGAGACAAGCAGGTCAAAAGGTCCCAATATAGGTCCTGGACTTGTCTTTTACAGCCCCCTCCCCTAGTGAAGTGTAGGCTGAACTGTAAATAGGATGATGTAACCTCCCAGGGGGGGTTAAGTATAGGGAGTGATCACATATTCAAGGTCAGCAGTATGAGCACCATAAAGTGTCCTCGGATGAGTTTGCAGCCTCATCGAGAATAACACCGCAGCTCTCCCTTGAGTTCTGAGGACTCTAATGGTGGGGCTCGCCCTGTGATCAGGGCCCTGAGGAGGGGGGGCAGGGATACAGTGTCACACGGAAAGAGAGGAAGAGTAAGGAGGGTGAAGGAGAGATCTGTAAATAAAGTAGATAGAGAGCGACAGATGAGGTGAACAGGAAAGAGAAGGGAGAAGGAGAAGGGAAGAAGAATGAGAGGATGTGAAAGAGAAAGACAGATCAAATGGAGCAAAGTGAGGCAGACAAAAGACAGAGTGAGAGAAAGTAACAAGAGATGGGAGAGATTATGAGGCAACGCAGCAGGGCGACAGTGAAACAGAGTAGATTCTGCCACTGGGAACGCATACATATTCCATCCCTAAAGCTGCCTTTCTTAGGAAACACCAATACCCCCCCTCCTCTTGCTTCTCTTTCTCCCTCTCCCTCCCTTCCTTCACAGCCTCTCTCCTCCTCCATCCCTCCCTCTCTCTCTCTCTCTCTCTCTCTCTCTCTCTCTCTCTCTGTGTGCCAGAGCACCGCAATAGCAGTATGAATAATTGAACGAGCCTGAATCGGGATTGAGAATTTCTGTTGCGGTTGTGTCTGCTGGTGCGGCAGGCAGGCATTCATGACAACAACAAAATAAAAAAACACCCAAACAGAATCCACACTTTTCCTGTTTGCTTCGGTATGAATGCGAGAATATAAATGTTGAAGACACATAAACAGACACACACTATTTCACACACACGACTAGAGCTCGCACTCGCAGTAAGTAGCCTGTCTCACTGTGGGGATTTCAACAGAAGGAGAATATTCAGCTACAGATGTACTGGAGCCTTTCTTAGCCTTGTATGACATTGAGCTGATGTTCAGAGTCGGAGAGGAAGAGAGAACAGGCGATGTTTGATATGAATATTCCGAGCAGATTTCCACTGACGGGGAATCTATGCAGGATGGGATCAATCCGTGTGGAGGACAGAAGTTAGAAAATGTATTGCAGGAGATACTGTATGTATGCGTGAGTGAGAGGAAGGAAGAGACAGGAGTGCTGCAGTGGATCTGTGTGTGTGTGTGAGGGAGGGACAGAGAGCTGCAGTGGATATGTAAGCATACAGTTTGTGTGTGTGTGTGTGTGTGTGTGTGTGTGTGTGTGTGTGCGGACAGAAAACAGACTGAGTACCTGCTTAAGTGCCTGTGAGATGTGCAACAGAAGGGAAACGTGTCTCTGTGTGTGTGTATGAAAGAGCAGGAGGGTGTATCCACAGGGTGTTGTCAGGTCGGGCTGGAGCGCATCAGAGTGTGTGTGTGTGTGTGTGTGTGTGTGTGTGTGAATTTGTGTATATATGCTCCAGTTCCAGCTTAATTGGCCCAAATCTGCCATTCAGTGAGACCGGTTCCTCGCCCCTCCATGTGGCCTCCTGGGAGAGAAGGAACATAAGTGACATATTAAACTAGCACTCTCTCAAACACAGTCACACACACACCTGCCCACTCGCCTTGCCTCCATCTGGGAACAACGCCAACGGATGTGCAAAGTAATTAGGTCGACTGTGAATTGTTAAATGCATATTTACAGGTATACAGTGTACACAAACACACACATACACACACTTTTTCATGACATAACATTTTACCTGCATATATTGGAAACCTGCTGTTTATTGTCTGATGAATGATATCGCTACAATAACAATAGAATTACAATATCTACCCGTGCCTCCATCTGCACTATTTTCAAGTCTACAGCCATGCTAGTTAGCTAAATGCTATCACCAGCATGCTCACAGTGTCAATGGTAGCATATTGATGTTAGCAGGGTTCCATCCAACAATTGTTTAAGACATTTCACTCAAAAATACAAATGTGGCACTGGTGCTGGTAGCACTAGATGAAAGGTTCACCAGAGCATCATCAAAGTCAGTAGGATACATCCTCTGGGAACCATGAATGTCTGTACAAAATGTATCTGCAATCCATCCAATAATTGCTGAGATATTTCAGTCCGGACTGCAGTGATAAACCAACTGACTGACCATCATTGCCATCCCTTGATGGCTAGCACAGTTAAGGCAGTACAGCAGGGGAAAAAACAAGATTTGACTATTTCAAAAACACATAACTTGTGTCATGTCAAATCTTCACTGGTTAGTTTGTAAACTTCTCATTGTAAGAAATTTGAAACAGGCTGTCTTTTGTTGCCTCCACATCAGCCATTTGTGTTACTATCTCCCAGTACCATACACTCCCCCACACAGTAATTCCCTCCTTCTCTTGTTCTTTTTTGGATTAAACTAGATGTATTGCTGACATACTGTTTTGTTATTTATGTTCCTTTTGACAGTTATTTATAGTTCTATGGTATAGTCTAATATTGTACAAATACTATGTCTTATTTCTTAAAAGTCCAGTTATCCAGGTTGAGTAAAATAAAGTAAAAACATGTTCTCCAGCTGCTCCAGGTCTCAGAACAGCTTCCTCCATTGAAGTGAGTAATTGTACCGTGGTGTGTAATGTATTTTCTTTTTGTTGAAAGGCCTTTTTTGGTATCAAAAAAATAGAATTCAGGATCCAGCATCGAATTTAAGGTATCTGTACCTGTATCGAAAATGTTTGAACGATACCCAGCCCAAACAATTACATATATTCTAGTATTCTAGTACATATTCTAATAGTTTTGGATTGAAGACTAAAGGTTTCAGCATGTTTGTTTCACTGTTAGACGATGTCAGTGTATAGATCCCTTGGAAAAAGAGTAGTCAAAATCCATGTAGCAGGGAGTAAAAAATCCTGACTTTTCCTGAGCTCCAAAAATCAATCAATCAATTCAAACTCCATACCTCCAATTTATAAGGCAGCTTTTCTGCTCAGATGACATCATCAGGGTTATTTTCTCAGAAGTGTACTTCTAATGTAAATCCAGTTTAGGCATTTAAACTGAACAGAAGGTGCCGCATTAAACTGTACAGCAGCCTCATAGCTGCAGATGTTACTCTAAATCAGACATGTGTTGTATCTACAGAGCCAACAATTAGGACAATGAAAGCAAAATCCTGCCGCTAAATGGGCCTTACTAAAATGCAGGCTGAATACTAGCAAGCTAAATCAACATAGTGAGGGCCCAGAGAGCTAGCTAGCCCACCAATGTGGCTATAATGCTAACGAAAGCCCTCGTGGTAATAACAAACACATCGCCACACATTAGTCGCGAGGACTGTTTGCTCCACATGATTCATCTCTGCATAAAGCCTTACTGGCAACAACATTGTTTTGAGGGTTGCTACTGCAGCAAAAACATTACATAATATAACATATAAATAAGTTGGAATTACATAAGCAAGCACAGAGAAGCAGCAACTTTTTCTTGGATCAGCGGCTAGGGACTGAGAGCTGGCAGATGATGGAGGGAAACAGAACGAAGGGAATCAAAGCGATGATTCAGCAACTGAGTGAAAGCCAAGCAGAAGCCATGTGGCCGCGAAAGCTCACGATGACAAGGCAAAGAGAGAAGAGACTCCGAATGTAACGAGGAGGAAAGGACCCAGGTTCTCCTTGGATAGATGAGCTTCATGCTGAGAGACTGAGAATGTGAAAAAAAAATAATAATAAATTCAGAGGTGAGGAATTGGAAGGAAAAAGATGTGTTAAAGAAGGAGAATATAGGACAAGACGTTCCATACGGGTGTGTTTTCTTATATTGTGTGTTCACCTATGCATGCTACTCTGCAAACAACAATATTGTTGCATAGATGATAAGTTGATTTATAGCTGAGAGTGGTACCATGAGACAACCATCAATCAGTCTTGTGATGGAGAGGGAAATAGTTACAGGATTTTACAGTGAGGTCTCTGCATCAGTAGTGCTTCGCATCGCTGTAGCAAGTAGGGACGTCACAATGCTAGAAATTTAGTAGTTGTTACTAATACCAGTGAAATTCCACAGTTGTCGATACCCAATTTGATAGCACAGTAAATAATAAAAACAAAACAATAAATCCTGTGTACTTTAACAAACACTCCTTTAATAAAAACCTTTGAATGTTAAACCTTAAAACCTTAAAACAACTACTCAACATACTCTTTCCTGCTTGCTGTTTTGCTTTCTGCTCTTAAGTCAATTGTTTTTATTTTCATATAGACATTATTTTTTTACCTCACGTTTTAATGTCATTCTTTGTCATCTGTGATGTGAAGACGGCAGATTTCTACACAGTCTGTGCGTCCTGCTCACAGTTGTCCATGAAGCGTCTCTCGGTGGCAGGCACACAGGAGCACTGCCTTCCGTTTCTATCCCAATTATAGTGTTGTGGTAATTTTGAGACTCTGTTTGATATCACCTCAAAAATCATCATCATTAGAGATGAGTCCTCCTCCTCCTCCTCCTCCTCTTCCGTGCAATTTTTTTTGTGGTTTTTTTTAACACGTGAGAAACACCTGACAAGAACAATCTCCTGTTGTGTCCAACATGTGTTAAGGGGTACATTCGGACAAAGTCCCGACTTGGTTCGGAGTTCAT
Source organism: Dicentrarchus labrax (assembly GCF_905237075.1). Classification (NCBI taxonomy): domain Eukaryota; kingdom Metazoa; phylum Chordata; class Actinopteri; family Moronidae; genus Dicentrarchus; species Dicentrarchus labrax. The sequence continues at coordinate 10,130,226 of NW_026136721.1, forward strand.
ATGTAAAATACATTTTTACTGTTCTTTTTGAGGATTTGAGGCGGAGATGTCGCTGTAGCTGCACTTTTTCATTTTCAGTGCACTGTTGTTCTGTCATGCTGGTAGGTGTTCTTCTTCCTATGGCAGACTAGAATAACTAGTAGGTGTATATGCTGCCTTCGTCAGGTCTGGAAGAATTGCTTCCCCAGTGTCTTTGGTGCCATAGAAAAACAAGAACTGTCACATTGGCAATTTTGGCATCGACTTGGTACCAAAGTTTTGGTTCTTGTGACATGCAGTAGCTAGAGGATATTGTTTTCAGGCAGCTTGAGTCAGGTCATTTCTAAGCATTTCACAACAAGCACTATGTGTTCTACTGTCTAAAAACCCACAATTACTCCCAGGGGAGCCAAAGCCTGATATAGCATATTCCTCTGTGCCATAGAGCTCCATTGTTTTCCAAAAACTATTAAAAACACATCAGTGAGTTACGCTGTTGGACTGGATGACATGTTCCTTCATTATGATGAACATGCTGTAGTTTGAGTCAATCCCACATACAGCGTCCTGCTGCCGTAAATAGCCTAGTCAGTATAGTGCACCACATATGTATTAATCAACCACAGAAAATAATACAAAACAAATCCTCCACAACTATGTCCCGTTTTTGACTATGAAGACCCAACGATCCCTCAGAGAAGGCCCCAAAAGACCAAAAGTCACATTCCAGTAGACCAGTGGTTTTATAGTCAGGTATGGTTGGTATTTCTTCTCATTATGACGCTTAATTACGCATAACTTTAAGTCTTGATATAGTTTAAACAGGGGCGTTATATAAAAATATATCCCCCGTACAATTGTCATGAACTGAGTATTAATCCATAGAGACCAAAGTAAAGTTTTGTACCAGGCTGTAAACGCGTTGATTTTGGCTATAAAGTGGGTTCTTATGGAGATTGATTCACTTATGTATTCAGCCTCAAGTGGCCGTTCAAGGAACTGCAGTTTTCGATACTTCTGTGCTGACTTTATGTCCCAGCCACAGAGGATGTCTCATGACTGTAACAGAAATAAACTACCTTTAACTGTGGAACATTCATGGATTTCAGATTTAAATGAAAGGCACCGGAATTCCAATAATGAGCAAAAAGATCCAGTCATGTTGTAATCGTCCCTTAGGGGGAAGAGACGTGTTTTGATGGTCTGCAACAGAATAAGACCTCATGAACCACAGACAGCTACACATGGGGTGAGGGCCAATCAATTCCCTGTTGGTTTCTCCTAGACCCCTTTACCAATTACTGCACTGATGTCCCAAAGAAAGACAATGTGAGCCCTATGCACACCGCAAAAATCCCTTGCCATCCTCTAACCACACAAAGGTTGCTCACAGATTCATTAAAAATCCTTCTTCTGCTCTTCTCTCATGTGCACATTTCCCCTAAGGGACTTCTATCTCTTCTCTTCTCGATTCCACTTAACAGGGCCTAAAACTGACCTTCACATTGATGAACAAGAAAAGAGAAAAGAGTCTATTAGAAGGTATTCACCACCATTCAAGACATATCTTGTCATTACAACGGAGTATTAGGGCCAGACTAAGAGAAAAAATTGTTTTTTTTGGGGGGGGGATTATGAGAATAAAGTCATAATATTACGAGAATAAAGTCATAATATTAGGTCTACGAGAATAAAGTCGTAACATTATGAGAATAAAGTCGTAATATTACAAGAAAAAAGTCATAATATTGCGAGAATAAAGTCATAATATTGCAAGAATAAAGTTGTAATATTACATGAAAAAAGTCATAATATTGCAAGAATAAAGTCATAATATTGCAAGAATAAAGTCGTAATATTACGAGAATAAAGTAGTAGAGAACTCTTACAAGAAAGAGCAGTCTTCCCCCCGCGTTAAAAGGAGGAATGTTGAGCATCTTGTGAAGTTATACTTTGGTATCGGTTTCACAAATAAGGAAATACTTGGCACATCAGCATCAAATTATTATCAGTATCAGGACTTTGAAATGATTGTGCAAACAACTGTGTCTATTTCGAAGAAAGAACCACACAGACTTGGAAGAAATTGCTTCTTTTCTACATTATTCTTGTATTATTACGACTTTATTCTCGTAACATTACGACTTTTTTCTCGTAACATTACGACTTTATTCTCGTATTATTACGACTTTATTCTGGAAATATTGTGACTTTATTTTTGTAATATCATGACTTTGTTCTCGTAATTTCCAAAATTGTATTTATTTATTTATTTATTTTTCCTCTTAGTATGGCCCTAATACTCCATCATATGTCTTGTACTGTCTTGGCACTGAAGATACTTTTTGCAGTGCATATGTAAAAATGATTTGTCCTGGCAGAAACAACAAGACAAAACAAGTGAAAGTTGAAATATTAAACTTAAATTAACAGTAAATTCAATGCCCCATTTTGATATTTTCAAATCTAAGTTACTGGAGCTGTCATGCCATTGAGAGGACACTGGCAAGAGGACTAAGCGGTGTTCATAAGCACTGCGTGCAGCACTTCGGCAGGCTTCCGGGAAGTTGGCTAATCAGAAGAAAGTGGACTTTCAGGGAAAGGGGCCTTAAAGAGACAGGAGCTAAAATGGCTTGTTTCAGACAGAGGCTGAACTGAAGCTGCATGAAGGGCCAGTATAAAATAAATAAGTTTAGTGCTGTTTGAAGAGTGAATCATGCAAAGATATTCTAGTTGAATCTCAGATTTTAGGAATAATAAGAATATAGACCTGGAAATGAGTATAATAAGTCATCTTTAAGGTTAGGTCATTGCTACGCTTCATTAAAAAGTGAACATTAATTGCTTATATGGGTAATTTTGGAAGTGACAAATGACATATTTTGTTGTTTTGTTTGGAGGACTTGTTTTGCTGCTCAAAAGTCATTTTTGTTAATGAGGAGAGCCTGGAAAGACAAAAAAGTTCCTGTTCCTTTAATATTTCAAGATACTTTCAACCCATTGGTTGCCAATTTTGCTTGGTCATCCTTGAACATCTTAGTACATATTACTCTGTGGAACATAGATGACATGTGGCAGCTCCATGGAGGTGAAGTAGGAGAGCACCAAGTGACAGGCAAGTAGAGGACAGGCAGGTAGATGTAGATGAAACACAGAATTTCCCTCATGTACTCCTGCCTGTTACCTGGGGGGATTCTAAGCCGCTGCCAGCACACACACTAATACACACGAACACACACATTCACCTGTAAATGAGCACAGTGTCCCTACTGCATCAAAGAATGCTACCTTCAGTCAGGAAGGCACAAAAGTGAGGAGGCGTGTTCTTTCTGTTCATCTTCTGTGTAGCTCTGACATGAGGCCCAGGTACAGTATACTGTAGCCTTTACCAGGAGGGAGACACACACAGACATACAGTTAATATTTTATGTCTGTAGAGACCTTCAGCTCACTAAGAGCTTGGGACCTCATGAAACACTGTTTGATGGTTAAAGTAGTGAAAAATCAGCTGGAGGAAACCCCTGGGATAAAAGGGACTGAAAGCACTTTGTCTTTTCTGTCTTTTGGAAGGCATTCATCTGAGAGAATTGGAGATCGCTTTGGACCACAGAAAAAGGAAAGTGTAAATCTGTACCCAATTCCTGTGAGTCTGTGCAGTCAAACATCTGTGACAGTGTGTCTGCTTACACATTCACCAACATATCGAGGATGCTGTTTGTTTGTGTTTTATATAAAACTTATCAAGCTGAGCAACACACAGGTGAATCCCACCTGCTGCACAGGATAAAGTGTCTGGATGTTTAGCATTGTGCTAAACAGAGCTAGAGACTTTATTCTCAAAACTACGACTTACAGGTGAGTCAGAAATATAGTTGATTGTTGAGTCTCATTCTCAGGTAGTCAAATACAAGCTTCGGCATTTGACGACCTGGGAGCACAAATGGCACCTGTTGCTTTGTGGCAATCTCAATCCGAGCCATTTACCATGACCCAAAGCATTGGCATTTGACCACCTGGGAATGAGACACAACAATCAAGACTTGAGAGTTGACTTGAACATTCACAATTGACTTAAAAGTTTACTTGAACGTGTCAATTACTTGACTCAGACTTCGAAAGGTGAGGGCCATGGCTGTCTGTAAAGAGAAAAGTGTTCAGTTCTCTTTTGACTGGAGTCAACGAGTTCCAGGGACAGACAAAGAGAGTTTGCAGAGTGTCTGCAGCAGAGAAATATCGTCTGCTCTTTGAAGAGACATGGCAATGTGGAGACGTAGAGGAGAAGAATCCTGCAGAAGGGTGAACTACTGAAGGTATTTTTTTAATCAATGATGCAATTCACTTGGTTTGTGTTGGGCAACACAGAGACTTGACTTGAACATTCTCAACTGACTTAAAAGTTGACTTGAACATGTCAGTTACTTGGCTCAGACTTGAACTTGTGATTAATTTGAGACTCGTCTTAGACTTCTTTTGATTGAAACATGACTTGTCCTTACTGGCTTAAGACCTTACTTTAACTGTCAATTGATTTGAGACTTGAACTTGCCCAAATAACTGTAAAGCTAAATTTGGTACTAAATATAAAACTCCTAATCTTTCTGTATGTTTTGTTAATGAAAGTTTAATATCTTCATAAATACCCTTTTATCTCTGTAAGAAAAAATTTAAAAACGTCCACTTTATGAGGAACAAATACAGAAACAAAAGAAAGAAAAAGTAGAATTTAAAACTCTGAAACATACTTGTTGAGGTTGTTGTGTGCAGTTGTAGACAGAGACATGCTGTTGATGAACTAACCAATAGATACCAGAGGCCATTAGCTCAGTCTGTAGGGACTTGGCTTGGGAACCGTAGGGTTGCCGGTCCAGCATAGACCACAGTAGGAAATGTAGACTGGCAGCTGGAGAGGTGCCAGTTCCACCTCTTGTGCACTGCCGACGTGCCCTTGAGCTTGCGGAACGGCCCTACGTGGCAGCCAATCACTCCACCATCTCTCCATATTTGCATGTCTATAAGTGAAAAAATAATTTCCCCATTGGGGATTAATAAAGTATATCTTCTTCTTCCTTCTGAGAAATCACTGTGCAGAAATAGATGAGAAAGTGAATTGCATCATTGATTAGAAAATACCCTCAGTAGTTCACCCTTCTGCAGGATTCTTCTCCTCTACGTCTCCACATTGCCATGTCTCTTCAAAGAGCAGAAGATATTTCTCAGACTGCTACAGACACGTCTGCAAACTGTCTGTCCCTGGAACTCGTTGACTCCAGTCAAAAGAGAACTGAACACTTTTCTCTTTACAGACAGCCATGGCCCTCACCTTTCTTTTTTTCACCATCCTTTGTTTGGCTTTGCTGCAGACTTGCTGAGAGAAGCATCTCAAGGGCAGCCACGTATGCTTTTGGGCATCTTCTCCTTTGTCCTGGACAGAGCTTCAAAAGGTCGATTGATTTCTTGTGCATTTCTTTGATTCTTGTTCCATGCTTTCACAGACTTTTTTTGATGATGATGTATGGGAATGATACAGAAGGAAAGAAAATAATGATACATTAGTACATTGATTTCTACAATATCTCCACCATGTTTTCCTTCTGGCTTTACATGGGCCTTGAGGGGCTTCATTGCATCTCCCAGCAGCAGTGATTTTGTTTTATTTGAGAAAGCACACTTTGTTTCTGTTCTCGTGTCTGTAGAAGCAGCAATAATCTAGAACCTAAACATTCTCTACATGGCTAATTAATTTAGAACATCACTGTTCAATTCATAAATATTATATTTATTTACAAAAATCTCTGTGATTTGAGTTATGTGTGCAGTTTGTTTGTCTGTCAGCAGGATTATGGAAAAACTACTAGTCCGATTTTCATGAACCTATAACATTTTGGAGTCTCAATCATTGGCCAGATACCAGGGGCATTTCCGCCCCTAGTGCCACCCCATTATCCTTATCTCTTCTACTGTACTTTCTGCTTTCAGAGGCTCCATTTTAAGGCTAGATCATATGAAACAAAATGGCCTAACACATACATTGTTACTAACCATGTCGTGCTAGCATATTGGGGGCTAAATAATGCTCCAAAGTTAGGCTAAATTTTGACAATGGAAAAACTGACATGGCCATTTTCAAAAGGATCCCTTGACCTCTGACCTCAAGACATCTGAATGAAAATGAGTTCTAGGGGTACCCACAAGTCTCCCCTTTGCATACATACCCACTTTTTATGTATTATTATGATATTCCCATGTCCCTAGTCATGGGAAGTAACCATGCAGTTTTTTTTTGCATGTGATATAAATGTGTTATTTTCACCTAGTGTATATGAATATTTCTGCATACTGGGATCCACAAACAGTATTGCAATTGCATTAATTGGGATGACTGAGAAGCTGAGACACATACTTCATGCCACCCCTGCATAAGTCAGTGCCCCACCTCTACTTGTATAAAGTTTCTCAATCCATTTTACAGCAAGTTACAGAGATCAGGGCCACTGTCTTATAAAACACAACAATGGAGATTACAAGCCACAAAAGGCAGAAAACATCAACATCAAATCAAACAGACAGGACAATTATAAAGCTGTGAAAATATTTAAAAATTTTAACAAGAAGATAAAAGGAGTTCAGTGTTTGATAACCTGAAGCAAGCCATCTTTTCTACAAAAAGAACAAGGGAGAGGAGACAAAGAGAGAACAGTGGCAGAGCTGTCAGTGGAGGACAGCAGGATCGCTGCCCTCTGTCAGAGTCTTCAGGCTCTAAATAGCGAAAAAAGCAAAGATGTCATCCCAAGTTTTAACCGCTCAGGGCCTCTGAAACTCAGATAGATAGAAGTGAAGATGGAGGGATTGCAGATGGGAAAACTGTGGAGCAAACAGAGAGCAGAGAGGAGGAAGAAGCTGTCAGAGTGTCAGTTTCTTATAGATCAGTGAGATAGATAATTAGAACAGAGATCCAACAGAAAGGTCTACTGAGGAGGTAATCTATCACAATGTAAAATCCTGTAGCATTAATACTGCTTAGTCATTAGCTTTTTATAACCTTTGAATAATGCTAAAAATGTTCAGGGTAGTTGCAGTCAAAGATGTGAGCATGGGGAGGTGGAGGTAAGAGTTACTTGCAGCTTCAATGGGTAGAAAGTTCCATTTATAAAAATGTATGGCCAAGAAAGCAAGCCTTGACAATTAAACTTCCACACATATATTATGATATTTTTTTGCTATGAGATAGTAAAATTCTTAAATAGTGGAAAAAGAAAACTTTGGGTTTGTTGGATGAACACCTTGGTGGTTGAAAACCTGCAACTGTTTGGAAGACATTTGAATTCCATAAGAAGGAAGGAAAGTTGGACAAAAGTCTGTCCATTTGTAAGATCTGTCAGACAGTAATTAAGTACAATGGAAGCACAACAAATGTTCACACTCACCTGGTGAGACAGTGTGGTGACACCTATGCAGTGCGAGGAGGATCCTGTGGATGCTAATACAGCTATCACAAGCAAGAACACACAAAACACGGATATCACACACCAGCCACAACTTAGCTACAACTTGGGGTGGTCTAAGGTAAGTCTATTTGTCTGTCTGTTGGAAAAGCAATAAATACAATGACATGTAATTCTGAAATTATACATTTTCCCCCTGCCATAAGGAATAAAATGGGGTTATATAATATATATTATATTTTTCCCTTTATTAGATAGGATAGAAGATAGACAGGAAAGTGGGTAGAGAGAGAAGGGATGACATGCAGCACGTGAAACAACATCATGATGAAAACAACAAACATTAATGTCATGGCTGTTCTCTCGATGAACCAACTCCTACTAACAGTAGTGGATGGAAACGCGCATTCATGCTCACTTGGTTTTTTCACTTTTCTGGAAATTCTGCTAAAAAGTTAGCTGAAAGCATCAGAAAAGTTTTCAGACTTGGATTTGGTTCAGTCCTAGTCAATCTGTCAACCAGATTCATTAGATTTTCCGCAGAGGGGCCTTTAACTAAAATGCTTTCCACTGTTGTAAAAGAAAAAAATTGTTATATTACTTAAATCCTTGATCACATGACTGAACACTTCATCAAACTGTTTAAAAATGGCAAGTAAGAGCAAAAAATCCTTATAGAGTATTCCTGGTTTCTTCTTCTCCTCATCAGTTACTGTACCAAGCATCTTGTGTGTTTTCAGAAGTGTTTGATGGAGTGCAGCATGTAATAACCTGCCTTAATTTCTCAAATGCCACAGTCTGTCCATACTGCATCTAGCCTATTTGCCCCGTGTCCTACACCGTGTACATCCCTCTGACGTGGGACGAGTTTGCAGTCTCCGCCAGCTGATCCTCTGACCCCTCCTGCTGATCAATACTGCCCCATCTGACCGCTTCTATTCCTGGCCACCATCCCTGCAGAGTCAGCCCCCTTCCCCCCTGCCCTTTTCCGCTTGCCTCGCTGGGACAGTCGTGTCCACTGCCAAGCCTGACTCATTTGAATAGAGATGCTTTCTGACGACACATTAAACGCAACATGGCATGTGACTCTGTGCGTGTGTGTGTGTTACATTGTTTGCTGTTCCCATATACAGCCATATGGGAACAGCTCCCTGCATAATTCAACATAAATTCACACGACGCACAGATATTAACAGATGACCAACATTCTGAAGCAGATCAGGGACATATGATTTATTTACAAGGCTTCCAGTGTAAAAAGCTGAGTGACCCAAAAATGTAATGAGAACAGTATATAAAAAGAGCCGGTCTGACCCATATCCAGTTTAAATATGGGGTGAGTGCATAAAAAGATACAGTTAATCTGATGGTGTCTTGGCCCAGACTAAAACAGCTGTGCTTTTAAAAGCACATGAAAGTTACTCTCTCTCTCTCTCTCTCTCTCTCTCTCTCTCTCTCTCTCCCCACACACACACACACACACACACACACACACACACACACACACACACACACACACACACACACACACACACACACACACACACAGATAAATGACTTTTTGGGGGTCCTCTGTAGTTGCTGGTGTTCAGAGTGTTCTTGAGATCCTTTGCTGCATCATTTGCAACCTGAAACAAGAGAAGAAGAGATCAAACCTTTTAGTGCAATAAATATAATACAAAACCAATTTTACTGTGTCTGCAGTATGCATGGACAAATAAAGAACTACACTGTATAGCAAAAAGTAGAGTAACTAATTGTCACCTGGAAATGGCAGTTTAGCTTTCCGCGGTTTCTCTCAGCTCAAATTGCAGCTCAAAAACACCAGAGATACACAAAGTCCAGCCTGGGACCATATTTATCTCAGAATCACTCCTGGGAATAATCACGCTTACTGAAGCACTCCTTATTTATTTCTGTAATGTCACACAATCTAGGGAAAAGCAGCAACAAAATTTTTTGTTACAGTGGATCCTCTTCTCTCAAATATTCTAGCCCTGCTATTATTTGAAATAGCCTGATTAAAAAATAACAGGATATAAGACCCTATAAATATATTTTACCTGTTGTAATTAAATTGAAATATCCTTAATTATGCAACTGACATTCAGCCAGGGGGACAGGACTGTGCTGTTACTGTGGACCCTCGCCATGGACATTACTCTTTATGACGTGCACAAGTGTGATCATAGTTTGATTTATGACTGGCAAAGTTGTTGGCTCTGACAGAATCATTGCTGTTGCACAGCAGCATTGTCTTGTGTGAGAACTGAACAAAAAACTTTTACCTTCAGTGAGGCCTCTTTGCTGTTTTTGACAATAATCCCTGATTTAACTACAGTCTCATTCAGCTCAAAAACTTTGAGGAGTGCACTGGGACAGTGAGGTTTAGTGGACTGGGGACAGTGGGACAGAGAAGCTGAATGGACTGGTGACAGTGGGACAGAGAGGCTGAATAGACTGGTTATATTATGCACTGACAATGACCAAGCAGAGAAGTTGTTCCGACAGGTGAGTAGAACAACAAATTCCGTTAATATTGCAACTCAGTGTACAGATGAGAGCGTCAGTGTTGCGTTGTGTGTGCGCTATGCTGCATGTATAATCTGTGCAGTCTCTTCTTTGCTTATATATGTGTATTAGTGGCTGCAGCCAATGTTTTTATTGCTAATACATCCCTGTGCTGTCTGCTGTGGTGATGTTTTATTCTACTGTTGATCTAGGGGCGGCTGCGGCTCAGAGGCAGAGCGGGTCGTCCACTAATCGGAAGGTTGTTGGTTCGATCCCCGGCTCCTTCCGCCACATGTTGAAGTATCCTTAAGCAAGATACTGAGTGAAAGGGTGAATGTGGCACGTAGTGTAAAAGCGCTTTGAGTGGTTGGAAGACTAGAAAGGCGCTATACAAGTACAGGTCCATTTACCATTTACCATCCTGTGTCAGGCTATTTAATGTATGTGGCTTAATAATGCCTGTTGCACTCGCCACAGTAGCCGTAGACCCTAACCCTCTAACCCTAAGCAGTCATCTATAGAAATGGAATTATTATTGAATGACATATTAAGTAAATTTGAGGGAGTTTACATCAGGGCTCATGTTGCTGATGTTGTTCCACTAGTGTATAAGTTGACATCTAATGCAGTTTATTTTGTAGCCTAAATAACATTTACTCAAAGTACATTTTAACTGACCTGACTGTTTACTTTTATCTAAGTTCATTTTTACACAAATATGCTTATTTTGACTTGAGTAGACTTTCTTTAAAGTAAAAGTACTTTTAGGTGACTACAGTATTCTAGTACTCTTTTCATCCCTGATTTTAACTTAGAGGTGAGTGTACACCGAGGGGCTTCATCACCACGGTGTTATACTATGATGCCACAGCTATTTCTGTGCTGTAACAGCAAAAACTGGAGCCTAACAGCGAGGCGCATTAACAGCCTCTGTCATTATTTTCCCCCAAACTGTAGAGGCCTCAGCCTGCCTCCCCAGTTCAGTTAGTCTGGGCCCTACAGCAACACAACACAAAGCAATTTGCTCTGAATAGCCACCCAGGACATTTTCAGTGCATTACAGAGGCAATCGGCATCAGCAAGTAAACTGGAGGAGAGCGACACTGAGTGACAGAGCAGCCGAGAGAAAACAGAACCAGATCGTGTGTGTGTGATAGACGAATAAAGAAATGGAGAAAGGAGAGCCAGACGGAGAATAGGATGGAGGGCTATTATCATGTTACAGGCGGCCACAGTGCTGGTCAAGGTGCTGAAGGTGCAATAAAAGGACAGAATAACCCCAGTTGTAATGGCAAGAGAGTCTTCATTACATAAGGCTGACTAAGGGTCAGTGTTAGAGGAAAGAAGATGAGGTCCCTGCTGTGTCCACAGCAGCTCAGCAGTGTTAATATACTGCAGGACATATTAGTTATTAGACACATTATGTCATAGCTGGTGATTATAGAGAGGCATTATTATAAGTTGTGTGGGTGGGATATTATGTGCATGTGTGTGTGTGTGTGTGTGTGTGTGTGCATATGTGTTTGATGGCTCAAGCAGCTGTATTTTTCTGCAAACTCATCTCTGCAGGTGAATATCCATAAAACACACACAGCCCCCCTGAGTCTGTCCTGACAGAACGGCACAATGTCTTGTTTCTCCTCTTTTGTTTGTTGTTTGTTGAAAACATCCAGCAGAGTTTAGGGCAGTGCGTCACACAGCTAACATGATGGCTAAAGTCAAGGTAGAATGGACAGCATGAGATTAACAGGTGCCCAAAGCCAGGCAGCAGAAGGATGAGAGAATATTATGGTGTCTGGGTTTACACCAACTGTGAATCCCACCGCCTTTTTGACTGCTCCGCTCCATCCACACAAAAAAACAGAGAGGGACTCAGATGGTTGGATGGCTCGATCTGGGCCGTGTCCCAGTTAGACAGAGGATGCCACAGTCTCCCATGTCCAGTTGGATCATTCATCCTGCTCTGGACTGGACACCTGCAAGTAGGATACTGGGCAGGGGTGGACGGTGGGCTTGAGTTCTAGGTCTGTTCCAAACTCCAGCGTTTGATCAACTGCTTGTTTCTTGCTCCATGTAACTTTGCTGTAGGGATGTCTTTCCGCTTTCCTAGATCTCAGCAATTACATTCATGAGTACAGCATTATCATAACTGATAAAAATAATGATTAAAGACAGACCCAAGTTATGATAAAACAGAATTATCCTTTAAGATCTGAGTTGTCACTGTCACCACAAAGGTTCCATTAACAATTAAGCAAATGGCCTAAATGGGATTTAAGTAGATGAATAAGTAATGAGGTGAACTGCTGTTTTGTAGTGTTTCCCCAAACACTTCCTGTTGACACTGCAGCTGATCTGCATCAGATCTGACAGAATGCAGGAGTTGGGAGAACAAAGAGCAAAACAAAGGAGAGGGCGTCATTTCCTGCTCTTCCTCTGTGAAATATGAATCTGATGATGAATGTAGATCACAGAAAAGTGGTGTTTTCTAGACAGTGGGGAATTTCATAGAAGAACTGCATTTTTTTATTTTGCCTTTCAATTCAATGTGCTGGAACCGATGTGAAGTTGCTCAGGCATGCTATGTTGCAAACCATTTCTTTTAAATGTGTAGCACAGACAATGTCAGATAGACCCAGTCCAATTTCTTTTTCTATTTTCCCACTGTCCCATCTGGTCTCAAAATACACACCACTTACAGTAAAAAATAACCTCACGTTCAAGTGTGGCCTCCTTCTTTAAACACGTGCTTGCGGTGACACATTTTGACATTGCATGTGTTGCTATCAAAAGTTTATTGTTGATGGAAGATAAATAATGAGTTTTGGAACAAAGACCTTCTTTAAAGTGCGCAGTAGGGCTTTGATGGCTTGTGACTCAGGCAATTAGAGTTTGGGAGTGTTACTCTAATAGGCTATTATGCATCTTTTCTAATTAGATATAAGACATGATGATACATGAGGGGGGTATTACAGAACTGCAGCTCTAATTATAAGCAGGGAACATTTTAATTTATATAAATATATTCAAGGATTATGTTTTTACAAACACACATACATGAATGTTAGCTACTTAGAGGTGATTTTCAGTCCTAAAAAGGGGCCACAACCAAGAGAAAACAAATGCTTTGTGGCGTTTGGCAGGCTATGTTCAGATTCAGTCAATAGCCTTGGGTTCTTTTGCTCCAGTCCTCCATGCTCTGCTGTCAGACACACCATGAGCTGTGTGTCAAGCAATATTGTACCATTCTTCAAAAAAGAAAGCCTCTAGTTCTTTGAAGGATGAAGGAAGTGGAAATCTACTGAGTCCCAAATTATTGATGTTGTAGCTACAGGTAACCTCTGAAATAAAATAGAAACTCAGAGTAAACAAGTGATAGAAAAAAATACCAAGCTTCTGGGCCACATTGTCTTGGCAGAGCTCCCCTTAATGCAAACATTACTGTAAGGGCCGTCCACACCAAGAACAATAACTATAACGGTAACCATTACAATATGAGAATGCACACTGATGAAGGATAAAGTTCTTCAAAGATGAGAGAAGTTAGAACAGGGCCTGCAACTCTTTAGCCGCTCTTCAGTGCCTCCCTGTGGCTGTGACAAAACATTATATGTAAATGAATAACGATACATTTTTAACTTTTTCGTCTATCATTGTAGGCCTAATGTGATTCTTACATTCGCAAATTGCAAAATGTGTAGCCATTACACACTGAATTAAAAATTGTTCAACATTTCGTCAACTTAAATGTGCGTCCTGACCCGGCCCCTCTTCCATTTTGCAGAAGCTCAACAGCGGTGGTTGCTAGTCGTCTCCCTAGCTAGTTAAAAAAAAAAAAAAAGTCTTGGAGGTAAATAAAAAATGTAATAGTGCCTGGACAGATTTGTTTGCTTTCACCGTCAATGCTGCTGGCTTACAAGTATACTTGATCGGTGGCAATATTTTTGGATCATCTGATCATCAGACTGTTTGGCAATATGTCTCAGGTAAAATAAAATTTTTATCTGTAATTTGCAGCCCAATATTGTGTGTTATAAGCGTTTTATAAGTTCATTACCACAATATCGTTCTTCAAATTGCTCTAAAAGTGATCCCAACGATACTGTTCGCCACTATCTTTATAGTTGTGGTGTGAACTCAGCCATCTACTTGATCATCTGTGATTAATTATAAAAAAAAACATAGTCACCAGTATGAATGCCAAGCTTTAATTGAAAAGTATTTTCATTATTATTTCATTTAAAATGTATGACCAAATTAAACATTTAGCTGATCTGAACTTTAATAATCACATTAACAGCCCCACTACTAAAATCTATTTCTTATTAGTCTGATAATGAAAACAAGGCCTGATATAAATAGGCTGAATTACTGTGTTTCCCTCCTAATTGGTTTTTCAACTAAAACCGCTCACAGACAGCAGCTCATTCAGTTATCCTCAGACACCTGCGTTGGCCATTTGTTACTTTCAGTATTATGAATTCAATACAATTTAAGGTCCTTCTTCTCATGTCCAAATCTCTAAATGGTGCGGCTCCACACAACATATCAGACGTGCCCTTATAGTTTATAACCCATCTTAAACCCAGCAGATCTCTCATTGCTCAAGGTACCAATCTCCTTAATCTCCCCAGAGCTGTCTCCAAAACTGATAAGAGCATTTAGCACTCAGCTTGCACCAATGTTGTTAATCTGCTTGACAAATCTCACATGTTTTAGACCATCCTTTTTCAATCCTCTTTATGTGGACAAAGATTAAGACTAGTTGTATGTACAGTGTGAAGTAGTTGTGTTCATTTACAGTAAAATCAACCTTTTTTTAAATTCAGTTTATTGTTCTCATAAAGTACTATAAGCATATATGTATTTTCTTTGTTTCTGGTGTTTGTCTTCTTTTCTAGTTTTTTTTGTTTTAATATTTTATTACCCCCAATGCACTTTAAACTGCATTTGTATTACATGTTGCTCTATAAATACACTTCAAGTTGAATATGTCTTGATTTCATATTAAGGAGTGGTTAAACTGGAAAAAGAGTTTCAGATACTTGGAGGATTAGAGCTACCTTTCATTAAGCAGTTCTGGAGGCTTGTGGAAGCAGAGAAAGTGATAAAAAGGTTTGACCTTTGACCTTCAGCAGCCAGGTGCACCATCATCTCTGCTAACCTGTCTGACCCATGTGTCTGCACTGGACAGCCAAGGCCAGAATCTGCTTTCATTGGGCTGCCGCAGTCAATTTGTCACACACACAACATGGACATATAACAGAGTGAGAGCAGCTCAGAGCGAGTCAGTAGAGATCTGTGTGTCACTGCAAACTAAAGGAAACAGTTTTATATGCACATAAAAAAAAAAAAATTTCTTATACACTTAACAGTTTATCCCTTTTTATATTTCTGTTTTTTTATCTGGCAATGTCGGTTGTCCGGTCAGTCAGTTGCTCAATCCACCACTTTGGCCCAGACTGAAATACAGTCAATAACTGACATGTAAATATTTGTGATAATTAGAAAATGTTAGCATGCTAACATGCTAAACTAATATGGTGACAATGGTGAACATTATACCTGCTAATTAGGAAGATTGTCATTATCAGAATGTTGGCTTGCTGATATTAGCATTCAAAGTTCAGCATCAACCAAAGCCCCTAGCATGGCCATAAACTCTTTTAAAGGTCCAGTGTGTAACATGTAGGAGCTACTGACAGAAATGGAATATAATATTCATAGTTGTGTTTTTATTAGTGTATAATCACCTGAAAATAAGAATGGTAGTGTTTTTGTTACTTTAGATGAACCATTTTCATCTACAGAGGGAGCGGGTCCACTTTCACGGAGTTCACCATGTTGAACCGCATAAAGTAGCCCAGAACGGACAAACCAAACACTGGCTCTAGATAGAGCCTTCATGTTTTCACAATTTCAGGAATACAGGAAGGCTGAGCTGTATTAAAATGGTTACAAGCTGCAACTTCACTGCTAGATACGACTAAATCCTACACTACACTGGTCCTTTAATATTTCTCAGTGACATTCAAAGCTCACTAAGCTGCTAATAATATTATGTAAGGAGTAATAAGGGAAAATAATCTTTTCTGTAAGATTTAATTGTAAGGGCAACTCGCACTGGTCTTGGTGGCTTACCTACATCAGATTTCATTTTTAGGAATTTATGCAAATCCTTTTGTGCCATTAAGCCCTCAGAGAGACAAATTAATTCGGCCTCGGCACCACCACCACCACCATTGTTATATTTCCAATAATCTCTCTGATGGATTTAGTGATAAGTGAAAATGACTGTACTATATGTTTATTTGTTTGGATTGCCATTTTTTTTATTAATTGTTTGTTCTATTGACTGTTGTATGTAAGCCAAATTGGCCCTCAGGGACATTAAAGCTTTGCTCTACCTGCATGCACAAACTGCAATCATAGCAACTGGTCTGAGTACTTAGTAAAATCTTCATGCTAATTTGGGGAGTATTGGGAACTGAGTGGAGTCTTGATAGAGATGCCCCTACCCTACAACAAGGAATAATGAGACTGACCTGCAGTATAATTTACATGATATGTGCAAAAAGGCTTTCATTTGGATTAGCATATTAGTGTGCTTCCCTCTCACTGAGCACGGTTACTGATCAGTAGTAGCATTATTTTGTCTGTTTGGTCATTTCAAATGGTCCTGTTTTGGTCAGAAAAGCAAATGTGAGGGCAACAAATAGAGAAAAACAAGATGGAAACATAAAGAAACACTGTACAACATACTTTACAGGTTTACACAACAGCTGGCTTCTGGGTTTACTGATGTGCACAAATAAATGTACACATCATGACATACACACGCACGCACGCACACACAAACACACGCGCAGGTACTTGCAAATGCATGCGTAGAGAAACATTCGCACACAAAACCCCCTGAAGTCAGCACATTTCTAGATGGTAAACAAGCCTGAGAGCTGCTTAACCATGCTGGTCAGGCTTCAGGCATTACTAGTGCACATAACATGAACCCACACACACACACACACACACACACACACACACACACACACACACACACACACACACACACACACACACACACACACACACACACACACACACACACACTCACGGAGCTGTAAACATTAGCAATATTTTCCCATTTCCTCTGCAGGGCAGACGGGGAGAGCAGTAGATCTTCAGGGGGGCTGAGCCCTTCACTGGTAATAATCTCCTTTACACTTCACACTGCCAGGGAGATGAATCATAGTGGATGGTGTCACTGTATGTAAGGGAGGGAAGGGGGCCCTGATGTGCCATGTGAAGGCTGGCCTTTATGGCCCTTGTGCGTGTGTGTGTGTGTGTGTGTGTGTGGATTCTGGGGTGCAAAGAGAGGCCAATGATCTGTATGAGATATTGTCAGCATACCAAAGGTGCAGAGCTGTTCATTAATGCAGATTAGGTTGCCTTGATTCACATAATTTTCTGTGCAACTACGAGCTGAAGGAAAATCAAAAATCTATACCCTGTAATTTGCTCAACAACTTTTAATCATCTTTTTAGGCTGATACACATATTGTATTTTTCTTAATCTTTTTATTTACGCCGAGACTGCTACAGTACAGATGTTCCTAAAATATAGTATTTTTTAGAATCTGACATTTGGAGAAATACACTGATACTTCTTACTGAAATTCAGATGGATACAATAGATACTGAATAAAAACTTCAAGTATTTTGCTGGCTGCTTACATAGTTACCTTTACATTATTGTATGTTTTGTTGTCCCATGCAAAAAATGTTATGCACTCTCTTTTGGGATAGTCTGAACTGCTTAAAGTTAAAATCCTTAGCAATAATAACCATCTTAAGTATTTACTTTCTGTAGTTACCTCTGTAAATGGTAACCTTTATTAGCAGTGGTCCACCATTCACGCACTGGATTGGAGCCTTCACATACAACAGAGATTCACAGAAAATTATGCAGCATGTAATCCAGCGATACTGTTTCTAATTTTAAACTCACTGATAACATCCTCAGTGTTTACTGTTCACTCACCGTAACTGCTAATGCTTCCTACTGCTTCATATTTATAGCATTCAAGGGTCAAACACAGGATGACGTTTTATGTCACAGGAGACACAACGTTTGAGTCAACACAGTTAGCATTGACTGCAATAGTTCATAAAAATTGGCCTACAAAAAAGTCATTTGTTTTGAGTTTAAGAGTTGATTTAGTTTAGGACGAAGCCAGGTGAGCTGTTTCCTCCCAGATATCAGAGTGGGATCAATCTTCTCATTAAACTCTTCTTAAGGAAGTGAATATGTGAATTCCCAAAATGTAAAACTATCCCCTTTAAAAGTATTAAAATGCCCTAAATAAAGATGTTTTTTTTTCCAGTGTGCCGCATATAAAGTAATTAAATGACCAATTTGTATTCCTGGCAATTGGAAATCTAAAGTTACCCTACGCTCAATATTCAGTACCAATCAGAATGATTATAATTGTTTTCTCACTCTTCTTGCTGCATTCCATGTGAACAGAAGGATTATTTTCATCTACATGGGGGCATTCATAATTCTAAGTGTGCAAATCAGGCTGCACATGCTGCACATTAGAATATTAAGTGGCACCGCTCTTGGATTGACTCTGACAGTCAAAGTGCAACCAGGCTCATTTCAACCTGGGGTTTGAATAAAATGCATGTAAACATGTTTGTGTGCTGATGCTGTGGTATTTGTGTGTCTGCATTGTTGGATTCATATAAATCTGTTTAAAATGTGCACACACGCAGAGGATTGGCCTCAAGGTCTTTTCATTTCACACAAATCCAAAATCTTTCCAACTTCATCATACTTCACTTTTTTATTCAACCTTTAACTAACTAAATTAGTTGAGTTAACAAATATTGAGTTATTTCTGTCATCAATATTCTTTCACAGCTTCATCTGAGAGCAGTCTGATGAAACAGAATCTCATGAAAATGTATGAAAAAGCTGGTTCGGTCTTATATTCTCACCTTTTCATCATGTTTCAACATTTCTTATAACAGCATTATCATGTTAGTCTTACCTACTTTCCCCATAACTACATTGAACATGATGATATGTATATATATGTATAAAGACGAAGAGTATGAAAAACTCTTTACTGGTCACACTTTTGAAATAACGTGCATGCAGATTAAAGCGAGGGAAGTACTGAGATGTCAACCATGATAAAATGGAATTTATAAGTATATTAGATGATGCAGTATCAGGTCTCAGACCTACACCGTGTGACGTTAGCAGTGACCTGACTGATGAGGACATGGCAGTGTGACAGAGGCAGTGACACCTGCCATCGAGCCAGTCCCCAAGAGATGCTTGCTACCTACGCAAACTGCTGACCGACTTCTGGGAGAAAAAAAAAATAGAAGCCAAAATTTATGGGTAACATCTGCGGTGTGGTGACAGGCCGCAAGTCAAGATCAGAGGGTGAGTTTTTAAGAACTTGTGTCTTCATGATTCAAAATGACATCCACAGCATATTTTATAGGAGTTGACACGTTTGCCTAATATTTATGACAGACACTGTCTGTAGCAGAAGCAGCCACTGATAACAGTAGCTGTAAGTTTACTCAAGTAATGAAGTACAACTACAGTATTTATGCTATTTCGTACATCTACACTCACATTCATTTGACAGTTAGAGTTAACGGTTGCTTGCCAGATTAAGATTTCACCTCAAAACGAGGTGTAGCAAAATGATCTGCTACTAAAATATCATGTATTTTCATAATACAACAGTATAGAAAGTAGTTCCATTATGCTGCTAATACACCCAGTTGCAAGTTGCTAAAAGCAGACTAATACAACAGCCCTGCAGTAAATCCTCCCTTCATGAAGGTTATAATGTTCAATTTTTGGTGAAACTGTTTTATAGAGGTGTTTATTTAGCTGTATGCTAATTTTGGAGGCTTTAGTTTGTGGTGCTGTTTAATGGTGTTGTATACTGTGAGCTGTTTCTAATATTTATTCTACCCTTATAAAAATAATAATATAATTTGTAAAAAAAAAAAAAACACTCTGAAAGGAGGCATTCTAAATGTTTCCGAAATTTGTACATTTAGCTGATAATATTATTACTTAAAGAACCAGTGAGTAGGATTTAGTGGCATCTAGCGGTGAAGTTGCAGATTACAACCATTTGAATGAAGCTCAGCCTTCCAAGCATGTAGGAGAGGAACATGGAAAACACAAAAGGACTTTTCTAGAGCCAGTGTTTGGTTTGTCTGTACTGGGGTACTGTAAAAACATGGTGGTTCAGGTGATTATACATGATGAAAGCACCTATGAGTTATATTTCATTTCTGCCAATAGATTAAAAAATAACAGTAGTAGCAAATAAGAGCAATAGCAGTTGTAGTAGTAATAGTAATAATGCATACATTACATTAATGACACCTTCAGATGCTTTGTACAATATTTCATACTAAAACACCAAACTCAAAGTCAGCAGCAGAGACCAAAAACTGTTGGCTGTGTAACATCAACAGCTTGCTTGCTGAAGTCCACTGGCTCCTTCCCCAAGAGAAATTATTTGCAAAAAATCTAATATTGCCCTGTCCTCGACCAGTGGAAGTGAAAAGCTATTGTGGTGGTTGACAGACACTGGGGGGTTTGTAATACAACACATTTTTATCACATTTCAAAGGTCCTGGAGGTTGATACTCTATATATTCAATGTGCATCCATTTGTTTAAACCGTGGTAGGAATCTTTGCAAAGTACTGCCCTGCTCTCATCATCTCCCAAAGCCCATTAAACTAACCTTCATTTCATATCGCCATTTCCTTAATGACATCCACTAACTTAAAACCTAGCCAGTCTCATTTGACTGACCTGTCCCTCTAAAAAGTACCTACAGCATCCAGACTAATCAGAAATTCAAAGCAGAGAGAATCAGTGAACAGTGAGAGGCTGAGTATCTGCTGCCTCTCATCTATCTGTCTGTCTGTCTGTCTGTCTCTCCCTGGTTTCTGCTCCAAAGCAGCTGCTTACCAATAGCCAACAATCGCTTTGAAGAGATGCCCCCTCATACTGAATTCTGATTGGGTCAATGCGATACGATTCGCTGCCATGTCTGACAGCTGTGCACCAGAGTGAGAGGGTGATGGAGGGGAGGTAGAGTCAGACAGAGGTAAAGGCAAGTAAGGTGTGGTGACAGAAGAAGTGGATAAAAGTGGAGGAAGAGAGGAAAATGAAGGAAGAGTAAAGAGATGTCTAGAAAGGGAGAAAGGCAGAGGGGGGAGAGGAAGTGAGACAGAGAGAAATGAGACATGTACAAAGAGAAAGAAAGGATGTTTGAAGCTGCCTGTTTGACATTAAAGCACAGGCTTTATAAGGCAGCTAAGCCTTAACACTGAAGGTGGGATGAGGAGGAAGAGATGAAGGGTCCCTCAGTTACACCCCGTCAGTGAAGAGAATTGACGTAACAAATAATACAATCTATGTACCTAACAATCTACACCACCGTCTATTCAACAGCAAGATTTACCACCGCGTACAATTTGTACTATATGTTCTATAACTATGTAGCATTATGCCAGGGCATCACTCATAAATTTATGAGCATAGCAGATGTTTGCATGCACAGTGAAAAAAAAAGACATTTGTGTGACGTTTGAGTTTGAAGTCAAATATTTATCATTGATTCACTACTCATCTTGCCAACAAATCATACTCTTGCCTCGCCTGTAGTAAAACACCATATTACTTTGATGCAAATGAGCTGTAGTGGGTGTGATGCATGGAATTGGATGCAGTATCTTCGGGAAACTCGCAGGCGATACAAGCCGCCACCACTCGTGTTGATCTACTACGCACCAAGACGCACATTACGGCTTATGAATGGCCTGGGAGACAAGGCGTTACGGTGGGCTGCAGCAAAAAAGCCCAGAGGCCACGGGTTCTTTATAGTGAGTAATGATGTGTGTGAGTAAGGGGAGGTGTTTGTGTGCGTAGGAGCTGCTGGTTTTCCCACAGTAACGAGTGAATGTGACAGCATATTGCAAAAAAACAAAAAACACACACATGCAGAGTATCTCCAGGGAACGGCGTAAAATGTGAGCGAATAAGCACGCGTGTGAGAGGGATAACGGCGCTGGAGCTACTGATCAGAGGGCTAAGATGAGAGGCTGATGCTGCATCCATTATCCATTATTTTCCTCAGGGGTTCTGATGAGTGTTTGTGGCCATATGCCTGAGTATGTGTAATAGAAAGGGGGAGAGTGTGCAGTAAAATGTGACCGACCGCTAACCAGGTCTTAGGAAATACTGAGGTCACGAATCCATTCAGATTGTTCAATTACACAGTGGTTCTCTCTCTTTTTCTGACGTGGCCCCCTTTAGAAGCTGAAAAAAGGGACCACCACCCCACAATTATTAGCAATCACCAGCAATGGTAGGGGGAAAAAAATAGATCCAAATTAAATTTGAGTGAAATTAAGTTCACCATGACACCATCAGCATGTTTGTTGATTTTTCCTACATAAATCACATTCATCCACCTGCAGTGGCTCTATGCTCTACAGTTTGAGAACCACTGAATTACACAGAAACTACAACAAATGTTTTCAGGTAATGACTATTCCATGTAACAAGTCACAGAATAAAATATATAATCAGCACAGTACTACCTTGAAACACAAGGGAATGTTTGGAACATAAAGGAGGATGTATTTCAGCACAAAACCTAATTATTACCTGATTACCCCATTAATGTAATCTTATTATCATTTTTAATCCAAATACTGATGCACTGATACAACCATTTTATTGTAAGGAGGTTACAATATTGTTAATACAAAACATCACTATATTACTTTTGCCAATTTGCTATCTTTAAATGTGTTTTCGGTGTGTTTGTGGCCAACGGATTATTGTTTTGACATGAGAAAACCAAAATTGGGAAACAAGCTGTTTCCCGAATACCATTTACAATAATATAATGGGTCGTTTTTTGTTTGTTGTTCAAAACAAAAAAAATGAGATTTACATTTTTGTTTCCCTATTTATAAATCCGTGTATCATTTGTTCTTTTCATATTCAATTGAGATTCCAAAATCGGAAAAAACGGTTTGTTATTTCGTTATTTGTTTATGAATCTGATACCAAAAAACAAATAACGGATAATTTTTTGTACTGGCCGATTTTGTTGTTGATATTTAATTTGTCTGATTTGTGTGAACCGGAAGTTATTGTCTTCTTGGTACCTTGCTCGGAGTACTTGGAAGTTTGCCGCAATTTCGCAAAGCCTGAAAAAACTCAATCATGCAGTGATTGTACTCTGTATTTTTTGAGTAATTTCGTATCAACACCATGGCCGCACTGGAACCATATGCTGATTTAATTAAAGACTTATTTGAAACTGGCAAGACACATGTAGAGATTTCTACTACGCTGCAGCAGATGGGTATCCAGCGATGTTCTGAAATGAGTGTAAGAAGATTCTGTGTTCAGCATGACCTTAAGCGAAAAAGACATGTATCGGACACGAGACAATAACTTCCGGTTCATACAAAGCGAAAAAATTAAATATCAAAATCAAAATCGATCCGTTGCCCGTTATTTAATTTTATCATCTGAGCAATAAATCGAAAGTACAAAAAATGAACCGTTATTTGTTTTTTGGTATCAGATTCATAAACGAATAAGGAAATTACAAACCGTTTTTTCATTTTCCGATTTTGGAATCTCAATTGAATATGAAAAGAACGAATGATACACGGATTTTTATAAATGGTAGTAGTTTGGTTTTCACATTTCAAAACAAAAATTCGTTGGCCACTTACTGTTTTCCCATTACTACCCATTCTGCCCCCCTTAACCATTGTTAATATCAAGCTAGTTAGATGGTATTAATTATAACCTCTTCATCAAACAATTACCCCACTACTATTATTATAAAAACCATGTGTAACTAAGTGCCTTTCTTTGTATGTAAACACCCCTTGAATTGCTAAAACACACAAATACCCAGACACATTTTTTTATGTGTCCTCAATCATAGCTAGACCCTGACAGCTAACTATAGCAAGACAGACAGAGGTAGACAAATAGAGAGCTAGACTGACAGAAAGACAGATAGCTAGGTATTCTTCTAGCTATCCATTTATTTGTCTGTCTGTCTGCCAGTCTGTCTGTCTGCTTGTCTTCGTATGTCTAGCTTTTGTGTAGACAGATAGATACAGACAGCCATATAGTTTAATGGATAGTTACAAAAATGCCTATAGACAGAGAGCTAGTTGGGGAGTAGGGCTTTCACAACAACACATTTTTACTATAGTTGCAAGGTTTGCTCCAGTAAAATCTTGATTGTTGTCAGTGATCCTGAGTGATTCCATGCAATGTTTCACACCATCTACCTAGCAGGAAGAAAAATGCCTATATCTATCTTTAGGATAAGCTTTACCAAATGAAGATTAAGTGTTTTTTAGCTAACCTTTCTTGCATTGTAAGGCATTTGCTTTGTTTCACAGTAAAGGCCTATCAGTACTGTCCCATAATAAACACATTTTTTATGGGACACGTCCAGAAAGTGTTGTATTAATCAACAGAAGCTTTATCTTTTGCTTCCTGCAGGAAATTGATGGTGAAGAAAAGAAAGCATTAGGGCCCCTGCTGTGACAATGTGCTGATAAATACTGCTAAATAAGGCAATATGATGTGCAGGGGATTGTAATATGTAGCGTAAACTATGTAAATTTATACATGCATTCGTATTTTACACGTGAACTACCATAAATCTGGTTGATGTTAGCTAAAATTATATTATACACAACAAGCAGGGACCACAGCTCACAGTAGTCAACTACTCATTGAGCAGTTGGTGGAACCTCTACTAGACAGACAGAACAACATAACTAAAAAAAACAGACAAATAGACAAACACATCTTTATTCAGAGAGTGATACTTGGCTCAGTTTACTGTGATGAGGTGCTCTGAAGTGCTCTGGGCAGATGTCTATCTAATGCTCTCCGTAGGATTATTAATATTCATCAGCATCAGCCAACTGTGATCAATTGCACAAATACACAAAAGCACTCACACAAATGTATGCACAAAGTCAAACAAACTGAAATCAACAATCCAGGTATTACTACCCGAGATCTCAGAACAGCACTGGCGTGAATGAGCCCACACTCTGTCTGTGAGTTTAAAAGAAAAGCCGGGTACTTTTCATGGAGCAAAAGCAGAGTAAGCAGGGCTTTGAAAAAACCTGAGCTATTGTAATGGAACGTGTTGTCTGAATATTTTGAAAAGTGTACCCTGGAATGAGAAAGCAGTTTTAGCAAAGCAGGGTAAAAGTCTTCTCAAGTAACTAAATGCCAGAGTATACTGTATCATCAAAAACTCTAGACTTACTAACAGTCCCATGGGACCGCAGCGTTCATTATGCACCATAATACGTTCATTTTGATTAAACTAGCATCATACTGATACTGATAGAGAGAAATTATAAAGTTTTCCTGAGGGTGGCACTTGAGGAAAGGCCTGGAGGTAACCAAAATCAAGACGAAGGTAGGAACCACAGTTACCAGTAGTTGAGGGGATATTCAAAGCTGGACTATTAATCAGGCAAAGCGGACAACTGCCCTGGATGGGGACACCCAGGTACATGGTGTAGCAACTGGTTTGTTATTAACTAAACACCACTGAGGCACAATATATCTGATCTTGAGGAGGATCCTGGTTTAGTTTTAAGACTAAGAAGATTATTTATGCTTACATGTTGCATAATTTGCAGAATCCTATGTATCAATGTTCTTGTCTGACGATGGAGTTGCACAAAGAAGGAAAAGATGGGGGCATCTGCTCTGGACACAAAGTGTGGAGGACTAGACTCAAAACTGCTGAACTACTGACTGTCATTGTAATGAACTCCTACAGAAATGTATTTTAAATTAATTCTGTTAGGTACAATGGACAATTGGCAAAGATCTCTTAAATAGTTTAACACATAGTTCAACATTACATAACAAAGCTAAGGTGGGAATCTCATTAATGTCTAAAGCCTAAAGTGGGAAAGGCTTTTGAGAGCGTTAATCCCACTCCTGACGCCGCAGAGCATCGTTGCTGACTGAAGCACCTTACAAGCGGGAGTGAAGCGGCCCGCTGGCACCAACGCTGCAGTCACTAAGCAGGGGTGGACTTCACATAACAGCCACTCAATGAAAACAAAAGCCCTGGCCCTGTCTGCTGAGCCTCTTTTCCCCTCACTGGAAAATCTAATAACCGATGTTCGCAGCATCTCCTCTGCCTTGTCCAAGGCTGACGCGTCCTTATTACAATAGATCGGCCTCAATTGATTTGTCTTTAGAAGCCTCAGGGAAACAAAAAGGCTCCATTGATTTTCTGGTTTGTAGTGAGGGCATGTAAGAAGTTTGAGTTTGTGGTGAAGTGGATGATAAGAAACCTGGATGCCTAGTGTACGCACGAGAGGGCGCAGGGGTAAGGACACACAGGTGTGTGGGAGGTTGGTTTGAGTGGGTGTGCTTTGTGCTGGGGCTTCTATTGGAGATAAACAAGGCAATTTGTCTGGTACTGCAGTGGCTCACCTGTCGTTATAATTCAAGTGCCAGGTGGTGTCGGCCCGGTCATCTATCAATCACACACGTCAGGATGCCACAACAGAACAAGACTCTACTGACAACCGCGGAGATTCGATACAATGCCGCGGGAGCACGTTTTGTCAGTTTTAGAGTGAGCTGAAAAAGCAAAACACAGAAAACACACACAGTGCTTTTGTTTGTTTTTAACCTTGCAGAAAGTGCCTCAAAGGTCGGTGGAGAAATAAATGCTTGAGTTGCTAAAGTTTACATTTTCATGCTGTGGCAGCTGAGATTAAGCTTTTTGCACTGAACACAACAGGACTGAGCCACAACAGCAACAAATAGTCACCAGTAGTTTGTTCACCTTGAATCATCTATCTATTCTCATTTCACTTATGAGTAAATATTTTATTCAAAGTTTGACAGTTGAAATAGTTATAGACTAATAATAATAAATGATAACATTCATACACATTCACACACCGATGCACGGCATCGGGAGCAATTTGGGGTTCAGTATATTGCTCAAGGATACTTCGACATCTGGCACCAGGAGCCGGGGATCGAACCCACAACCTTCCTATTAAGGAATGATCCGCTCTGCATCTGAGCCACAGCCGCCCAGAAACCACCCACCGCCCACATAGAAACATAAAATAAGATCTTTCCACCCAATGAAGTGAGAGAAAGAGTGGTTCATCAGTGCATAAAGCTTCAGGCTGAGCATGACTACCCCTCCTGACATCATCCTCCAGCAGAAGAAAAGTTATGGAAAAGGTCAAAGCATGATGGGAGTGCAGAGAAACAGACAAGTGAACATTCTATTGATTAACTCGTCCATGTGTCTTTCTACAGCCTAGACTCACCTCCTATGTCTCACAGTGTATGGCGTGACTCAACACCTCAAACACACACTGCCTCTGGGGTGATTTACAGCCACACTGCAGCTGGAAGTGACGGCATCGTTACGACAAGGTGTTTGTAGGAAACTGAGACACTCATTTCCTCCAATCCACTGCTGGTGCTAAAGGAAAAAGTTTTTTTAAAGACTCTTTCAAGCTTTCCGGATTTCTCATAGCGTCCAAGCGTGAATCCCAAGGCTTACTGAATCCTCCTGAAGCTATAAAAGTATCTGACTTGGAGTCAGTAGAGCCAGTAAACTGAAAATATATACAGTATATTTCTGTAGCAATGAGACTTGTTTTAAGTTTATTCAACTAAAACAAAACTAAACTGATTTTGTCATTGGCGCCCACTGTCCCTTCCTGTCTGTCTAA
The DNA here is from genome assembly GCF_905237075.1 of Dicentrarchus labrax. Taxonomy (NCBI): domain Eukaryota; kingdom Metazoa; phylum Chordata; class Actinopteri; family Moronidae; genus Dicentrarchus; species Dicentrarchus labrax. Next base: position 10,158,013 of record NW_026136721.1, read on the forward strand.
GTGAAGCAATGCTTGCTGCCACTTGTTTTCCCCCTCTGTCCTCTCTCCAGACCCCACCTACTCATTCCTCCACCCATGTGCCCTCTCCCTCTGTCTTCCCATCTCTCATTCCTGGGGCTCAGCAATTGTTCTTGTTATCTCTGAGGAGTGCACAGGGGTTTTGTGTCAGTGCGTATGTGTTTGACGACGAGGCGGCGGTGGTGAAAAATGAGGCAGGTGGTGGCAATTTATCAACACTTGAGCGGCGCATGGTGGCGTTCTGGCAGAGGGAGGTGAGGCGGCGCAAAATGCGATACTGAGGGTTTTCTGTGTGAGGCCGGGCATGATGAAATGGATGCGGTTTCTCATCCGCTGCATCAAACAGACAGTAGGGAGGATAGATAAAGAGAGAAAGAGAGAGGGGAGGGGAGAGGGAAGGGTCTTTCCTCTATCTGCAGGCTTCCACATCAAGCATCAGCTTTTCTCCCTCAGCGGCTCCCCCCCCTCCTCCTCTTATCCCAGGGAGTCAGTCTTTAAGGGTTTGGTCTGCAAATGTGCAACGTGCACTTTTTCCCTTTCCCCTTTTTCCTGTGCAATTTGTATCTCTGTTGGCGTGGAAACAGATGACAGAATGCCGATAGAAACGTAGAATGAACAGGGAGAGAAACTCTCTCACAGTCCAACGATGCCATGTCACTCCCCCCTCTCGCTCCCACCCACCCTTTAACTTTCACACCATCTCTTGATTAATCTCCCTCCCTATCATCTGTGCTGTCAACCCCCTAAATCAGCATGCACACACATATGCACACACAAAGCCCCTAGCCACCCTTACACTTTTTGACCTTTTCACAATTTATCTCCTTCCCTATGATCCCATCATCAATTCTCCCAATTCCCTACTTCAACACATATTGATAGTTTGGGACTATTTACAACAAATACACACAGATACTGTACACACACGTACAGTGCTCACTGTTACTGTACTATGTCGGCCCTGCTCGATGCCTGTAGTTGCCTCAGGCACACTTTGCAGCTCTCTCCACTGCAAAGAAAGCATGGAAGGAAAGACGCATCAAGGAGTGATAAATAGCACCAAAAATGCCGGAGAGTTAACAAAAGAAAACCTTGACTAGTTTAAAATTAGTAATCACTCCATCTGTTATTAGCTCAACAAAAAGCTGAATGTGCCAATGACTTCATTTTACTGGCAGATAAGGGAGGAGTCACACCGAACAGATTTGAGAGAGCTGAATATATAAAAAACACAAACAAATGTTGACGAAGTTGAGCCAGTGAAACTGGAGGGAACACTAAGTGGAGATGGTAAAACAAGGACATATAAGAAAAGGAAACGAGAGAACAACAGAGGTAACACCTGGGGGGGTTCTTAAACAGTGAAAAAATGGCTTCATCGTAACTCCAGCTTCGATTTTGACATCAGATTGAACAGAGAGCATTTTCTGTTTTATGTTCACGCACATACCAACAGAGAGAAGGAGAAAGAGAGGAAACACCACAGCAAACAGCTGTGATGCAGTGACATTTAAATCACTTTGCACTCAAACAGAATGTGATAATGTTCTAGCTATAAGCTGGGCTGCTGGACGGCAGTTTTGTGGTTTGGTTTGGCCGCTTGGGGGCAGAACACCACAACAAGCTCGTCATCACACACGTTTGACATTGTACGGCCTAGAGAATCGTTGTTTTAAATAACACTTTAGCCAAAAATGGCCTAATTACGATCCAGCAGACACAGCAGAATTAGCATTTATTTGGAGTCGTGTTTCTGGCCACCTGACCTGACCTGAGCTGTTTTGGTCTACGTGCACTCCTGGGGGAAATATCTGGCTGTTAAGCTGCTAAATGTTCCACATGTTCACCAGTAAGTTTCTAACATTGTCTGTCTGCCTTTAGGCGGGTATTGTACGGTGCGTTTATCACAACTGAAACAGGTGCCTACTGCTGCTGGAAACAGGGCTGATGAAAGGGGTGAGAGGCTACTACTCTGTACAGCTGAGGGCAATTTGGATGATAATTGTCTAAAATCACTAAAACGAAGAATCCAAGAGTGAAAGCATCACAAGCAATCAGACAATCAGACAGTTAGTGAGGTGTACAGTGTGTATGGTTTAGCTACACCGATCAGCCATAACATTATGATTATCTGGTTATCATGGCTCCTGTCAGTGGGTGGGCTATATCAGGCAGCAAGTGAACATTTTGTCCTCAAAGTTGATGTGTTAGAAACAGTAAAAATGGGCAGTGTGAGGATCAGAGCGACTTTGACAAGGGCCACATTGTGATGGCTAGACAACTGGGTCAGAGCATCTTCAGAACTGCAGCTCTTGTGGGGTGTTCCCGGTCTGCAGAGGTCAGTACCTATCTAAAGGGGTCCAAGGAAGGAAAAGATGGGGGGCCGAGGCTCATTGATGCACGTGGGGAGTGAAGGCTGGCCCAACAGATGAGCTACTGTAGCTCAAACTGCTAAAACAGTTAATGCTGGTTCTGATAGAAAGGTGTCTGAACACACAGTGGATCACATATTATTGGTATGGGGCTGCAGAACATTCTGACCACCAACCGTGTGCAGACTAACAATGTTGTTGTGTTACTGTCTTATAGTTTAAGACAGACTTGAAAAATTGTGAACCTATCCATTAATTCTCTACATTAAGTTTAATTTTCTTAATTCACTGTATATGTGCGTGACAGAAAGAACAAGATTGGAGAACAGAGAGACAGAGAGGTAGAGACAGACAAAGAGAAAAAAATAGCATTAAAGCTTTGTGCCCCTGAGTCACCTGAACATGTTTTATTTACTGTCCCTTAGAAGCAGAGTTGGCATCAGAACTGTTTGCTCCACAGTCCGGGTCAGTCTGGGCCGAGCGCCTGATACACAGCCAGAGGCTACAGTCCTTCAGGACACCCTACACACACACACACACACACACACACACACACACACACACACACACACACACACACACACACACACACACCACACACACACACACACACACACACACACACACACACACACACACACACCCTAACCATGATGATGTAGCAAACTTTGAGATATTGGTTGAACTTTAATTCACATATATATTTAACTATAACCGATTAACATTGGGGAATATCTATATTTTGAAATGAGAAATAATACATTATTTCTCTTACAAATTAAAATAATTGTTGAATCCATAAGCAATAAACAAACTATTGCTGAATTCTCAAGGGTATTGCTGCCATAGCCTTATGTGGTCTGGTGTGACCAGTAGCTTACGGCAGCTAATGTTAGCTATGGTAGCTAACTTCAGACATATACTGTGAATAACACTGCTGAGTTACTTCTCTGACTTTGACTATTCTCTACTTGTGCTACTGTTAAGCTACTGTTAAACATTTCATAACAAGTGTCGCTGTCCAGCAAAAGCTACATGCAGCAGGATCATATTCACAAAACCCCAGTTAACAAATTAAACTAATTAACATAATGCCGAATGAAGCTGTAGCGACGTCTATGGTACCCAGTACATCTCAAGAGAGGAATAAAACTACTATGCACTTTGTTTAGAATGACTTATTATTATTTATATTTCATCATATTGAACATACTGGACCTGGATATTAAAATAACACAAAATCCAAAATAGGTGCATGCTTCTTTGTCCAAAATCAAATCAAAACTGTATGAAAACAGCATTGAAGAGTACAGATTCATAATAATAACTAATATTTGCACATTTATTTAAAAAAAACCTGCCAGGTTCTGTAGAAATTGATCTGGGGACATCACCTTGATTCTTGACAAGCCACCTGAAGTCCAACATGATATGACAAAAACACATGTACACACACCTTCATCCATTGTGGCCCAATCTGTTGATAAAGCAACCATAACAGGTTAATGTGAACTCCTCTAAAGTCGGGCACACAGTCAGTGACATACGGTGGTGAAAGAAGGAAGAGCAGGATGGGCAATGAAACATTCACTGCCTCTGCAGATCAGTCCTCCAGTTAATACAGAGCTGAATAGTACCTCCAGCAACAAGCTGTGTCCTTGTACCACACTAACTTTTTAATGAGAGCGTCTGCTCCCAACAGAGCTCATCGGTCCAACCTTGGGCCGACAGCCTCCGCAACATTTTCCATGACATTTTAGAAATGTTTTTGAAAAGGGCAGTAAAGTTTGTATAACAGCATGAAGTTGATTGAAACAATCCAGAGCTGAAACTGAACAGTTCCCTCATGACTTATTGATGTGACAATGGTATTAAAATATTAGATAAAAAACACTGAACATATCTCACACAGAATAAAAGCAATAATTCAGTTATAATTATAGCAGTTATTAAAGTTATTGCTTTTGGCAGTGTTCTGGTAGTCAAATGGTTAAGACACATACCTAAACCAAACAAAAAATACCAAAATTACAACTGGGATATTTGTTGCATATCATCAGCACCCCCTTACACGGAGCAAATAGCAGACATGGTAAAATAATAATAATACTTTCATTAGTACGATTTTACTGTATATTGACTTCAACTTATAGTTGAAATAAAGTCTGAACATGTTACATTTCAGTTTAATATTTTTCTTCTTCAAATCTTTTCTGTTTTTGTGAAGATTAAATGGATGTTGAAAAATCTTTACCCTCTTTAATCTGAAAAATATCAAATAAGAACTGACAATCCTTGGTTTGCCTTTGCAATTAATAAGTTGAAGGTATCCATAGTAACAATTCCCATACGAGTTACTAACTCAGGGTTTCTGCAGCTTTCATCAGGTAAAATTTAAGACTGTTTAAGACCTTTTTAAGATAATTATAAATGCAAGACCTATTTCAAGTCCATAATGGCAAAAAAGTACTGAGGAATCTGTATTGGTTCCTTATCGGTTTGGTTTTGTAGTTGCTACAGTATGATCAAAACAAAATTTTCCCAAAAAACACATTTAAAAGCGAGACTGAAAAATGCAACTTTATACAAAATACGTTAACTTCATTAATGGAATGAATTTTGAAAAATCACCTGTCAAAAAATTGAGATTATATGATTTTAGATTTTTAACTATATAATATAATACAACATGAAACAATACAGTACAACACTGGATTACCAATACTGGGAAAAAAAGTAAAAGCAACTTTTTAAAAGATTTCAGATTTTTCATTTTGTGCTGTGTTTAAATGGATAACATAACAGAGACAGCACAACAGCAGAAAGTGAGGGGGCAGTTATGAGGTAGAAGCAATGTGCAACCTAGAAGAAATCAGATCAGTTGAAATACTGTTTTTTTTATACTTAAGGTATCAGTAAAATCACATTGCCGTTCAGCAATAAAAACAATCAATAGCAGCAGCAGAAGTTAAATCCAGCATATCTCTCCATCACTCTAACCACTGATAAGTTTTTATCCTTTTGCCTTGACTCCTTCCTTCACAGGCATTGATTTTTCCACACTCTTGCTCTTTCCCTCCCTCCCTCTGCACCCCCGTTGTTTCCCTCCTCTGTTCGGATCTCTTCATCTCCTCTCCTGCTGCTCCGTCTTTCATGTCTCCCTCCTCTCTCTTTGACAGAGACAGAAACTCTATTTCTCTTCCTCAGCCACCCAGGGGCACAGACCTCAGTCCGCTGTCGAGCCGCTCACTCCCCAAGACTATCTGCAGGTGAACACTGGAATGAGTTCAGCCTGATACTGTAGAGCTCGGAGCTACAGTGAAGGCTGATTTTCAACCTTCTTCTTCTGTCCTGACCAGAAAAAGGGTCTTAAATCACAAAGAGCTGGTAACCTTCCCAAACACAAGTTAATGCAACACTGCCTGGTTGCACTCATCCTCTATGTGCCCATGCTCCAAGGTGAGAGACAAGACAGATGTCATCAAAAAGGTAAAAAGATTTTACAGTAAAGAAACCAATCATCTCCAAAAAACAGTTTTTATGGCCCATCCAAATAGTTTATGTAGCGTATTTGGAGAAGGTTGGGCGACATTTGAAGGAGCAGTGGTGGTTTCTTTGGACAGAAAGTGGCTTCAACAGAAAGATTTGTCCCACACCAGGGGTCTCAAACTACCAGCCTAGCGAATATCCAGCCCATGAGACAACTGGTACCCAATTTATTGTTAAATCCAGTCTGCAAATTCCTGTGTTCCATTTTAATATAGTCATTTCATTTTCTAGTAAGGCTGCAAAACCTGGGGGTGCCCTAGTGGCTTTGCCTTGCTACAGCAGGGGGGGTTCCAGCCTGCTGCCCTGTGCTTCATCTCTCTCTCTCTCTCTCTCTCTCTCTCTCTCTCTCTTCTGTCTGTCCCAAAAAGCCCCCAAAAAACAAAACCTGAACATAAAACCAGAGCTTTTTTTTAGCAAGCTCTCTGTGCCAAAATGCACAGCTTGTTAAAATAACCATGATATGACCAACAGCAGTCTGAATTAACTTGGATCTGGCACCTGATACCTAAAACCATATTGTCTCTTTCTGAACCTAAAATAAAAGCTGACTTGGAGCAGGGTTCAGGCGTTACAAGTCAAAACATAAAGCGCTTCGTAAATGAATACATGTTGCTACTACCTGGATCAAAACCTAATGAGATCCTCTTTGGCCCATGGCATTATACTTTACACTGAATGTCATTGAAATGTAAGGAGTCATTTTTGGGATATCTTGCTAACAGACAAACCTACCTTATCAACTATGTTCCTGCCAAATGTTCAGCAAACTCTCTTTGTGATAATGATGCACGGATACAAATATAGTCCTGCTATGATGTAAATTAAGGGATCACATGCCTGAAGTGTATAGCTCACCAGCTGTAGCTGCAGAATGTGCCTGCGGCCCGTTGAGAGTGAGAGGGTAAAGCTGGGTTAAGGCCTGGAGGAACCTTCTACATCCCTGCCTACTCAGCACAAAGCCTCTCTCCCTGTCTCAGTCTCTTTGTAGAGAGGCTGATCAAAGAGCGGGGCGCGCTCAGAGGATTCACCACGTCAGGGAGCTTCTGAGCGGATGAACACGGACATCCCATTATGTGTCCCAGTGGGGTACGCTGAGGGATGTGAGAGTGCACACACCCTCGTGTGCCTGCGTGTGAGCAACTGTGAACAAACCTGTGAGTGTGGGCTCACACACGAGCTGCTGCCCTTCGTTCCTGAGTGTTCGATTCTGTGCACGTTTGAAAATACTTGGATTTGGAGGGTGAGAGTGAATGATGACTGAGTTTTCGAAACATCTGAATATGCCAACGGTCTGCGTCTTTGATCGGTAATGAGGAAGGTAGGGTCGAACTGAGCAGTGCTGCCTGTTATTTCAGATGAGAATCACAGCATCAAAGGCTTTTTCTCTCCTCATCGTTCCTTCTCTCCTTCTGCCAGTGCATCTCTGCTTAACCTCAGGCGTCCTTGGCTCACCTCTGCCCCCTCCACACCCTTCTGAAAATGCAGAAAACTTGTCAAAGCCTCTTTAACTCTTCCTCCTCTGCTGCGGCAGCATGGAGGTGTGTACTGCCACTGAAACAGGACACCTGAGTTCAAGCTTCCATCTTGGTGCAGTAAAATTAATCCCAAAAAGCTGCAGGACTGCTGCTCTGTTACTGACCTCTGACTTCCCTGCTGATATGGGATAAAGCTAAAAAATAATTTTCCTACTTATGTTTTTAGAGGAGTGTGTAGCCTACACAGTGTTTGTAATGTATGAGTTTAATTTCACAGGTTTAAATTTAACCTATTCTCTCGTATTATCCTTCCTCTGTCCCTACTGTGCTCCAGCTAATTAGGCAGAAAGAGAAAAAGAAAAAGGATTTTTTGGCAAATTCTAAAACAAGCTTCAGTTTTCCAGAAAGTGTTTATCCTACTCTAAAATAAATTAGCTTAATTTAAACAGCAAATTAGATGAGAATGATTGGGCTTTCCAGCAGCAAACTTGGCTTTACTTTAGGATTTGGGGAAAATCCTTGATGAGTCACTTGCTGTGGCTTTTAAGCCTATTTTAAGACTGTGTAAATCGCTCTTCTCTCACCGTGTGCCAAGGTATCACACCAGTTATTTGTGTGTGTGTGTCTGTGTGTGTGAGAGAGTGTGAGAACCCACTTGTGATGTATTTGTCACTTACCTCATTCTTTGATTCATGTATCTGCAGCTGGGAAGTGTATGCGAAGGTATTCTCTGGAGCGGCAGTCGGCCTGTGGAAGAGGAGAGGAGAGGGAGAACAAGGATGGAGAGAGCCAGAGAGAGAAAGTGAGAGAAAGGGAGAAAGCGCAAGAGAGAGAGAGAGAGAGAGAGAGAGAGAGAGAGAGAGAGAGAGAGAGAGCAAGATTGCACATTTAACAAGTTGTCACAAACTGTTTTTAGTTGCTCTGCTGTGTGAGCAGAAACACCCTTACACACTGAACATGTTCTTCTGAAGTTTGAAATTAAAATTAAGTGCCTTGATCCTGACTTTACACAGAACAAACTGAGCTCTTCTGTTTGCTGCCAAATCTGACAAACAACATAAATCACTGTGTGACACAGTTAGTTGTTTGTACAAATGTTTCTGAGGCAGGGCTGCCTTCTAAAAATCATTAGGATATTACAGTTTTGAAAACTCTTTTTATGATCTCCCTTGTGGCTCCACAAATGACAAAAATGCCTCACTTATTATGAAAGGGTTGCTGTGGGTTACTCTTTCCAAAGGTTTGTAACAAACCAAAAGTCATGCTATGGAGATAAAGTAAAGTTACAATAACATCAGAACTAAGGGATAGTAGCGGGGTTCCCCAAGGCTCCATGTCAGGGCCTCTCTTGATTAAATATTTCAATATATAAATCATGCTCTATAGCCAAGACATCCCTCGCCACCACTGAAGGGACTTTTTATTGCTAATTTAATTCTATTTTTGTTTAATTCAACTTCATTTAACTTCACTCAACGTCCGGTCTGTGTCTTGTCATCATCATATAGTCTGTCACTTAATACCTTTACATGCACACTAGTCCCTGTTATAAATCCTGATATGACATATTTGGGATATTATATGGAACACAAATCTGGACAATGTTAGAATCATACAGGGATATTGATATCCAGGTAGCTGGTTATTAAAAAAATTATTATTCTGTATTTATGGAATGCCACTCATTGAACTTGAATGTTGGAAGTGATGAATTACATACATTTTTTAACTTGTTTGTCCTTGACAATGTCCTCTTAGTTAAACTAAACAGGATTGACTCAATTTTGCCCAGGAGTACTAAAAGCCTTTTATCTATGATTCATCATCGGCATACAACAGAAGCTTGCATTTCAGTCCAGCTGACATATCATTATAACAGTACATAAGGAATAAGAGTACCAATATGGAGCCTTTGGGCACCCCTCTAATATCCATATGTCCCGGCATAGTCCCAGCCCCATAGTCCATAAATGTTGATGAAGTGTAGGATGGCTGCCTGTACTGGGTAGAGAACCTGGACAATATCACCGGGTGTCACACTCCTGAATATATGTGTTTGCAGATACCAACAGTCCATATCAAACATGGCTATACCACAAGGGCCAGTGTGTGTTTATGTATCATGCCTTGAGCCTTTTTATTCTGGTGCTGTACCGAGAAACAGCCTGCCTTTCCCTCTCATTTTTGACAGGTTCAAAATGAGAGTCAGAGTTTATCTTTGGGATGAGCTGAAAGGACATGTGTAATGTCTGTCTTTTAATATCATGTTTAGACAGGTTATCACTTGGATTGGTGTGTTTTATAGATCAAATTAAATCTTTGCAAACTGGAAGAAGGAGAGACTCTGGGCTTTTTTATTCTAGTTTTTGCCATTATGATTATTAATAGTAGCAGTTTGATTAAATTTGGCCAATTTGTTCTGTCTTCCTTCCACCAGCATCAAACCGAAGTTAAACACACCAGCTTTTGATCACTGCTTTGATTCAGTGAAGCTGTTTGAGTTGACAAACCTCTCCTCTGACTAACTGCTTGACACAGTCATCTGATTGTGGTTATGCCATTTAGACATTATGGCAAGGACCTTTGTGTGTGTAGGTGTGTGTGTGTGTGTGTGTGTGTGTGTGTGTGTGTGTGTGTGTGTGTGTGTGTGTGAAACAGTGTGTGTGTGTGTGTGTGTGTGTGTGTGTGTGTGTGTGTGTGTGTGAGAGTGTGTGTGTGTGTGTGTGTGTGTGTGTGTGTGTGTGTGTGTGTGTGTGTGTGTGTGTGAAACAGTGTGTGTATGAATGGCTAAGCACACATCTCCAGGATAGTCTGATATATGTGTGTGTGTGTTATGGGAGAGAACATAACATAACACTCAATGGAAGTGAAGCCGCTATGTCAGATAAACCAACACACACACACACACACACACACACACACACACACACACACACACACACACACACACACACACACACACTAACTGAATCATCTCTTCAGTGCCTGGAAATGTTAGATCATACTCATTACAGAGTATGTTTGTTCAGACTTGTACATATAAATTGCCTGTGGTGATCAGAATTAGTGTGGCAAACAGTGTTAAACCTGCATTGGCTAACAAGCTAACCTGCTTTACTGTTTTCTGTCCCTGCACAGATTGCTGCTTTCTACCTAGTGGGTAAATATAGTTGAGAGGCAGATCCAGGCAGAAGCTACAGCTGGAGAAATGTCGGAAACCTAAAAACAGAATGGAACAGAACAGCAGGTTTGAGACTGCTTATTTACATAGTCGCATAAAGACAAATTCTGCTTGGGGCCTCGTAGATGCTTGAGCTGAGCTTGAATGTCGACACACACACAGACAGATCAGATACAACAACAGGAACACCGGGCCATCTGCCTCATCTGTCATTCCCTGCTGGACACAAACCCAGAGATGATCCTTTGATTCGTGTCAGTAAAACCACAGTAACATGTCCACTTCATCACGATAGTACTGCTGGTCATTGGATCAGCTTTCAGCCATGCTAGTAACAATTTCCAGCTGGTTGGTTCACTCATGTTTCCCTCAGGATGAGTTGTTTTAACCTTTGTGATCCCTGACTTTTCATCTAACACCATTATCAGGCACAAAGAAAATTGTATACTTACCAAATACTAACAATGAACACCAAATTCCCAGAATCCCGTATGATAGGATTGTTGCGTATTGAGAAATAAAATGTATTGTATATGTATTGTGTGTGTGTGTGCATGTGTTAGAGAGAGATTTAACCAATAATTCACTTGGAGGAAATCTTTCAATGGCTAGGCTACCTAGTTTTTCCTGAATGTATTGGACTGAAGGTTAAACTGATATTCATTTTATATAGGCCTATATATAATATAATTGATGCAATAATTGATCCTTTATTGACAGTTATTTCCTTTACATTCACATTGAGCAGCAGCAGCAGCAGGGGACATTTAAATTGATGAATAAAAAGCACTAATTGCATAAACATTCACCTTCCTGAATGAGTTTTGAGATGGTAGGCAATCACTGTACCCAAGTTGATTGCTGAATAGAGCATCTACATCCCTTTACATGGAAATACATACTGTAGAATTAGGATATTGAACAATCCAAGGAACCCTGGAAGTTTTGTAAGAATTTCAATAATTTTAACTAGAAAATCCAACTGAAGTTAAGCAATAGTTTAACACTTTTAGAAATATGCTTATGTAACTGGGTCATATGTCCTGTAATCTCTTGTTAATGTAACTTCACAATATCTGTCAAAATATTGCTAATACCTGACAACAAAGGCCTCCAAACCTAGTATGTGTCCACTGTGTATCTGAAAGTTCAAACGCACTTTCTCCTTCATCTCCAATATAAATTCCTTTTGTTCTCTTCACCTCTCCCCTTTGTACAATTCTCTTATATTTACGCATCTCTTCTTTCTCTTTTTTCAGTTATCATCATAATCCATCCTATTTTCTTTTTCATTTTTAATTTAATTTAATGTATTTTTTCTGAAATGTTTTAATCCTGATTCAACCACATAAAGCCACTTGTAACTGTAACTGTTTTGAAAAGTACTATATGGATAAAGTAAATTATTATTATTATTATTATTATTAGCATAATTAACATAATTATTATTACAACACTGTTTTAAACAGCTAAATGCTGCTAGCTTAAAGTTACTAGTTAACAGTTTATTGTCCATGTTGAATATTTTACTACACGTGCCTCATTTTACTATTCTCCTGTGGGAGGGGATCTGAAGCAGGAAGTTTTTATTAACATGCTGATTTATCATCTGTTACACTTTAAAAGAGAAATTGGATTCTTGTTGTTGTTAGAATTCATGGCAAGAAAGCAACATGAGCCTATTTCCCAAAATGTCAAACTGTTCCTTTAAAGCAAGGGGGAAGGTCAACTGAGGCAGCTGCTAGAAAGAAGCCCAAAACTTAAAACCCATATGTTTAGACTCGTCTTTTCAACACATACTCTAACCTGGCAGGCTGACAAAAATCTGTCCAATAAACCAGCTACTTCTGAACTCCTGCAAAATTTATTCACACGCCTGGTTGGCTTGTAATTAGGCAGTGTGAACCAAAACAAACCTTATAAAAAATGCAATAAAGAAAATTTCCCACTGTGGTTTGGAACACCATAAATTATCGCTCTGTGTGTACCTGACAAAGAGTAAACTGGGGTAAAAGAATGTGACACCTGTGGTACTGCAGAGCAAAGAAAACCTGCAGCTGAAGTGGGATCAGTTCAGAACGCTGGCCACAGTCAACCTGGCAAGGTTGGAATGCACAGGTGAACAGATGCGCATTGCTGGCTCTCCGCAGGGGCTTTTGGTACATTCAGGCCACACACGCACATGCAGAGGTGCCTAAGTCCTGGCTTTGGTCCAATGGCCTGGAGCAGGTCTTTATCCTCCAGTCCCCCAAAGCCCCTTAAGCCCCGCAGCTATGCCGGTTTGCTCTAGCCCTTCTTCCTTTCTATATTCCTCCTTCCGATTCCAAATCATTTTTATAATTCTCCCTCTCCCTGGAATCCACCTTCCCTCACTTTATTTTTTACACTAAATCCTTTTTATCACTGTAATCATTAAACTTTTTCTTCCTGACTGCTATGCTTACTCCTCTACTCCCAACTCACCGCTCTAGCTCACCTCTCATCTACACCTCTCTCTCTCATATCCACCCCAGGGCTGCTCTTTCGTTTCATTCCAACCTTCCTCCAATCTCTCGGTGGATGTCCAGAGTCCAGTGGCTGCAGCACCAGAATGTCAGACAGACATATATTAACATTTAGACTGCCTTGGGGCCTGAAGGGGAGCTCCAGTTTAAATCAGTCACATCCTCAATGTAACGTTCAGAAAAGTTCCACAAGCTAACTGCTACAGCTGGCACCAGCGGGGCACCGGCGGAGCACCGGTGTCAGTATTCACGGATGTTTTACCCCGTCAGCTGTCCTGCGTGACTGTTTCATGGCAGTGTAGGTTTCCCTCTCTTTCTCTCTCTTTCTGTCACTTTTTGCACTAAGACTTGTCTGTACCCTTCACATTTCACTAAACACATTGTGTTGTGTTGCCATCGGGGTCAAGTCAATGTGATCTTCTAGTTGCTCCACAGAGAATTTGGTTTTAAAAGAACAAATGGGGAAATGCATGTGTGCTATCAGTGTGGCAATTGTTTTCAATATTTAGTAATCTGTTTATCATTTATTTGATCAATTGTCTATAAAATGTGAAAAACAAAATGTGAGAAAACTGTGAAAAATACCCATCATAGTTTCCCAGAGCCCTAGATGACGTCTTCAAAATAGCTCATTTTGAAATTTGGTCCCCAGAACACTATTCCTAATGAATTTGTTGATCTCCTGACCTTTCAACTAGTGCTAGTTCTAGTTGGTCAAAATTTCAGTTTGTCCAATACTGTGGTTTATGACTGCAAAACTACTGCCATCAGCCACTCCAATTGTTAAGCTGCTAATGTGCTAACCTAAGATGGTGAAAATGACAAACCTTATACTAGCTAATCATTAGCATGTTATCATTGTCACTGTCAAACTAGTTAAAGTGAGCATTTAGCTAAAAGTACTGCTAGTGAGACTGTATACTTCTATTCTTGTTGCTTGACAAATGACAAACAAATAATTGTGCATTGTGGCCTCATTTCAATCTCAGTTAATTTAACAACTTATTTGATTGATTTATTGATTTTTAAAGTTGCCCTAATCAACATTCTTAAATAAATAATGTATTAAATGTGTAATGTTAAAGGTGTTTCTTGTGGTGACAACCCTGTCTGACTTATCACCTGACTTGGCAGTTCCCCTCTATAGAGCGATTTAGCATCTTTTAGCTCATTGTTTTGGTTTTCCTGCCTCTCTCCAGCCTTGTTTCCAGTAGCAGAAAGTTGTTTTCAGCAAAAAATGCTCTGACAAACTCACTGTGCACTACCTGCCCAGCACCAAATGGGAAGGCAAAGAAATTTAGTAACTAGTTAGTGAACGTAGTGGAACAACTAAATCCAAACCATTTTCTCCTGCTGTGGGGACCAAAACAGAGCTAAAAGAGGAGTGAATATTGGACATGGGTTTCGTCATGATGGCCAGAAACAACACACCAAATTAATGCTGACATTGTTCAATGTGCTTTGGAAGGGTAAAAAAGCAACTGTTTGCTAACACTAATTTTGTTAGGTGGTGTCAGTGTTGTGTTTTCAGATTGTTCTGCTTCCCCCCAAGCGGCAGAAAATCAATGATAGCAGAAAAAAGCAGCATTTGTTGCCTGATGCCCGGTGGACGTAGTGGAGCCTGGTGGTTTTATGTACTGAAATGTACTGAGTGTTATCTACAGATTTAAAACTGGCCATGAACTGCTGTAGAATGTAAATGTGCTGCTCTCTTTGCTTAATGATAAATTATTGATCTCAATGGTACTGATGAAGATAAATAATGATTAAGTTAATAAAACCAAACTGAAGCTTATGACTCCCACATTTATTCCAGTTACTGCCCGAAGAACAAAACTCAGCATATACATGAAAACCAATCGGTGGCATACTCCAGTGCACCTCATTATGGCGAGCCCTATAGGTACCGTATATATTATCATCGTACATAATCAAATAAAGACTTGATGTTGCACATCAACATAGTACATCATCATAGTGTATCTGTATATAACAAAAATATCACAGACAATAAGAAATGTCTTGTCATGTCATATAGCTTTCTTAGATTGCTACTGTCTATTTTTACGCCCCTGAAACCAACAGAAGTAAAGGGGGAACCATGTGAGCAAAAGCAAGCACTGGAAGTTTCTACTTTCCATCTTATGTCTTTCCTCACACACTATTTTACAGTCAAACTTTGCATAGCTGTGGAAGATGCAGCAAAGTGAGACATATTATTATTCACTGCTGGGATAGCACAGCAGAGACAGGGTGGAGCACAGTGATGTTGTGAAATCCCTGTAAGGATAATTCTTCGTAGTTAGCGAGTCTCAGTGGTCTCACAGAGCTGTCGGGTGCCTCGTTTGTGTGAATCGGCATGTGCACGTGTGTGCTGGCACGGGCGCACAGCATCAGCGTGTATGTGTGTGTGCTCGCTGGTATGGGCTGTGTTTGTTTTACTGCAGAGGTGACAACAACCAAAAATACACTAGATCTGCAGGCCTGAATTATTCAGAGAGTGGAGACAGGGGGTGGGGGGTGGGGGGTGGAGATAGATGGATGGATGGATGGATGAGAAAAGGCGGCGAGAAGGGAAACGCAGTACAGTGAGGACGAACAAAGTCGGGGAGAACAAGCAGGTGAGAGGAAGTTGAAAAAGCGGGAACTCATCAAAAGCGAGCCCCACACACACCAGACACACACAGGCTGGTTGTGGTGACATAAGAGAGAACACACACACACACACACACACACACACACACACACACAGAAAAACATATATTTTGTTATGACCTGCTGGGGTGCAGAATGAATTCTTGCATCTGCAGACTGCAGTGCTAAAAACAAACAAACAAACAAACAAACAAAAATAAAACCAAAAACCGCTGCTTCTTACACGCACAAATATATTCTGGTCTTAAATATCTGCACACAAAACACACATCAGCAATATCCCTCTCGGAACAAACACACACAAACATACTGCAGGCCTCCCCAAATACCCACACACGATCCTCAATCTCTTTTATTCTACGCATGCAGGCTCCCCATCGCCTATCACTCACATTGAAATTCCATCTGTTTCTGCAATATGGGAGTGCAGCTGTGGAGCTTTTACATTTCCTGTCTTTCCTGCCTGGCACAGAGGGGATGTATGGAAACCCAAAATGGAGACCAGAGCATGGAGCCACATTTATCCCTTCTTAGCAGGGACAGTGTACACATCCAATGTCCAAAGAGCTTTACAGTACTGTGAAGG
The DNA here is from genome assembly GCF_905237075.1 of Dicentrarchus labrax. NCBI lineage: Eukaryota > Metazoa > Chordata > Actinopteri > Moronidae > Dicentrarchus > Dicentrarchus labrax. The sequence goes on from NW_026136721.1 coordinate 10,174,353, forward strand.
AAGCATGGGTGGCTCTGCGGAGAGATTTACTTAATGCTGCCTTGGATAAACGTCAGCTACACAGAAATACAAGTCAAACCACTCTGATACTTCCAGGAAACAGTGTGCTACAAAGCTAGAGGAAACTTAAGCTACACAGTGAGTTTTTACAGTTTTATTTGAAGTCATTTCACAGATCTCAATGGGCACAGAGAGGCAGCAGTGTACAGGTGACTGCTGTAGAAGGGGAGGGAAAAATAATTAGTGACTTCCGCTCAGTGCAAAGCACTCAGACAGAAAGGAGAGGTCTGGAAATAGGCTGTTACTGTATGTCTCAGGCAGCTCCTCAGAGTCCCATTACTAGTGGATGTCTTCCCATCAGTGTGTGAAGGAGGAGGAAGAGGAGGGTAGAGTAATGGATTTCAGCCAGGATATAATGACCGATGGACCAGATGAAGCACAGGACTATACACATGACACAACAATGTACACAAATATGTTGCCTTGTCATCTGTCTGCCGAAATGAAAGCATTCAAACATAGTTAAGGACAGAAACCTTGCGCACCGAGTTTTTTAAATTTTTGCTAAACAGCAAGCCAAGTAGCAATTAGATGATAACGGCACGTCAAATGTCCTCTTTATTCGACAAGGTTTGTTTTTATTTGACATTTTTTGAGGCATATTTTTGCTTTTAGTTTTGTTACACAGTAGAGAGGCAGACAGGAAATGTAATGGTGGGGGGTAGGGTTCCACTGACATGGCCCGTGCCCATTTTGTTTTCCAAGATTGTCTTTAATGACTTGCCTTTAAGACATCATTATTAAGACACGAGACGGAGGGAGTGGAGTCAGACTACAAACAGGAAACAACAAAAAGGTCTCTTGGTGAGGTACACTGTTTACGCCTTGTTTTACTTTTGACATAAGACCACTCACAAATTAAATATTTATCTACGACTCGCTAACACACAGCAGAACAGTGGCACAAGTTAAAACAAGTGTAAAGCCGGCAAACTCACTGACAAGGGATGTCAGTTACAGAGCAATATCGATCTAAAGTATTAACACCGGCAGCCATAACATAGTGGTCACATCAGATGAAGTACGTCTATTGCAGCAAAACCTTTTGAGTGTATCAAACTGAACAAGGATGTGTTACATTGTTTATAAATTCAATGTTTCATTTGTAGGAGGAAAATTGTGTTATTTTTTCCTTTATTAGTGATGATGACGTGTCCGGAGCAGAGGGGGTTTTATGAGCTGATGCTAGAGTTTAAGGTTTCATTTCTGATGTGGAGAGCCCTGTTTGATACATTACTGAAACAGACTAGAAGGACACATTAGAAGTAATCAGACCAATCCAGATGATCCTGAACAGCAGCTGGCAGATCTCCTTTGAGCAACTGGAACTGTTCCAAAAACCATTGACAATAGACAGCAGCTTTGAGCTGGTATGTAAATACTGAGGACAATAAGGTCATATATATATATATATATATTTAATGCCTCATATTTTGGGATTAAAAATAACTTTTCTTTTCTTGCCATTGTCTTCTATAATGTAATACTTGTTTTCATTGTAATGATTAAAAAGGAGGAGGTATCTGAAGCTGCTAGGTTTATCGGGCTTTAATCTGCATGCCATTACAGCCACTCTCTTTTCCTTATTTTTTTGTACCAGTTTGCTAACGAGCCAACAGACAGGCCTGCTAATTCCAAGTGAGCAGGGTTGACAGAGTAGCAGTGTGTTTGTCAGGGAACATTAGCTTAGAGAGAATTAGGTTTCAGTTCCACTGCTGTCCATTAGCGCTTTTAACTGACTGCCAAAGGAGAGGAAGGAAGGAGCAGGAGAGAGAGAGAGTGTGTGTGTGTGTGTGTGTGTGTGTGTACAGTCTTGTGGCAATGTGTACATGCTTTTATGTGTGTCTGTGGATGGACTGTGTGTAGACATGTTTTGTGTATCTGTGTGCAATAGGTCTGAGCAGAGAGGTCTGAAGAGTGAGCTTCTGACTGCAGGGCTGCAAGTTTCAAAGTTGAACATGAAGGATGGAAAAGTGAAAGAGTTACGCTCTGTTGTTAAATTTATTAACTAACTACTATTAATTATTAAAAGTTTCCTGTAAAAAGTATGAAATCTGCTACTTAAAAGGGAAAATAAAGAGTTCTGTGACTGTTGTTGTAGTTTAGTTAGATTAGATTTCCAGAGGAACGTCTTTAAAAGAACTACAGTATATTTGATATATTATATTTCTGCACAACTGAATGTGTGACAGGTCTAGAGCAGCACAACTTGAATAAAAGTGAAAACACTTCCCACTATATCTACTCATGAAGTCTACATGATCTTCATCTGGTATATGAACAGGCATCACAACAGTTAAAGGACACACAGTTTTCCATGTAGCCAATAAGGTAAAAAAATCTAATGGTTGGAAAAGGACAAAAAGTAAATAAGTAATAATGGCAACATTAATCATAAATTATTTACTTAACCAATTAAGTCTGTAAAATGTCAGAAAATAGTGTCAGTGTCAGTTTCTCTTGGCTCAACATTGTGTCTTCTTCATAGGTCTTGTTCTGTCCAACAAATGATCCAAAACCAGACAATATTTGGCATTTTGTCTTGAAAAGTGCTTTAAAAAATCAATCAATTATAGCTGCATGAACTCTACACTGACCAAAGAACATTTTATTAAAGCAAAAGTTCATCAACTTCCAGATAATTTATCCAGCCTCTATGCGGACAGTATAGAAGGAACTGCTGTGATGCTTGTGAGTTTTTTCACTTTGATTGAGAAGAATTTCCTTAAAAGACTTGCTCCATTTCAACCCAAGTCAAAAGTAATTCATACTTCATTTATTATTGCAAACTTTATTCTTCATAAATGTTGAGTTGTTTTACCAATAATTGGTCCCAAATTACACAGTTCTTTCCAGGAAGCTTCCTGGGAAATTATTAGGAAATTACAGACTTGCCCTGAAAAAAGATGACACCAATGACAACCTTGTAATGTCTGATCATCCAGAAATGCCACATATTTGACACTCTATGTTCGAGTGCCACTGCTTCCTAATCGAGCAGCACATTTGTTACAGAGGTTAAATATCCCATTTTATAACAACAGTAGCGCCACGCAGTACAGAACTGCAATTAAACAGTGGAGCTTTAGCACACCTGAGTCACCTGCATGACTTTTTTCTACTATGTTTCTACACTGTGTTCAGACATGATAAAAACCTGTGAATGCGCGTCATCGTTTTCCACACAGAATCCACAATGGCAGCCGTGGAGGAAGAGCCCACATACTCAGCCAACAACATTACCCTAATAAATTAAAGGTAAGAAAAAAAGTGTATAAACATTAATCCCCAAAACAGATCTAAACAAAGCTGACACCAATTATTATCCTTTACTATTTTGAGGCTTGTAAATGTGCAATTATGAAGTTATGTATTATAATAGGACTTCAAGATTGACGTCAACTCGGCTAATCAGCATTAACACGCCAACACAAGAGTCAGCCCCACCTCAGGCAACGGCAGCATGCCACTGAAAGCACTAGATAACTATGAGTTACTGCCATGTTTTGAGATGTTACTTTCTATGAGACAATAAACCAAAGCTCACAGTGTGCCTCTACAGGGACTGGAGGGCCCACTAATGCAACATCCCTCAGATGTGTCAGCTTCCTCTCTCTGACCTCTGCCCGTCACTCTCTCACTGTCACATTGACCGCAGAGTAGAAAAGCAGAGGATGAGTGGAGGCAGGTGTTTGCTTGCCTTCTACTTCCCATCACATGTTTTCTTAGGCTTTATTAGGTGAAGCGGGGGATACAGAAGGAGTGTGAGAATTTAATGGTGTGAGGGAGCACGACCGAGATGGGGCGTGAATTAGTTTGAGGTCGTGGTGTATAAGATTCTGCTGCAGTGCTTTCACACATGAGCCTTCACTGCAGAATCCAACCATGATGTCATCTTTCCCTTTCATCTGTCTCTCTCTGAATCCCTCAAGCTGTGGAAGGAGGAGTTTATTTCAGTCATGATGTAAAGTGAGAGGATCTTATTAGATGTAGAGAGGGCTGGAGAAGACGGGGAAAAAGAAACGGAAGAGTACTTAGTGTTTGGAATATGAAAACCCAGCTGCTGTGACACTGTGAAGAAGCAGCAGCAGATCATTTCACCTCTGAAGTCATGAAAGAGTATCTAAACTTTAAGTAATCCAAAAGATAATTTGTACCTTCTGCAAAATCCAGTTTTCAACTGAAATGTAATTAATGACCTCAGTGAATATTTAGTTGTCCTTCTCCGGAAGAAGTGACAATTAGTCAATTGATTTATTAGCTGATCGATTAAACAATGTTGATGATGGATTAACAAGTTTATCACTTTTTCTTCTGTTTCCCAAACATGAGAGATTTGTAGCTTATTTCCAATTTATTTTATATTTTGTTATATGAATAGAACAAAAAAAGATCGTATCACTTTATTAGCAACGTTCGGTCTTCCCACCCTCATTAGGTGAAATTCATATAGACAAACAGAACTGGTACCATATACAAACATTATATGAATGGTCATATGAAGGTCTGAGGATGAAATGTCATTAATTAAGTATTTTTTTTCCATAGTCAGACTTTTTTAGTGGACACACCTATTAATTAAACTTAATATTACACTTACAGACAGGTGACAAGTTAAAGGAAAAATTTGAATTAATAAATGGAGAAATGTGGCAAATGCAGATGCTTTCAAACAGGACATGATGTCATTGAATGGTTTGATGAGAATGAGAATGATGTGAATCAATCGAACCCCCATTGGGGAGAGGAGAAGGTTCCAGAGACTAGGAGGTTTGTGTTGGTTTTTCCTTTAAATGGTCACCCATCTGTACATAAAGTGTACCAGCCTGGACAACAATAGCAGCTGCAGCAGTGGCTCACAGAGACAATTAGAATACTTGGAAAGGAAAACGAAGCATTTTTTTTATCATTAGACCCTCCCTGCTGTGTCTTTCAAACTCCACGTCCAAAGTTTATGCAGGCCTTGTGTTAGAAATGTGTATTCTCCAAGCACAACCTGAGATGTTGACATCATTAGGGTTATTTTCTAAGGCTCTAGTAGTCCCAAAAACCAACCGTCCTCTGTGTGTGTGTGTGTGTGGGTGTGTGTGCCCAATGTCTGTCAGAGAGACCCGAGTCCAACTGTCCAAAATGTGCGAAAGGGTCTGCACACACGCAGATAAATCCATTTCACATGTTTCTATGTTTATTCTATGTTTTCTATGTTTATATTCCATGTGCGTGTGTGCTTTCTACTGCTGTCTGTAGGTCTGTATATGTGTGTGTCTGCCCTCATAATGAGTGCCTGGACAGAGCGGCAGAATACTGCAGCTCGCCTTCTTGCATCTCCAAACTTCAAAAAGATGACTGTTATGTAATTCAGGCAGTCTTCCTGTCAGATTGACAGCTTTTTGATTTTTCCCTCCACAAGTTGTGACTGAGGTTTTACAGGCCTGAGGGACGTGAATCTTGCGCTGGCCTCGAAAAAAACACAGAGTTCAACTCCGAACATGGCACTCACCAGAACTGGATCTGTGAGGGTTTTTTTCTGTGATGTCAGCAATAGAGAGAATATAAAATATCCGAGGGAGAGAGAGTAAGAGAGAACACACAAAAAAGGGACTGTGGAAGTCAGAGAGAGAGAGGGAAACAGTCGGATAGAGAGGAAGATGAAGACAGAGGTGCCAGTGATTGGACAGAGGAAGGTGAGAGTGTCCCTAGTTCTCTCTGATGTCCACGTTTAGTCCCTGACGGAGCCGCCCCCCTCCTCCCTCTCTCTTTCCACCCACAAGCTAAACACATCACATTCACACTTTGATGAAATAAACACACACACAGGAGGGGGATGAGTTAGCCGCTGCTACTGCAGCTCCCCTGGAGAAAAACTGTTTTTGAGTTGTGTATGTGTGTGTGAGTGTGCATGTGTGTGAATGTATGTTTTCTGTGCAGTGGAAAGCTGAACAGCAGAAGCACAGCACAACCTAGTGGCAGCAAGAAAAAGAGCCTGGGGGATTAAAATGACTGGTAATGATGATGTTTCTGAGAATGGGGATCTCGAAAGATAAAAGATAGATTTTAAAGAATTCAAATTCAAAATACTATCAAAACTATAACTCATTTGACACTAGTGGCCAAAAAATGGCATTAACAGTTACACATGTACCTTATATTTGTATTCTCATCCTAAATCTCACTGTTTTCTGTCCATCATAAGTCCGACAATCTAATAGTCGTGCAATGCTAAAGCGGTGAAGTACTCTTCGCTCATTTCAACTTGTTGAATAAGATGAGTTTATGTGCGCATTTGTGTGATCTGGTCATCAGCATTACTGCCGTTACCAAATTGCTTTATGAGGCTACCTGATTTGCTTCATTTGTTTCATTCACTGAAATATCACCCAAAAGCAAACAGAGAAACTATACAGTGCGGTGGTCAAAAATCAGCAGACAGAAACATAACAAAAAAAGCCTACAAAATAAGCTGCCAACACTGCATCATCACTGAGCCGTCCCTTGCCAGAAAGAATGGTTTGACATGAAGTTATGTACCAAAAAATGTCTTGCTAGTTGCTAAAGTGAAGTGGTCCATGCTTTAATTCCATTCCATTATAGTGTAGGTGATGTTACACTGTTGGGTGCAACAGAGGATGGTCACCTGGACAGTGAGTTGCATAAAGACCCTGAGGCAGCTGTTGGTGTGAGAGAACGACAGAACTGTTGGAGCTGTCACACCAAAATACTCTCAGTAAACAGGCAAACCATAACGGGTATCTTACTGATATGGTGAACAGAATAGTTTCAATTTTAGTTTAGTATACTTAGTAACATAGGCAATTCTGCCAACTCCAGGCATTAGAATTCTTAAATCAAACACTCAATACATTGAAGAAAGGCAGACTGTGTGCATAACTTGTCAAACTACTTCTTGACAGGAGTTTCATGACTTTACCCAAGACAGGGTTTCATCATTTCGCAGAGAAATCCATCTGTTTCTATGCCCTGTTTTATTAAGTCTCAGGATTTAGTGGCAAGTTGCAGATTGCAACCATTTGAATAAAGCTCTTCAAAGCATGTAGGAGCCAGCGTTTAGTTTGTCCGTTCTTGGCTACTGTAGAAACATGGCGGTTCAACATGGCGGACTCCGCAGAAGAGGACATAGTCCCTCTGTATATAAAAACTGCTCATTCTAAGATAACAAAATCACAATGATTCTGATTTTCAGGTGATTATAAACTAATGAAAACATACCTATGAATATTATATTCCTTTTCTGACAATAGATCTGCCTGAATGTTACACACTGGACCTTTTGTGCTGCTGCAGTCTGAATAGACCATGTTACTGTAACATGTTACACCAGGAATCAATATTTTACCCACCCATACACACCCAATTGAACTTTTGAAAGCTACATGATTCAAATGAATCCACAGTTTTTTTAATTAGTAGGAATTTAGGATCCATAAAGTGTTGTTTCAGGACAAGCCTCCAGAACAGCTTCAATGTTCCTTGTCATTGAAGTATCTATTGGAGGGATGAACACCATTCTTCCTAAAGATATACCTTTATTTTGCTGTTCTGATGATGGTGGTGGAGGGTGTTGTCAAACATGTCACTCCAAAATCTCCCATGGGTATTCAGTGAAGGCCATAGCTTCTGATTCACATCATCTTCATACTCATCAGACCACTCACTATGTATATGTTATGTTCATTCATATAGCTTTTTCCTTTAATGAGTCACTTGCATGTATCATAGATTTGAAAATCTGAATGACTACCATCCTTGTTGTTTAAGGTATTCAAGTGCTGCTTGCTTACTGTCACTATCCTGCTGAAACATGAATCATCCCACCAGAACAAGGCCTCTGTTATCCTGCATCTATTCACCAACATTTGGCTTATAGATGGGCCTAAAGAAATACAGCTGATACATACTGACCAATATTTATGGAAAATGTATAAATGGAGATTTGGCAGCTGTCATCATCTTGCTCAAAATAACTGTATGTAAATTAAAAGAAATAAAAATATGTGACCCGCAAGATTTTCTCAGTAAGCGAGTACACACCTTCCCAATGTTGTCAGTGCAAACACATTTTTAGGATAACAGCAGCAGCAACAGCATGGGTAATATGCTCCGAGGCAGACAAAAGGATTGTTTGTCTGCCTCGGAGCTAAAATACATCTCCACTGTCACACTGCAGCTCTGCAGGACCAGGCTCTGACAATTACCATTGTATTAATGTCTGAAACTGTTTGCATCGTTTGGCTGCATACATTGTTCCCTCCATTTTGACAAGTTTCCCAGGCCCTGCTGCTCAAAAGCACCACACAGCATGATGCTCACACCTCCTCGCTTCACAGCAGCACACTGTTACACAAGCGATGAGCTCAGTTCAATGCTTGTTTCATCTGACCACCGAATCGTTTGCTTCTTGCTCTGCCTTTTCTGCAGGACGGGTAGCCCCGTCCCTGATTGGTGAACTAACTGTTGATTGAGTGTGTGTGTGTGTGTGTGTGTGTGTGTGTGTGTGTGTGTGTGTGTGTGTGTTTTTGTGTGTGTGTACCTGTCTGATGGGCTCTGGGACCCGGTAGCGGCAGCAGGTGTGCGTGAGGCGTACAGCTGTGTCCACACTGATCTTGTGGCCAATGGACACATACACTGGCTTGGAGCTCTTGTCGGAGCTTCTCAATGCCTGGACACAAAGACAAATGTCTCTAGTAACTCTCTCTGTGATTGTTATCGTCGTACACATTTTGTCGAGTTTGACTTTTAGCAGGGTGGGTGTTCTTTGAAGTCGGCAGCAACACAACAACAGCTTTTGATAAAAGCACTTGTTTCTATTTTTTGTGTGTCTGTCCTTTGCCGCACCTTTCCGAGCACTTTGCCTGAGGCGGCTGTGAGTGGGAAGCTGTCTCCTCCTTTCTGCAGAGCAGCTATCTGCGGAGGCAAAGAAACAAAAATCAAAGTCAAAAAAGATGTACAGAATGCCAATACAAATAGCAGTGCACTGAAACAAACTATTAACCTGCTGTGGAGGATTCACACTCGTGTATTATTCTTGAAAACTCTGGGTGACTTGACTTTCATGTCCATATATTTGGAGCTATGGTATGTTTCAAAACTACACATTTAGAACAAACTATAGAATTCTTTAAAGGATGGCAAATTAAGCTCTTGATTGAAACGATACTAATAGTATCTTCATATTCAGATACATTAAGGAAGATCATTTTTTTTTAAAAACTATGAATAAACCAGCTGTACCCCTAATCAGAACAAAATAACTCAAAAGCATGATTATCAATAATATTTCATAATGAGGGAAATTTTCAAAACTTTGATTTTGTGCATGACACATTTTTCTAAGGTTTTTGTGTAACCTGACGGAGCTTAGGAAACGTTTTATAATCACTAATTAACACTAACTGTTTATTCCAACAGTCCTGTGTATGACTAATGCAGAGATTTTGTATTTTTTACCCAAACACATTATTATTATCCAACCCAAACCCATGACTTTAAATTAAAATCAGTAGTGGGGTAGAGATTAGTTTATCATTACAACCCACACTGACGGAGGGACTGTGCGAGGACAGTTAGAGATAACCTGATATATATCATATTGGGGCCGATCTGGGCATATTTTGAAGGATCGCTAACAGCTGAATTAAAGCAGATCAAAAGAACAATCCTTTCTCTACTTTCCTGTGCTTTTCCTGCCTCAGCCTGTTGTGCTGCCGCCCATTCTCCTGTATGACAGTAACACTCTACACGTGAGAGAAAGGCCAAGTGTCTGACAACGTTTAGATGCTGCATATTTTTGTTCCAGGTAGGGTCACGTTTTCTGATGGTCTGTGTCAGAAACTGTGGCTCTCGTTCTGCTGCGCTTCTGTCGACCCTTGATCATTTTCTTTGGTGTTATTCAGGCTTTAAAGAAGGTGAGAGAAATGTCAAGTATCTGATCATTATTAGATGCAGATATTTCAGGCACAGGTCGACAGAAGCACGGCAGGATGAAGGCCACAGTTTCTGACAGAGACAATCACAAAATGTGACCCTATTGTACCTGGAAAAAAAATGTGTATGTAAATATTGTTTCCCTGACCCATTTTAAAGACTGAATAACATGAATAACAACAACCACTTGTGCAAAGTAACATCCATGCAACAGCGATCGATTTCAAGTCTGTTCAAAATCAAAGGATTAACAGTTTGAATGAGGACTGTAAGGTAGTTGCAATGGGCCCCAGTGCACACTACAATGACCGGGCCTGGCTACCATATATCGTATCATCTCACCACATGATCAAACATTGAACATCAACATATTACCTAGCAACCACCATTGCATGCAAGTATATGACAAAAATATGAAAGAAAATAAGAAATTATTCATTTAGTTGAATAGTTTTTATAGTTTATGTAGAATAAGCATATAATTTTGGTTATGACTAGTTTACCCTATTTGATATAGCAAATGGCACCATTTTTAATTTAAGGCATTTTTCACTTGCAAGGACCTGTTCTCTACCTGTTTTTGGAGGGCATTCTCTCTCTACGGCCCCCAACCCACACACCTCACAGGCCCCAGTGCAACTGCACTGTCTATATTCATGCCCCTGATCAGGACCTTCAGTATTTGGATCATGTAGCTCATGAAAACTAAGGTGTGCCACAGTCAGTGGTAAAGAGCTGTTATTTCAATGTGTCAGTGAATCCACATTTCAGTAAATATAAATATAACATTCGACCCATTCTACTGTGTATTGTTTCTACTGATGCTAAAAGCCAATTAACTCATAGACCCTCGTAATAAAAAAACAACAAAAAGAAAAAACACAGACTTGATCCTCTCTGGGTATTTGAACATTCCTGAGAAAATCACACCCGGTGCAATAATGAGTCCTTAGTGGCTTCATATTAGTTTATTCTAAAAACAAATAACCCAGTCATAAATAAGTCAAATGATACTTGATGTCACTATTTGCTATTTAATAAAAACTGGAAAGACCAAAATTAGACTAAACCTGGAAGATAGTTCAAATGTGTGATCAGTGGATGATGAACTCAGGGTTACATTTTAGGCATTTTTTAAAGAAGACCTATTCATTTTTTTCTATAGGAACTAAAGTTTTGGTCTCATAGTCAAAGAGACGGTGCAAAGTCAGATGTACTGATGTGGGCTGCTGTTGACAGGTGTGCTGTGGGTTACGGGCCAGAGCGATGAAGGGAGCTTAGCCTCCATGATGGATGGAGTGTCTGCTCTACTATGACTGATTACAGCAAGCAGCCAGCGGGGAGACAGGAGGGGCAGCACAGGGCCTCCGATCCCAGCTGGGATGAGGCCAACACTGTGTGTGTGTGTGTGTGTGTGTGTGTGTGTGTGTGTGTGTGTGTGTGTGTGTGTTTGTGTATGCGAGAGAGAGAGAGAGAGAGAGAGAGCAGGCCTGAAGCCAGAACAGAAGTCAGAAAGACAGAGCAAGTCATCAATAACACACTAGTTTGAGTTACAGCCAGGCTATCAGTGAGAGGGAGACAAAGAGAAAAAGAAGAAGAGAAAAAGAAAAAGATAAGATGATGGGAGAAAGATAAAGTGAGAGGGAGAAAGGGGATGGAGTGGGAGAAAAGGAGGGAAACACTGGAGGTGAAGAGTGGAATAGGGGGAGAGAGAGAGAGAGGAGAGAAAGACAAATACAGAGGACGTAAGATCTGAAGGACGCTGAGCAGCAAGGAGCTTCAACAACAAGGACATCATTTTCCCAAAGTGTATGGAGGACATGGAGAAAGAATATCCTCTTTCATCCTTTTTGTTTTGTTTCAGACTCAACGCAGATAAAAACACACAGCACTCCTCTGCCTCTATTCAAGCACAGACGCATTACATTTACATCTTCTGGGCATTAAGCTACACCTAATGTAGAGGAGCAGGTAGAGATGGCCTGTGTGTTCAAGGACACTCCTAAAGGATAAATACAGCTTTTAATGGACACACTGGCCATTGAGGGGACTGTACATACTCAAAGGTTGTTGTTGTTGTTGTTGTTGTTGTTGTTGTTGTTGTTGTTGTTGTTGTTTATAGACTGTTTTCCAGCACTGGAACAACTGAGATTTCTCAAACTACAACTTCATTCTTTATTGATTTTAAGGAATGCTTCAACTTTTTGGGAAATACGGTTATTCTTTTTATTTCTGGGAGTGAGATGAGATTGATAACACTCTTATGTCGCCATATTAATTTCATGAGATAGACCATAATTTAAAGTAACCAAGTCATTAAAACTGTTCATGTAAGTCTGAAGGTTGTAGTTCTGAGTCAGAAATATCTGGAATTTCTGACAGCTTCGATATCTCCCACTTGGTTAAAAAAAAAAAAAAAAGGGGGGTGGCAAAGCCTCCATCGCTGGCAGCTACATCTAAATAAAATTCAATTTTATCACTAGTACCAGTGTTTCCTCTAGGATTTTTTTAGCAGTGGGGGCAGGCCTGTCCGAACAAGTTCCACTTGTTGTTAAATTGCAATGTGAGCGGCAGCCAACGGGGGTGCATTATGTCGGCAGGATCATTTAAAAGGCAACCGTGACTACATTGTGTGTCTGCCCCATTTCTGATACCGTGGCGGCAGAAATTTAACAGTGGCGGGCCGCCGCTCCAAAATCAACATAGAGGAAACACTGAGTACAATCGATTCAGTTAATTTAAAAGTAGTTATACACAGTTTGTTTGATTTAAATGAACTGTTCCAAATCCTTAACACTGCAAAATTAGCTAATTAAAGGTTAGATCAGTAATTCTGGAGGAAGATTGCTGATTCTCAGGTCGTCAAATACCGGGTTGGGTTGGATTGGGCCAAAGTGGAAGAGAGAGAGGGGATGAAAGGCATTTAAGGGCCACAGGTTGGGTGCCCCTGACCCCTCTTCTAAAGCTCTTTAAATGATGTGACTACAAGGCTAGCACTGGAGCTAACCATGCTTATTCCCACTTCTGAATAACAGGATGAGTTCTTGAATTAAAATGTGGTTGGCCTAGCTTAGCATAAGGACTGGAAGCAGGGAGTAACAGCTAGTGTGACCCTGTCTGGAATATACGCCTACCAACACGGGTCACAAATGAGTATGTTGACTGTTGTTTGTTTAATCGGTCACAAACAAAAAAGAAAGTGAAAAAGGTGGCAAACGTGTTGTCTCTCTTTAACCTTTATGCTAAAGCTAGACTAACCACATCATGACTCCAGATACGTACTCAAAATACAGATATGACATTGATATAGATTCACTTAAAGAAAGTTAATTAGTATAAGCACATGTTTTATATTGGTTTATATTGGTGTACAGTCACAATTGCACTACACCTGCTTACCTTTCTGTGATGGAAAGACTGAAGTTGCTGTGGCCAGCTGTTTCACTGCTAACCTCTAACGCTCACCGACTCCAGCTCTGTACCACCAGGGTGCCCAGGTGGTCATAATGTTATGGCTGATCCATGTACAGTACATAATACTTGAGCTTGAAATTGTTTTTGTTACATGAATACCTTCAAGGATCTGTGCACCTGTGTCTCATAAAGACACACACACACACACACACACACACACACACACACACACACACACACACACACAGCTTTACTCTGGAGGCACACACATTTAATTACAGCTACTGAGAGAAAGTTCTCTCTGTAACCTTCAGAGACACCTCTCAGACTGCATATTGGTTTTTGAAAACTCTCAGTGTGTTTCTGGAAACTCTTTCTGACATCTAATTGAGTATGGCAGCATATCACTTGTCAGTGGTACGTGCTGGTGCGCGTGTAGATCCGGTCATGGCTAATCTTATTTCTTAACATCTAATTTTCTGAAATTTGGTGGGGAGCCTGATATGGCTTGTGTTTCACGGATTACTTCACAGCTAATTTCCCACCAAGCGCTCATACGCCGAAGCTGGTGTTGACTTGAGGCGTCGCAATTCTGTGCGTGCCTGTAGACAAATTAGACGAAGCCCCAGAGAGTGGCAATTACATCAATATGGACGGGAAGGGAGTTCTAAAATTTCATGCACAGCAACTGATCGAAAGCTAAGAGCTCGAGTCCAAAGATGCAACATGGGAGTGTAATGCTATTGCATAGTACCTGATACTTAAAATGAACATGTCCAAGCCACCAGGATTTTGGCACAGAGATAGTATCAGTAGATATGTGAGACTGCTTCCTCAGAGGTGACCATGTTCTGTGTAAACAAAGAGATCAGGTTCCTCCCCACGGCAGAGACAAACCAACACTTTCTGACGCCAAAGCCACCAGCCCAAATTGAGGGAGATGGATACACTCCTATAGAGAATTGAATTAGCATGTTACACTACTACATGAAGACCGCTGGGGTTATGAGCAGAGAGTCTTTTGCCTGCTAATTGAGTTAGCAGTGGATTGGATGATTGCTAGAGTCATCCATGCTGGTTCCCTTTGAAACTTTTGAGTAGCACTTGTCATCTGCACTACAGCAAATGCCTGTCACTACTCAGATCCACATGATTTGTATGCCAGAACTTGCACGATGATATTTTCCTCAGGGAAAGCACTTGAGGTCAGTTATTATCACTGACACATCAGAGCAAAAGGGAAAAAGCTGGGTTCATGCCCTTTCTATTTTTCCATTTTCTGGTTTGCTTCAGGTTGCGCATCCCAAACACTGAAGATCTGTCTGACGTCTGAACTATTTTCCAGAGGGATGACAGATGCATTGACAACATAGCGTGTGTAAATGTATCTACAGTCCATATGTATGCAAATGTCCAATTTTTTAATAGAAATCCTTAGCAGAAATAGAAAGTGTGACAGTCTAAACCTTCTCACATCAAAGATCAAAGCAGCAAATGAAGCACAAGATGCCAAAACTTCTCCTTACCTGCAAATTAGAAAAATAGTTAATATACTCTGTCCATTCTCTTACTTTAGACTCTAGCCAGATGCCTGTTCATCGGGCACATTTAACTTTAACTTGTTTTTATTCTTTCTTAAATAGGTCACTGAGGCTCCAGACTGAAACAAAGTGAACATTTGAATATTAATGAAATCCAGTTTTTGCTGTCCCACAGGTATACTTTGACCAATAGGTATTTGTTCCAGCTTGATTTGTATTCAAAAAGTCACATTAGCATTAGCTACACAAGGAGGCCTTGGCTTGCAATAAAAGTCATACTGTCAAAACAGAACACACAATCACACACACACTCAAATGCGCGCACAAGTAGAAGTGTTAGTGTGAGTTCCACGCACGCACACGCACTCACATTCAAAAGTAATTGAGGATTCTGTCCTTTGCTTCGTCCCTCTCTGACATTTCTTTGCTTTTTTTTAGAATGCAGTGAGCAATAAACAACAGAAAAAGTGATTACACTTTGATAACTTAACTTGAATAATTCATCTATTGACTCTTGTGAAGGGTGACAGCTCTTTTACAGAAACAGAATGTGTACGCAGCAACAAAGAACACCAAACGTGACGTAGTACATCAGCTTTTCATCATCTTTTAACGTTTTATATTACAGTCTTGCATACATTCTGTAAGCAGAACCACAGAGTGACAAAGTTGTACAGCACAGAAGGGAAAAAAAACAGATGTACAACTTTGTCAAGTGTGTAAAGAAAAACCTGTGAGCTCAGCCTTCAAATGGGGAATGTGAAGCCCCCCCTCTTGTGCTATTCACAACCTCCAGAGTGGAAATTTTCTGAAAGCTCACAAGTTTACGAGTTTGTGTACACAACTCCCACGTTGTAACGAGCTCACGAGTTCCATTTAGTCGGGCTAGAAGGTCTAAATTTAAGTCTCACCTGTGACTGGTGCTCATCATTCTTGTACACACCCTGCACCTGCAGCAGGTTCTTGGCCACGCCCACACATGGCAGCCCTGACAGCACTCCGAGATGACACGCCAGGCCGAACTCTGCAGGGTCCAAACGGTGACAATGTCAAATCTAGACCGAAACCAAGCTCAATAGTATTGACTTTGTGAACATAATAAATCAATATCTTGTGACTGCATGATGACAGCCTAACACACATAAAAGAGACACTGGTGTACCTGGTCTGTAGATTTCCGTGATATTATGTGCATCATTATAGCAATATCAATATGTCATATATCTGATGAGGAATGCAGCCGTTATTAATGTTAATAATTACTTTTCTTGCCATGAAAAAAATTTTGTTGTAAAAAAAGATCTATTGCATTTTTAGGTCTGTCACTTAACACTCCCTGCCATAAATAAAAAAGCATCGACCAGCTTGGCTTACCTCTGTAGTGGAAGAGGCCGTTTCCATCCACAAACACCACCTGTTGAGTGGGAACACAACACATACAGAACTGAAATTAATTTCCCTGTAGTACAAAATAAAGCTACAGCTGATTAACAGTGGAGCAGAGGCATTGTTAATGTTATTAGTTCCACCTGTGCTTTTCCTGATAGATCAAGTTAGAATGCCAGCTGTGAAACCTTTTTGCTCCTTATCTATGACCCCAGCTGCTACCACTGTGTACAATGTCTTTATCCCGAGATTTAATAGTTACAGTTAGTAAGAGGCAAGGTCCTCAAACTGATATTCTTACAAGCTATAATATATATAATATATATATATATATATAATATAATATTCCAGCTCCAACACACGCCAATGAATTCTTGAAGCCAAAGGTGACTCTACAGACATATTTCAGCATTGAATCATAAGTGACCGGGAATAAGTCACTTCAAAGGTTGCAGACAAAGGGAGCGGTGACTGCATCTGTCCAGGGCTAAATGTCAGTGGAAGTAAAACTGAGTGTGCGTGTGGTGGGTGAAAGTGTGTATGTGTGTGTTTCTGCACACCGGTGTGCATGGCGACAGAGAGACAGAGTGGGAGGAAGCGAGGGAGGCGCGTGGGCTGCGACAAACAGAAGTGAGTGGGCAAGGATGAATTTGAGGCGATTTTTTGAGAAACAGTGAGAGAGGGACAACAGAGGAGCTTTGTCAAATAGCTGCAGTCCATTCAGTGGGTTTAATGTGCACGAAGTAAGGTGAGGTTTACACCATTTAAACAAGCACAATAATGTCAGTAAACTGTTGGTTGTGTCAGTAAATTATATCTCATATTAAAAATCCAAACAGTATCTTCAGTTCATCCTGGATGCCTAAAAAACTTCATGACCAAAATCCCCACTCCATTTGTAAGATTAAGGCTAGCCAAAATTCTAGCATGTAACGTTAACATGCTTACAGTATGATATACAGTTATATAAGTTTAATGACATATGTAATATATATAAGTTACACTAACACTAATTCTAATGTGTAAAATAGCTTTGATTGGGCCCAAAAAATCAGGGCCGACTTGAGCCCAAACTGGAAGCAGTTTTGGTCCCAACCCAAACCCGAATTTCTGCTTAAAATAAATAAATAAATAATTAAAATAGTTTATTACAGACTAAAGTCAACTACACTGTGTATATAATATAGCTGAAACTTATTATCAAAACAAATCAATAATAATTGTACCCAATAATTACAGTTGCATGCATTATTAATAAAATATTACACACACATATATATATGTGTGTATGAGTTACAAAGTAGCTTGATGGAATAGTGAGTATGACCGCATTCATTTTTTGTGTGCAGAAACTGACTTGAGGCAGAAGTTCGGGCTGGTTCTTCTCCAGCCGCTGGATAGCATCCAGGAGGAAGGGGGTTTCTCTAAAAGCCAGGAAGCCAGCTATGTAGGGGGCTGTCAGGGTCACCATCTGACTGTCCTCATACAGCACCTGGGGACGGGACAGGAACACTGCTTAATATGTCATTCTATTTTTTGGGCAACAAGAAAGCTGAGTGGTCTCTGGTGATCAAAAAGTTGTATTTCTCCATAGGTCCAAACACACCTATTCCACACCTATACTGTAAACTAAATGGCAGTACACTGATCCCCTAGCTGCTAATGGTCACACTAGGCAGCACATAACTAACCTAAAAAGTTAAAAACATCAAAATTGCAGACTAGTTAGCGAATTAGCTGCTCAGTGCAAAAAAAAGCTAACCTGCAAATGTCAACGTTGGCCAATTTAGATGCTAAATGATGCTGAAGGGTGTGATGGTTAACGTTCACTGCAGCTAACAGGACATTGTCTGTCCATAGCTCATTAACTGTAGTGCAACAGTGGCAACAGTAAAAAAAAAAAAAAAAAAAACAGATGAGTGATTGTGAGTTCAGCTGGACTTTAAAGCTGCAGTAGGTAATTTATCTAATCCTAACTAATCCCCACAGGGATTGTTACAGCAGCTCCAGATAGAACACAACACATAAGAACAAATAAATACACATTAAATAGCTAAATAAAAGAGAAAAATACAAGATTACTGCCATTTCCTAAGCTTATAATCAGACTGCCAAATGAATAAGACTCCAGTCAGCACAGTATGCTGGCTGAAAACAGCCTCAATAGACCAAATGTTAGCATTATGCATGTAAAGTTGTAAGTATAAGCCAAATGTCATACTATTCATAGTAGGAGTCTGAACTACATTTAGAGACACAATTTCGTTGTTTTGTTTCCAAATCACAAGTAAGTCTTTGCTATGAAGTCTCTGGTGCAACTCCTGTTTCAAAGTCATTATGTGCCCATTCACAAATTAAAAATTAACAAAAAAAGGATCAGGTATGCCTTTGTATGTTATTACTGAGACACAATTACAATCATTGTTTATTTCTGAGATGAATGTTTTGAACATATTATAGTTTTATAATCCAAATGTGGTAATTTGTAGAGATCAAATGACCCTTCCACTCCTACTTAACAATGAGATTGATGTGAAATTGCAAGTCATTTTTGTTTTATCAAGTCATCAGATTCTGATTCAAGTCCTGGTGTCTACAGTGCTGCTATTTGTCAGTATGGACATGCATTTTGTAGATGTAGATGCTGATGCTGTAAACAGAGAGCTGATTTCTGAATATGAAAGCCAGTCTGTTATAAAGTCCAGGTAAAAGGCTCGACAACGGACATTTTAAAATTAAACTCTCATTCGGTTCAAGACACTTTTCTAAAATCATCAACTGTTCCTCACAAGCCGCTGTGCTTCAGCTGTCACGACTCTTTAACCTGCTTCAAAATCGTTTTCTGCTCACAATGAGAAGAAGCACCAAGGTCTTCGATGCTGTAACATCAGATAAAAAACACTTTTCACCATGGCCTACTGCAGTGGCTACAAATAAAATATGCAGAAGCTCTTGTTTGTGAAGGTAAGCCTGGACACAAGGATACACTCAGCTATCAGAAATGTCAACTACCATTCAGGATATGACAATATTGTATTTTTAACTTCATTGCCCTGTGATACACAGTGGTGATAAAACATGGCTGAGTGTTATTGCGAATAATTTCAACACCTAGAGTTCATGCTGAAAGGATATTCATTTATTTTATTCCAAAGTGTGTTGAGCTTCTGTCTGAAACTAGCTTATTTGAATGCAAACTGTACAATAAAACTAGCACAGCAGTGGACACACTGTGCATCATGTTACCAGTATTACTTAGTGTCACAAATGGCCTTAGGTGGCAGTGTTGGAGTAAATTGAAAGCAAGCAGGGAACATAATCCCATTATTGGACAGCATTTCTGAGCAACATTTCATTAGCCTTGTTGGGTCCATGTATCAACAACACACGGTGACAAATGTCATTAATTATACTGTGTTATATAATGAGAGGGTGCCGGCAGCCCATGTTAATGCACAGATAAATAGTAGGGAGGAGGAATGCTTGTGAAAGGCTGTACAGAGAAGCAAATGAAATGAAAATTGGGGCTGCCAAGGTCTCGTCTGTAACAGCCGGTTTAACAAGACTCGACCTTGAGCTGTATTGTATATTAAACCTCCTGTGTATTAATACTGCTTTTTATGCTTGGCAAGTCCGCTCTTAGTGCTTGGATTGACTTAAAAATATAGTTGCATTAGATTAGACATACAGCACTTTTATGGGAACGAATATTAAAATTCAACAGACTTTTGAGAGGAGGCACAGGTTAAGTGATTAGAGGGCCGTTTTACAAAATGAATCGATAACACTGACACAAGGTTGGAGAAATATTTCACAGGTAGTTCATAATGAATCCCTACATGATACTAGGGCACATATGCGTTTAGCATTTCTGTCGCATAATATTACAACCACAGCTGCTATGGCAGGAACATTTGTCTTGCTTCTGTATTGTTGATCCTCCTGGACTCCTCGTACAATGATCCAAATACAACTTTAGACAGAAAAGAAAATGACTTAAAATATTGTAATATATATTAATAATACTATATTTATTTAATATATGTTATAATTTCAGCAGCAGCAGGCAGCTATTTAAAGCTAAAGAAAGGTCACTGTATGCTTCTAGCTCAGCACCAAACAGCACAAAGACTTATCACTAACTTTGTCTTTGTATCATATTGGAGCATTTAGCAGCTAATAATGTTATTATTATTAATAACATAAGCAACTGTCTGCTAACACGTTCACCATATCAACAATATAATAGTAATATGTGCGTTTGTTTGTTGAAAAGAAAAAAAAACACTCAGTTGTCACGGAGATAGCTCAGTTGTCATTACATAACTTAAGTTCATACTTAGTACAGTGAGCTATCTCACTGTAAGTAAGTAAGTGTACCTTGAGTTAAGATATTTCTATGTCAAACATCAGCTTCCAAGGTCAGGAATGAACTTTCACACTAGATTTTGAACTTCTTCCATTGATGTTACAGTTCGCCTCCAACAAAATGTAGTGGGTGCATCGAGTATGTATGGACGAAATAATGATTAGTTTGTTGATTACTGCACTGTACATATGTAATGTAAACAAACACAAAAAACAATACGTGTTCCGCTTCTCATTTGTGTACAGGCACATTAACTGCTATCTTTTATGCACCTAGGCAATCATGGCAGGGTGTTATTATTTGTAAGAACAGAAAAAGAGAATCTGGCTCTATACTGAACTAGTAAATGTGTAATATGCCAGATTTTATGGTTGTGTGCCCCGCTGTATGGACCTGAAGTAACAACCTGAAAAGAAAACACTGTAAGATGTATAGTAATCCCCTGAAAATATCATATCAAACAACAACTGGAAATAGACACAGGGCATTAGATATCTGTTTGAAACATCTCAAA
The DNA here is from genome assembly GCF_905237075.1 of Dicentrarchus labrax. Lineage (NCBI taxonomy): Eukaryota > Metazoa > Chordata > Actinopteri > Moronidae > Dicentrarchus > Dicentrarchus labrax. The sequence goes on from NW_026136721.1 coordinate 10,195,579, forward strand.
TCACTTCAGTGGGTGACTAAAGCAACCAGGCAGCCTTGGTGAAAGTATGAGTAATTTGCTGAAGTGTGTTCACAGTGATCACGCTGTCATAAAAAAGCCGTAAATTTAAAGTGATGGAGTCGCAGCAGGAAGCAGCTTACTGTGACCTCGCATTCAACAACCCAAATAAAGTTAGCAAGGCTACTTTTCAGAGCAAATAAAATATCCCGTGGGATTTTACATCATGATATATTGTTATTTTTTATTTTATCAGATGTGTTGAATACATTCTGTGATTATCTTTCTTGTCTCTACAGTGAAAATTTGACATTTCCTGACAAATGCAGACTTCTTCTATGTAAGCGGTGGGACACTTTGGCACCAGACTTTGCAAATGCCTTCTCTCAACACTGCTGCTGTTCCCACCTGTCACCACTAGAGGCTGACAAAGCTCACAGATTGCTGAGTTCATCTGTGATTACTGGGTGTAGTGAGGGGACAGCTCACCTCCAGGTCGGGGTAGCTGAGCACCACGAGCTGGGCGCAGGCGTTGACGTCATCCCCTTTGATGAAGGAAAGGTCCACTCCTCCGACCCTCTCCAGACCCGAGAAGTCCGCACTCCTCTGCCAGTCCTCTGTGTCCTCCTCCACCACCTCCTGCCTGAGACGGGCCTGCTCACTGCACAGAGAACGGACTACTGAGACTAACAGTGCAATCACAGGACACAGGCAGGGACAAATACTCACATGAGAAATACTTCATGCCAGAAAACACTTAAAATGTAATCCAAATGCAAACAAAGGGGTCGCCCTCACCAAAAATAGTGACTGTCTGATCTTTTATTAAATGGACTTCAGTTAGACAACAACTAAATCCCAGTTCTAAATGCTTTACTACCAATGCTGCTGGCCAGTGTTGGGCTAGTTACTCAAAAGTGTAATTTATTACTCATTACTCTTTTCAACAGTAATTAGTTACACTACTAATTGTATTACTTTTCTGCTACTCCCCACAATATTGTCAATTGTGTCCTTTCTCCCCAAAATTAATCAGACTAATGACAATTAAATGATGAGAAACACATTAAACATAGATTTCTTTTACAAAAACAAATAAGCATTTAGTTTACATTCTATGTTGGGTGTTTTAAGGCTGTCATAATGTTCTACAGCAGAATAACATTGCTGGCATTAGTGCTGGGCAATATACTGCTTTTAATTTACCATATGATATGAGTTTTTCATATAATGTTGCTGAAACAACTGCTGTAGACAGCTCTGCAATAGAACATCTGAGAAATATCTCTTTGAAAACTTAAATACTTCGAGTATTTTATGTTGGTTTATAGTGTTTATAACTGTTTTGAAATATTTTGTGATGTACTCCTGACAGGAGAATAAGACCTTGTTTATTTGTTTTGTTTTTCTTTGTCTTCCTGCTTTCTTTTTCTTTTAAGGTTGTGCATTTTATCCATGTCTTCATGTCCCTGTAATTCTGTTGTTGTTGTTGTTTTGTAAATTCTTTGGTTTTGTAAATACTGTCATCCACTTGTGTTGAATAAAAAAGAAAAGAAAAAGACACTATAAACCTATATAAAGGCCCAGTGATGTAAAAGAAACAAACAAACATGATATACCATGAAACTACCGTGATACTAATTTTTACTTACCACCACAATAAAATGTAGAGCAACAAGATTTGTTAAAAAGATTAAATGAGTTTGGTAGGTGGCTTTCATAGGTTGGTGCTCTTGCGGTGCTGGGGGAGTCTTTTTTACGAAGCATTTCTACGACTGCAACTAACAATTATTAATTCATCTGGCAAAAATGTTCTCAATGAATCGTCTTTCTCTATAACATGTCGGCAGATAGTGAAAAATGTTGGTTTAAACATACACTCTACATCTTTATATGTTACAACAGGAAGTACATAACACTACAAAGACAAGTGGACCAGAATGCAGGGCTGCAAACAACAATTATTTTCATTATTGATTCATCTGATGATCATTTCCTCAATTAATTGATTAGTTGTTTGGTCCATGAAATGTCCCAAAAGCCCTAGGTGATGTCCTAAAATGTCTTGTTTTGTCTTCAAGCCAGATATATACAGTTCACTGTCATAGAGGACCAAATCAACCAGTTAATACTCACATTTGAGAAGCTAAAATCAGAGAATTTAGACAGACTCAAAACGATTCATCGACCATTAAATTGTTGCTGATTAATTTAGTAGTAATTGATTAATTGACTAATGGTGCTGTTTTAAATGATATAAAACAAAAATGCTACAAAGCTGGAACCAGAGAATTTTTACTGCAGGACTAACTGTTTTCATTAAATGTAACTGCTTCCTGTTTCCCAACTTGTACAGTTTCATCTGCACACACTGCAGAAGCTCCGGTACTTTATTCTGGGATTGGGAACTAGAATTTGTAGGTGGTGACAAGATGGGTTGAGACTTCTTGTCTACACACACTGTCCTCAGCTGGACTTTTACAGCCCCACAGCGCACACAGACAGACAGACACACACACACACAGACACACACAGACACACACAGACACACACACACAAATCTGAGCTGCAGCTGGAGATGGCAGGCGACATAAGGACATAATATGGAATCATGGTGTCATCACTGGCCTTGCCATTACAAACTCACAAATCAATGGCTGCTGAGGACTGGTGGCGCCCATCCAGAGCTGCTGGCAGAGAGTTACAACAACACAGGGACACAGACAAGTGTGGCAACATCTGTCAGCACATTGTGGAGCACTACATGTGTTTACCAAGCGAATGATAACAAGTGGCTACACTTGTGTACTGTATGTAGTGTGTGTAGTGTGTGTACTGTATGTAGTGTGTGTACTGTGTGTACTGTGTGTACTGTATGTAGTGTGTGTACTGTGTGTACTGTATGTAGTGTGTGTAGTGTGTGTAGTGTGTGTACTGTATGTAGTGTGTGTACTGTGTGTAGTGTGTGTACTGTATGTAGTGTGTGTACTGTATGTAGTTTTGTATGTAGTGTGTGTACTGTGTGTACTGTGTGTACTGTATGTAGTGTGTGTACTGTGTGTACTGTATGTAGTGTGTGTACTGTGTGTAGTGTAGCCTATGTAGTTCATTAGTATAAACGTAAGAAAAGCACTCTAACCTCTCCCACCGCTTCACCAAGTCTTCAGCAGGAGCCGCGGACATATTTGCCGCCTGGTGGAGGATTTAATGACGGAAATCAACTGACACACACATAAAGTAGTGAACACGAGCGCCACTGTTTTGCTTCCGTGTACAGACGTCACCGTGAGGGCGGAGCCTGCGTCTGGCGTCAGCACGGTGTTACGTGGGTAAACCCTGCCATCTAGTGGGGTAAATGACAAATTACACTGGACAATTGTATATTTGGTTGGAATGACAGTAAGTTATTAGTTAATACATCTTTTTAGTAATACATTTATTTTTTGTGTGTAGTATCAAGCTTCATTTGTCCGTTATATTCTCTGTTTAATGGAGCAGTCTGCAGAACAGGACACCTCAAATAGAAGTAGATTTGGGACACGCCTGTCACAGCCTCACAGCTTAAAGCAAACAATAAAATGTATGACAGAGGTTGAGAGAAGAGAGACTCAAACTGACATATCCAGTGATGACAGAAATAATAAAAGACATAATCTGATAAGTAGAAGAAAAAGAGCAGTGACCACAAATGTACAGAGAGTGAGAATTATTCTTTCTCAGCAAACATCATGTTGGAAAATAAAATGATAACGAGAAAACAGATGACCTGTAAACTCTACAGGAAGGAAAGGAAAGCGGAGTTGAATGTCAAAAGTTAGGTTTTTGTCTAAAAAAGGAGGATGAGTGATCCATTAAACTAGCAGGGCTCGTCAAAGGGCAGGTATGCTGAGAGAAATAAACACTGGAAGACAGGAATCTAGAGTAGACTGAGACTGACATGTCCACTGATGAGAATAATCCATCAGAGAGAAGAGATACTAGAAATGTCTGATGCAATCAGGTCTGATAAGACGTCTAAAGGTAAGACGTGGACAGGAACAGATAGGACAATGTGACAGATAAAAGAGGAGAGGAAGCAGAGGCACATGGGAGCTCATCCTCCAGTAAAAACTAGTGAAAGCTGTTTCAGCTGGAGTGGCCCTGGTAGCCTAATGGTCTAGGTGACACATAACTGTAATGGCTTCAGTTTGAGCCAAGCTGAGGACATTGGTTGCATGTCATCGTTCTCCCCACATTCCCTGTCTGTCGTGACACTATCGAATAAAGGCACAAATGCTCAAAATATGGAAATATTCCTGTGACGTAAGGGGTACCCCAGGGCTCTGTTCTTTTTATTTCACCTCTTAACCGATGATGGAGTTCATTTCTACTGCCAGCGTGGATGCTACTCAGGTGTAGAATACATTTGTTTAGGAGCATCATCCTGTTGAAGAAGCCATCTGCTGTCTAGGTTCAACTGGCAGCACCTAAAAGGAAAATTCTGACAGAAAAACAGCTATTTGCAATGAGGAGATTCAGGTCAGTGGGGACAGGTTAACTTTATCATTACTTAAGTCAGTGATGCAGCAAACACAAAACCCATTTTATTAATTAACAAATTATTTAAAATGTGAAAGGAGCCAGCGGCATAGTGATTACAAAACGTAGGGAGACACCTTAACATACTTTTCAGCAGGTAAAATCTTTGAACAATGTGGACAATACATACAAAAGTTTGGCAATAGATGCATTGTCAAATTGAATCTTGGTGAATTAGAACTTAACTCAAATATATTATTTATTTTAGTTTTGGATCTTAATATGTGCTTAACTTCATGACATAAGCAAAAGAGGCAAAGACACATGAAAACAAATGAATCTGACACAAGTGCATGATTTTCTCATAATTCAAGTTTAATGTTTTCAAAAAAATGTAAAGGCGCTATAATCTCATTAATTCAAATATTTTTACATAATTCCTCACATTAAGGTAAAGAGAAGATATGTAACGATGTCAGAAAAGGAAGCAGAGACAGACAAATGTGTTGAACAGACGAGACAAACAGTTATAGCCCTCATTTGTCAATGAGATCTTGATGAGAAGTTTACACACAGAGCTAAAGTCAGAGAGGCAGGAGACAGCAGAGCATGGAAGTGTTCTGGTATTTGTAACAGTGAATTTAAGCGGAAATGAAACAAAAACATCTGATCCGAGTACACTTCTTTATGCCTATGGCTTCAACCAAGCTCCACTCTGCTTTCTAATATATACACAAGGAAAAGTGTTAGAAAGCAAAACGGCAAAACTGGAGAGTACAAGTGACAAAGAGTACATAGAGAGAACGAAAGACAAAAGGAAGTATAAGAGTAGTTCGGTCTGGAACCAACGTTACCTGTTTCATCAGTCGAACCACTGCAGAAATGTAGGAATAACCAGGTGAAGGAAAGTTAGGCGTGTGGTTCTAGACATGCTTCAGAAAGTGAGAAGAGGCCCAGTAGAGAAACAAGCCTGCCGCCGGGGGTCGAGCGGGTGTTTGAACACATTTCACAGGCATATCTTCTATCCCCACCGTTTCTAACACTCATTCTTTTACACATCATACGCACTAAATAGCCCACAATCTGAGGAGGTCCTTTATCTCAGTAAAACATTTCACTTATTGCAGTTAATAACATACAGTTACCACAAGTTAACCCTTGACCTTTCATTAATATTTTAAAAACAGTTTCATGTATCAAAAACAAGCTGCAGGGCCAGTATTTTCAAGAGTCTGATTCACATATAAGGAGAAAGCCTCTGTCTTATAGTCTTGTTTTTTTTGCTGTCAGCTGCACTCAGTAATTATGACAACTGCACGCAACCACTCTTGGAAATGGCGACCATTCTGCCCTCTATAGGAAGTCATCAGTAAGTATTAACCAAATAAACTGTATTATAAAACTGTTGCATGGATGTGTTGCATTTAGAAATGTTATATTTGATTCACAGTCGCTCATCTATTACAGTGGTGACCTCGAAAAAAGCAGGTAAGTTTATAAGTGATGCTTACGAAGGCTAAAATGGTATTTATTGACACAATGACTCTTCAAATGGCTATACTTTGATTTTTAAATAATAGATCTGTAAACCCAATCACCACATGAGCATGCAGTAACACACCACACTGCTTCACCCCATCAAGTACTCCTCTCCAAAAAACAACAGTAACAATCTCCAACCAACACTAGTACATGTACAGTATCAATATGTTGTCTACTGGTGCACCGTCAAATAATAATCATAAAGTATTAAATAATAATAATAAACATTCATCCCTAATGCACACGGAAATCTACATCACTCTGAAAAAGAAGCAGAGACTGATGGCAGTTCTGCCCAATTACATCACAAGCCTCCAAATTCAGGCATCTCATTGGTTGGCGAGCGTTAGCCAATCAGTAGCACATTCACAAATCAGCGACAAGGCATCTCCTTTACCACTTGATTTTGATTTGAGTTCCTTAGTGGTGCAGACGCTGCATGGAAAGCAAACTAACTGCGGTTGTTCCAAAGAAAATAAAATCCGTCCAGGAGAAAATCTGGCGAGTTATTTGTGTTTTTCTCCTAGCAGAAAATTGTAACCGAGACAGGAAGTGATAATGTTGGTGCCACAAAATTTAGCTGTTTAACTGGCTCAGTTTGCCCGTCTGTCTGCCTGCACACGACTTATGACGAAAAGGTCATCCGCAATCAGCACCCATGATCCTCCTCGTACATCTTAATGATAAATAGAAATATTTCGCACAGTAGAAAGTCAAACTCGTGTTATTGCTTCTAGCGGATTACTTCGCTAAGAGTCGGACCCGGGTCGAATATTCAAATGCTCTTCAAGGTGTGATAAAGCCCTCGTGAGACAGACGGGTGGGGTTCGCCACATAAGACAACGACATGAATGACAGAAAAGGTCGCACAGCCACGGGAATGCATCTGAATGTTATTTTCCCCGTCGACCGGCAACTTTGCTGTCACCATCTGCGTCGTCATGATTCAGTAAGCTCCGCCCACTCCGCAGCTCCATGCGGTTTGAAAACCAAATTATTTGCAGGTGATATTCGACTCAGGCCTAGTTAAGAGTGTACCCCGCCCACACACACTTGACCTATAAACAATTCACCAGATTGAACAAACCCCTCTGGTAATATGGCAAACACTGTCAATTTTTGCATGTCGTCAAACGTCCGTGTGTGTGTGTGTGTGTGTGTGTGTGTGTGTGTGTGTGTGTGTGTGTGTGTGTGTGTGTGTGTGTGTGTGTGTGTGTGTGCGGTGGTGTTTGTATGTAACAGCACATCCAGTTTTTCAGCGAGCACACAAGATTGAGGTATGCGTCGTCTCAGTGCTGAATATATGTGGGGATGTAAATGCATATATGTAACAGCGCCTCCAGTGTCTTCATCCGGTCCCGTAGCTTCCAGGATGAGAATATTGCTTCTTTCAGCTTCCAGTGCCACGAAGACACCGCAATTCATCTCCCGACCTTTAACCTTTCCCCCCTGCACGAGACACGACACAAACAAACATTCTGCTAATGTTCTGATTCAAACTGTCACCGAGCAGAGATGCCAGGCATGAAAAATATATGACCTTTGTGCAAAAATCAGCCCTTTAAATTGTACACACAGTCTCTGTTTTTTCTTTTTGCCTCAGATTTTTTATAATTCTTTGTCTTCTGTTTGTGCAAGCATGCTTCAGTTCCATAGAGACTGGCTGTGCAATAGGAACAGAGTTCCAAAGACGACGAGGAAGGAAAGGAAGAGAGTTGGCTTCGGTGTTGAAGGTAAGGGCAGTGGAGGGTGGGGGGACTGTGGGGATTTAAGTCAGCTTCCGGTTTCTACCTGGAGATCATCGAGCTGGACTGTGACTGGCTGGAGGAGGTGGTGGCGGCGCTGAGCTGAGAGAAGCCGCTGTGGCTCGACTCCAGGCTGGTCATCGAACCCCTGAGGTGAGAGAGAGATCCAGAGAACACGTGAGCGGACACAAACTTTACATGGACACAACACCAGAGCAACCACAGTCTGCCAGTGACTAACTGAATGCATTCTGTGTGCACGGCTCGTGCTCATGATGCAGAACCATGCAGCCAGATCAAAAGTACAGGAGGAAGATCTATTCACTGTGTGTGGCTCAGGCTCTGCCATAGGCTGCAACAAACCAACAGTGTAGAAAGGGGCTGAAATGTGAGAGGACATCAAAATTCCAAGTCCTTTTCTTGTTCCAGTAAGTATTTTTCAAAAATACTATGGGGACAAGGGGGTTTGCTGAAGCTCAGGGTGTTTGTTGAGGTATCGTATGCAAAACCAAAACAGCCTTTAGTGTAATGGCTTCCTTTAATGTTTGAAGGCTTAGCTGCCTATGGCAAAGTAGGAAGCATTTTGTTCTTTTTGTGTCTTTCTGTAATTTTACATGACTAGGAGCACTGACATGTTTTTATCAATGTAGTATGTAGGCTTCTCCGTTTGTAAATATAAAGACAACATGTACATTTTGTAGGAAATTAGATTTTTTTTCAGTAATCCCATGCCTATAATGTATCATAATACATGACAACACACGAATAGGGAAGTTTTGTATCAAGTGGGTTAAAGGACACCCAAATATAAACATATTACTTTAGAAGGCCAAGTATGTAAATTCTCACAATTGGAAGGATTAAGATTAAATAAACAGATTTAATAATGGATTTAGATGGATAAAATGATAAAACCCCAACCCTAATTTCAAAAGCCTAAAATGAATTATTAGATTATTACGGTGTTTGAAATGGGATACATCTGTGAAGCACAAGTACATCTCATGTTTCAAGAGAGTCAATTTGCCCCTGCATACTGTATGTTTAAAGATATAAATGGATGTGTTTACTTTAACAGAGTATTTTATAACATTTCACCACTGTGGTTAAGGTTGCGTTAGGTTAATGCACAAAAATCATCTTCATCTCAAATAGGGCATGTTGGTGAATTCTCACATATATTCTAAAGACAATCTGTTAAACATCAAACAGCAGTTGAACTTTTACAAATACTCTATAAACTGTCTGTAGGTGGACTATCCAAACAGAGAGTTACTGTATTATTTAGGGCTGCTAACAACTATTTTTTGTATGTAATAATCCAATGCTTTGTTCTTGTTTTGATTAACTGAGTGTGTGAATGAGCTTTAAAACATTAATAGAGCGGAATTTATCATTTTGTAGATAAGCAAATGCACAAGGTATGGGGTAACTGTCTTACCACGGTCTGTAAACTGGTGCAACCCTAGCAGGTACATTACAGACATGGCAAAAGAAAAGGGCTAAATTCCATATTCATAGTTCAGGTTGGTGTTTCAGATATTTAGAAATTTCAATGTGTCAGTCATTAGAAAAACATCCTGTTAACTGCAACTAGAATGAGTTAGATGGTGATTTCAATTCTGTTCAAATGAAACAGCAGGTGCACGGAAAGCGAAGTGAGATTCAGTGAGTTGGTAGTACAAATGGATGAGGGCAAAAAAACAAGTACAATGCCAGGGAATGTCACTGTAAGTAGCTAAACAAATTCACGTGTTGGTCTATGTTGTGTGTGCACACTTGCGTTTACAGCAGTGTGCAGGAATTCTCCCAGCCTAGGATTCCTGAAATGATTAGTCATGCAAGCAGGGTGACTGAAGCCAGTCTCAGTGCAAAGATTCTTTCTTCAGTGTGAACAAAGCAACAGCATCCTGTTAGCCAACGCTAACAAAAGCCATAAGCAAGAACAGATGCAAAGGAGCATCTCTTTGCTGCATCTAAAGCGTGACATGTGCCATGAGAGGGGCCGTTCAAATTAGCAGCGATGGCGATGAGCTAGTGCTAAAAGGAAAAGGGGCAAACACTGAGCCACTTACAAACTCTGCACATCACAGCAAGCCGTTCTTCACAGGAAGAAGACAGAGCAGGAGGAGGAGGGGTTGTGAGCGATAGAACAGGAGTGGATTGGACAGAAAAGGCTGGATTAAAGGAGTCTCCGAGGGAGGGAAGCATCCTCATTTCAAAACTGTGGGCCTACAAAACTCATGATGCTCTTAAGGCTTCTCGTACTGTCATTTTAGCAGCAATACAGACTTAATTCATTCAAATATCAAATGTCATACGTGGCACTATGTGGAAGGCTGTCAAGGGGGGAAACTGAAAGAAGGCAGGAGTGAAAAATGAGCAGTCATAAAGGAATAATGTTTGAAATTAAAACTATCACAACATCATGGTAAGCACTTTAAAACAACACATACACCTCACATATACAATATGGACACAAATGTATGTCTTTGCCTTTTACTCACACAAACACACACTCAAAAGCTACTAACCGGAAGTCCTCAGAGCCCAACACCTCGGTGTAGTACATGACTTTACACTTGTGCGAGGAGACCTGCAGGGTGGCCAGCACGTCGTCCACTCGGGGCAGGTTGGTGGCCGAGCAGGCCGGCATGTTGTGGAACTTCCACTGTAGTATGTAGAAGCCTGGCCACCGCGTAATGTGGGAGCCCTGAGGAGAGGACAGATCAATAGTGCAGACAATGTCAAAGACTGACAAGCCAACACAAGACATAAAAAAGATTTTAAAAACAATTCACGTTCCGGGAACCTTACCTGCACACTCTCGCCTTCCTTGCAGGTAAGCGGGGACTCCACCATGCTGTAATCTTGCCCTAGTGTCCAGGACTTGTCGATGAGCTGGACGTTGTTGCCTCCTGGGGATGTGATGCCGTGGGCTCCCATGGCGTCTTTCCGTGGAGGCTGCGGGGCCCGCTTGGAGTGGTAGATGTTGAACACCACGTCGCCCTTGCACATGTCAAAGTCCCAGGTGATGACTGAGGAGGCGTCAATGATCTCAATCAGAACCTGGTTGGGGAAGAGAGGAGGGAGGGCAGACAGACATAGGAAACTGGAATTAAAGAGATGTTTCAGGAGAGAAACATGAAAACATTTTACCTCGCACTTCTTATGTCTTTACACGCAGCCATTCTTGGTTAAAAGGAATAATGTCAGAGCACCATTACTATTAGTGTCATTTGTAACAGTGGTGTACTTATAACTCATACTCCTATATTCATTTTATGTTGCTCCATATTTAAGCACCTGCTAAATGTGGCAAATCAGTTACACGGAGCAGTGAGAGATCATAATCTGTTTGTGAGGTTATGAGCTCATAAACATGAAATCAAAACCATTTCCAGGAGGGCGATTATGTATGTTGATGCATCTTTGCCTGTGGAATAAGTTATGTAACACGACTGACTCTGTCACTGCAGACAGATTATGCTCAAAAAGCCATGTCACATTTGTTCCACATCTGAATTCAAAAACCGCACAGAAGTCATCTACCACACATGACCACTAGATGGCAGAGGTTTCCATAAAACTTCCATCAGGGACATCCTGCAGCTCTCTGTTGTCCTGCCCTACATATTCATTTAAAAACACCACCACAGGCTTTCCATCTTTTCTTCTCACTCTAGTGCTCAATGTTCAGCCTTACCTCGTGTGGAGCCCCCTTGAAGACGCTGGCGCTTTGGTAGATGGTCTCAGTCCACAGGCGGACGTCTTCATTCTCCAGTTCCTCGGCTGTGCGGTACATCGACTTGGGAACCAGGCCGCCTTCTGGTACCTCACACTGTAGAGGAAAAGCATGCATGTACACACACATTGAACATATAGAACTGGGTGAGTAAAGTCAATGTGACATGAAGTTACATTGAAAGTTCGCATATAGGATTACCTCATATCCTCAACTGATAACCTAAGAGTTTTAAATCTTCTTTAGACACTCACCATACACTCTCCTCCCAGGAAGTCAGGGATGATCTCCTTGTCTATGTAGTCCACCAGGCCTCCAGGACCTTGGTAGTCATTGCCTGCATAGATGAGGAACTTCTTGCGGGTGTTTTCATCAATGAACGGACTCACCTAAGGGCAGAAGCAGATGTTGAGTAGTTGGAAATAACAGAATGTGTGTGATTGATGGTGGTTGTACACTAAGTTACTAGTTTGTAAATCTTGATGTTTGTTACCAGGAACATTTTCAGTCTAACCTATTTTTAAGGATATAGTTTGTATATATCATATTTTCTCTCGATGTAAGAACATATGGGTGAACCACACACTAGAAACACCTTTCAAATGTATAAAAAGTGGTACTGTAAGAAGACTAAGTATCCCTCCTCCTGGTTCTCACCAGTGTCCAGAGGACAGGGAAAACTCTTGGAGCCCTCAAGATAAGCAGCCGTCCCAGCGTCTCTGGGTAGTTGGCTTCCACAACCTCAATGATCCTCAGCAGTGCTTTGACGCCTGGTCGCCACAGGTGACGCATGTTCAGCCCCTCCAGATCTACCAGACACGTCCAACAGCTACAGAAGAGGAAGATAGAGGATTAAAGTGTGGATAAATGCGTGCCACGAACACACACAACTGGGCTAAAGCCTCTTTCCGACCACTTAGCACCTGTCATCCTGAAGTGAAGCTTAAGTGGTGAAGGCAACGCTTGCTAATTCTGGACCCCCTCCACATCCTCCCTTTCTCTCTATCTGTTCTGGCTGAAGGCTGTGACATGACAGGCCTTTCATAGTTCACATGCCTTCCTGCGTGGCTCCTATCGCAGCCACCTCCTCCTGTTTTTGAGAGGGCTGACAGATGACAGATACCATCTCCGTTCCCTCCCCCTCACTCTCTCCATCGCCATCTGAATCAGTGCAGCTCTGGGAAGAGCCTCCTGCATTCTTTGCGATTTTAGGGGAGAAAACGCTCCTCTGGACTCCCTCACGCTGTGTGTCTCTGTGTGTGCACCTGTTTCCAGGCTACAACTGCTGAACTCAATCCAGCTAGCTTGAATGCTGCCTGGTGGTGGAAAAAAAGAGCTTAATGCTGCTTTTTTCATGTTTTCTACAAAGACATTTAAAGCTTTTACTATATTTTTACTGAGAAATTTGTACTGATCTAGGGCTGCAACTGACCATTATTTTATTGATATACATTTATTGTTGAATAAATCAGCATTGTGAACTCTTTCTTCAGTATATTCTCTACATATTCACAGCTGAGTACACCACCCTATATTTCAATGCACATTTTGTATGAGCATGTGGAAATGCTGTCTGAAAATGAGATATAGGATATTCAGTTCAAAAGAGAAAAAAGCAAATGCACAAATTAGAGAATATGGAACTGAAGACGGTTAGCATTTTTGCTTGATAAATGATCAAACTAAATTGTAAAAATCTATGTAGCTTAAAAAAGTGATCATAACATAATTGTTATTAATCAGAGGGTTTACCTGATGGGTCGACCAAACACCTTGGTGTTCTCCTCACAGCGTCTCAGACCCTCCTCATTAATAGAAAGCACCTAAAATGACACAACATGAACTCAGTGGTCTGTTGCGATCTTACATTTCAAGCATTTAACTCCCACACACACAAGGCTATTTATGCTGTACTATATACATCCTGGTGTAAACACTTACTGACCTGTAATCCAACCATCAACTGGCTGACCTATAAAATGATCAACCTACACTAATACATGCCAGGTGGAAGTGTGTTGTGCTACATACGTGTCTCAGCAGAGATTCCTCTCCAAGAGCGCGGACCAGTCCTTTGGTGTCCATCTGGCCCAACCTCAGGATGTACAAAGGACGGCCATCTAGAAAAATAAAAAAAACATTTACATGATCTATCACATTATTTACAGTCTGGAAGGCTCCATATTCTGTTCTCCTGTTGTGTAAGACCATAAGTGGCTGTGTACACTGAAAAATGCTTTCATGTTTTGTCCCTGTTGATCGCATACAAATACTTGTGAAAAGATTGAAATGAGAAGAAAAACGGTTTATTGATGTGGGAACATAAAAGTCATTTAAATTTTATTTAAATTGTCAACACTCTGTTCTAAAATGAAGAATGTGACCATGTGTGAGTGTGTGTAAGATATTTGGGCAAGCAAGTAGTGCTGACAAATTGGCCTAATGTTTAATTCACTTGCATGGCTGAAGGCTGTGGGTTGCTAAGAATGACTTCAGTTCATGTGGTGAGTGAGTGTGTGTATGTAACTTGAGTCTGGAGAAACTGGAGAACTGAGCTCTTCCTCTAGCCAACAGTGCAAATATAGCCAGCTTTAACAAGGCCAACATAATGTATTTACATACATACGTGTATGTGTATTTACGTATGAATGCCCACGTGAGATTGTAGTATGTTTAAACTGTCTTTGAGTATGGCTGTTCATTTGTTTGTTCCTCACATGGAATGAACACACTTGTTCCCTCTGTCAGGACCTACCTCTGTCATGGTGGTGCCAGCCTCCAGTGTAGTAGTCCTGGAGAACCTGTGGTGAGCTCCAGGTCTCCAGCAGGTAGTCCACCTGGTGCTGCTTCCTCCAGGTCAGCGACTGGCAAAGGATCTCCCGCGCCTTGTCCATGTTGAAGTCCCTGGCGCGCAAGAAACGCAGTATGTGCTCATCCTTGGGGATCTGGACAGTAAGGGGAGATGGTTTTAGTACTTGAAAAATACAACAAAAGAAAAAAGCTTTAACACTGCCAGTGTCACTGTTACATAGATCATTGGTATCGCAAAACATGGCAGGTCAGTTTGCCATATCTGCATGTAAACAGCAACTTAAAGTATGACTCAAAATCTATGACAAATCTCCAGATAAAATAAATAAATTGATAAATTCAAATTGTTCATCATACCTAAAAAAATCTATTCTATTTCACTCCATTATGACAAAAACAGTAAAACAGAACATTACCTTTCCCTTGTGCGTCTCCTGCAACCATTTGCGAAGTCTGATTAGACAGCTCTCCTGCAGGGGGGTCAGGTCGCCTAGGTAACGTTTGATATAGTCTGCATCCAACTTATCTGCAATACAAAATTAGGAACCAATAGAATTAACATAATTTAGTCAAACACAAGGTAAATTGACTTTAGTGGAAGTTAATGTGTAAATGAATATGTGCTTCACACCCTTAATGAAACCAAAACCCCATATGTTGTCATTCCTGTGTCAATTCAAGATATACTAAAAATCACTTTAACCACAGTTTTATAGAATAACTTTAATAACTAAACAATGAGGCATTGCTTCCATTGCTTTTTCTGTAAAACACATACATTTTTTACTCTGTATTCTACTGTAACGTTAACAGTGCTACTTCAACGTTTGCACAAAGATTTTTACATGTGGAAAAACTGCTGGTTTTTCATTTTTCAATAATCTGTAGGAACAGACCTTCAGGTGTACCAGCCAGGATCTCTGTGAGGCTGTCTGCCTGAAGTGCGCTGCTGTCCTGCTTTGTGTCCTGAGAGGTGCTGTCATTGGCGTCGGTGGCCAGAGGGATAGAAACGGCGGGTGTGACTGTGAGTTTGGGGACAAGTGGTGGGCTGGTGGAGAGGCTGGTTGGCCTGGGAAGAGGCAGGGGAAGGGAGGAGGGAGTCCAGCGTGGCACATGAGTCATCCCTTCATCTTCTAGCTCCTTCAGGTAGAACTCAATGATTTCTTTTCCCTGTGAGGAACACAAGTGTACAAGAGTCAGAATTATGGCAAAGTAGCAGAAGAGGCTCTCAATTCAAGGAAATTCAATTTAAGAGGAATATGGACTTTACACCAACAATACTCATGATACTATATGTTCACAAAGCTAATCCAAACCATTTAGTATTTCCAACTTAAGTGTCGTGTAATGGAAACAAAGGAAGAAAATCAAAGGAATGCATTCAACATTGCCCACATCTATTCTAAATGAAGGCTGGTGACTCACTGGGTCCACAGTAGAAGACCCCTGTCCACTCAAAAAGATTATACAAGCTTATTTATGCAATTACAGCATGAGACAGGCTGACTGACTCATGCTCCAGAAACCTCCTTACACCAAACATCATGGAATAGATTAATATCAGTTCTGCATAATCCATACAGCACCCATTATGCTGCAGTCTGCAACTATTCATCTGCTGTGAACACAGGTTTCTGTGCATACACATAAAGTACAAAGGAACCATGTAACACACACACACACACACACACACACACACACACACACACACACACACACACACACACACACACACACACACACACACACACACACACCTTTTTGATACTGCTGGCATACTGTTTCATAGCAATCTTTTCCACAGTGCTCTCAAAGCCAAAGAAGGATTTGATGTCCAGGCTGGCGGTCTGCTCAAAACACGTCCAGTCCTCATTTTCCGGGTGAACCTGTACCAACACACACAAACACTTGCTGTATATTATACTGTATAAACATGCAGAAACAAGGTGACCAGGTTACTATGGTAACCACACACCCAGCTTCACTAGATGGTGACGCAGGCAGAGAGCAATTTTCACACTGTGCACTATGAGGGGGAGTATGTGTGTCAGTCTGTCCAGATAAAATTAGCCAGCTCTTCACATGAACAGTTTGGAGCTAAAAGAGGACAGAATGCAAACATACAAGGACACACATGTTTCTGGTGTTTGGTGTAAAGGTTATGAGAGGCAATGTTCAATAAACAACATCCAGAAAACTGGTTAAAATTAGAGCTGTGTATTGGCAAGAATCTGGTGAAACGATACATACCATTATGATTAACTGTAAGCGATACTGTAAGCTAGGCAAAATACTAGAGGTGTGAACTGTCACTGATCTCCCGATTCGATTACGATTATCATGTCAGCGATTCGATTTGGTTCCTCGATGCATCACGATGCTTCAAATACATTTTTCTATTAAAGCCATGTAGGATATTTGACTTGACGGAATGCATTAAGATACTGTATAGTTCAATATAATACAGCTTTCTATATTACTTCATATGGTTGTTTTCATCCAAAAATACAAGTAGTAAGATATAAACAATCTTTTATTTAACAGTCTGACACACACACACACACACACACACACACACACACACACACACACACACACACACACACACACACACACACACACACACACACACACACACACACACACACACACACACACACACACACACACACACACACACACACACACACACACACACACACACACACACACACACACACACACACACACACACACACACACACCATTGCTTCCGTCAGCTAAAAGGACAAGCGGCTGCAGATCATATCAGCTGTCGCTAATCTACGTTAATTGTGTGAGGAACTTGATGTCAAGCCAAAATTATAAATATCTGTTGTGGGATTGCGAGCTCTTTGCAGCCGGTGACTGTGCGCTCTCAGATTGTTATGAGGTATTATGAGTATCGCTCTGTAACACCACAGTACAACCATGAGTGGATTTTTAGTACTTTAACAAGTGATGGGTTCTTTCTCTAGTGGATAGCTTCATGTTATTTTCATTTCAGCATTTCACATTCTAACTAAACTTTTATTCATACCATATCAATAATTTAAGTCAACGTATAGTTTTGAGTCAGGATCAGTGTTTTGACCGAGGAAGGGTTAAAATAATGTGCGTCAGACTTAGTAGGTTACACCTTTAATTTCAATATGTCAGTTTAATTGACTTCTAGGTTAATATAAGTATCCAGTATCCAAGTATCCCAATATAAAACGACTTGACTTGAGATCAGGGCCAAAAAACTTGAACAGGACATCACAAATATTTTAATAACAAATTGTTTAACTCCATTTTGATTCAGGCTATAACATCATTAAATTAGGAAAGAAGTCAAGAGTTTAATGCTATCTGAAAGTACTGTGCTGGTAGCTTCATTACCCATGGCTACCAAAACATTTCAGCTTTAGCCAGGTCCATTAGCTGTGTCTAATTGAGCTGTCCGTCCTGGTTACTGTTAGCACAGTGTGCTAAAGCACACAATAAGAACCTCTGTGCAGCCTTGGTCCTAAAATTAGCTCTCTAGTTGGTTGGAGGCTAATACGATGTGCTTGACCTCATTAACTCAGAGCACATCCATTCATGAATATGCAGATCTGAAGTCAGAGTTAAGCACAGTGGGTCAGGCAGATAAGGGAAGACATGCTGGTTTCAGATCAGTATTTGAGAGTGTTCGGCCAGAATGTGCGAGGACTGAATATTTCACAGACAGAGATGGGCTAAGATAGCTAGCAACATTCTCAGTGCTAGTCTAAACATGGCTTTCTCTGCAGGGAACCAGGGAGGAGATTAGAGGAGGCACAAACATTAACATGGGTGTGCCATTCTGCAGCTGAACAGCTTTACAGACCGTGTGCGTGTTTGCTCGTTTGTCTGTGAGAATATAGATGTGTGGTTCTGTGTAACTTAATGGGTTGAGCACGTTATAAAAACTGCCAGGGTCAGGGTTTGATTTTCCCTCTAGAGCCATCTACAAATATACATGTTATAAGCTGCTTTGGGACAAATAAATGGCACAAGAGTGTGTGTATGCTACTGACCGAATAGCAGCAGGTCTCATGGATGATGACCCTGTTGGAGAAGGTCTCATTATGGGACTCGATGTGAAGTGTCCTCTCCTTTCGGTTCAGCGTGTTTTTCTGGATGAAGTAGACATAGTCCACACCTGCAATCTGCAAACCACACACACACAAACTCATCTTACGAGAAACCTAACTGACACAAGACACCAAAAGGTTGCAGCTTTATAAACCACTGTAGAGCTACATTTTAACACACTCATATGCCACATACCCTTTTGAGCAGGCGCGGGGCGTCAACATCCAGGGCACAGCGGCGCTCAACCCTTTGGGTGGAACCGTCCTCACTGGTCTCCTCATCCACCACGTCACTCGCCACAAACATGGGGATAAGGTGACAGGTGGGGAACCGGCGCTCATAGGCCTGAAAGAGGAAGGTGGACCAGAATTGTCACCCAATACAGTGGTTTTCAATCTGGGAAGATATCTTTTAGGTTTCAAGTTTCATTCTAACAAATGAAAGGAGGAAAAGAAAAGAGGTTTCACTAGCTGCAGTGTCATTAATCTCTCTACATGCTGTGCAGAGGACAGACAACAAAACTCTGACGGCAGTGCTTTCTTTATTAGAAGGGGAGTTATGTCTTTAGTGTATTAATGAAGGTAGTTGAACAGGCTTTAGATGAAGCAAGAGACAACCCTTTACACAATCAGATTTTTATTTTTATTTTTTTAGCCCTAGTAGGGCTCTGATATTTTCAGCATTTGGAAACAATTTTATTGAGAAAAGATATGCTGATGTTAATTTTAATAAATATAATTGAAAGGCTCAGGATAAATTCAGCTTAAAATACCACACAGCAACAATGGATCCTGTAATGCCAGCTTATATAAAACTCATCAAAATAAAGTTCACGTATTTATTTGGAATGCGAGTATTGAGCTAAGAGGGACTAAAGAATCTGAATAGGTGGGCCGAGAATGCAGCAAACAAGTGAGGCCGAACAAAAGCTCCTTCAACTTTGCACTGTTGCTAAACCTCAGCAAAAACAGCCTAGACTCCAATAAAGCCCTTTTAATACCTAAAATATGGCTTGATGCACAATAAGATTTGCTGTGCCCAAGGGCAACACCTTGTCTCCTAATCATGTGTTCTCATAATTCAAAACACTGGCTAACTCAGCTCTTGTGCAGAGACCAGCCAGCTGTTATGCAACTGGACCTTGACTGGCACAATGTCATCAGTAGCACCCATTTCTTCCTTTTCTCTATCGCCACGACTCTTTCATCTTGGATCTGATTGCGGTGGTTGCAAGAGTGGTAAGACTAAAACACGAGACTAGACACTAGACTATCAACAATAAACTGAGTGATTCACGATAATGTGCGCTGGAGATGGCCAAAGGTAGTCATAACACTGAGCTGAGACTTGTATCCTTGCTGCGTAACAGCATATTTCCTCATTCTTAATCTATGGGTGAATGAGGAAATGGACGAAAGATGATTAAAAAAAGGATCAGGGAAGTAGGGATGTAATGATACACTCAACTTAAAATTTGATACAGTCCCTGAAGTTGCATATCTACTTCATCATCATCATCAGGGAAATATACTGGAAACATACAGTAAGCCTGAGGGCAGAGACTGATGGAGCGAGTGTTGTTCACAAGACTTTTGGTGTCGGCTGAGTTAGTGTCAGCTGAGTCTTCTGATAACGGAGCTTTATTCTGTGAAGCATAGGGCAACCAGTGCGTCTTTAAGCTTATGTGAAAACCTGAAAACTGAAATCACCATGACAATAGACAGATCTTAAAATTCAACAATGCTGAACTTAAAGTGCAAGTTAGACATTTGAACAACTGGTCTATGTGCATATAACAGTCAATAAACTGTAAAATGTTCATCTTTAAAGGAAACACAAGAATAGGTTTAGACTGTTTAGTATGTTGATCAGCAGCAGCAGCTGCAGGTTTGTGTCTGAGTAGGCAGTCAGTAGGGTTCAGCAGCTCCTGGCATACCGCTGCCAGGGCTACTGAGCCACCCAGCTGCCCACTGTCCAGTTACTGAGTGAATGCTGAGCTCTGTTTTTCTACCCTGATTCTCTGGAACACTGGCCGCAGGCTTTGTACTGCCGTCAGCACAACAGCACTGACTGTAAACATCAGTTTCACCCATTAAAAACAACCATACGTCAACAACAAACTAAACCACAAATACTGCATGTCGTCAAAAACACCACTACTTTTCACTCAAACAATGGCCTACATACACTGTACAAAAACATCAGGTTACGTTATTATTATTATTATTATTATTATTATTGAGAAAGTAAACCACTAAGAGGAACAAAAAAATCCAATTAGAGCCTTGTTCTGCTTCATGAAAAAATGAACAAAAAGGCCAACGTTTGGCTGCCCTTTGTGTAC
Organism: Dicentrarchus labrax; assembly: GCF_905237075.1. Classification (NCBI taxonomy): domain Eukaryota; kingdom Metazoa; phylum Chordata; class Actinopteri; family Moronidae; genus Dicentrarchus; species Dicentrarchus labrax. The sequence continues at coordinate 10,216,397 of NW_026136721.1, forward strand.
TGAAAATAGCCTGGTTGTTTTAGTGTTAAAAACAGGAAACAGGAAGGTCACGATACCAGGTTCATTCTCAGACAGGGAATGTAAGGGCATACTGCTAGGCTACACGCGTTCATAATACACAGAGACCCAATCTGGTCACATCTAACTGACTTTTGTACTACATATAATACTAATAAGGACAGTGAACTGCTAGAATTGAAAATGTACTTACACTACTTACACTAATTGTGTTACCTCAGTCTTGGAATAAAACTAATAACTACACTAAGCAATTGGTGTACGAAGTGCTGGATTACAATAATGTCTCACATTTTCTTGGCCCTTGAACTTCAGCATTTGCTGCACAGTTTTCATAAGAACTTGTTTTAGGCAACAAACTTTGACACAAAGTCCATCCGGGATCTGTCAACTCACCTCCAACAGGATCTAGTCATCACGCTCTATTAAACCCTCCTTCAGACACACATCATGTTTTATGTAGTGTTCTGCAGGCATGACTCACAATACACAGCTACAGTAAATGCGAGTACAATAACACACCACAGTCGATATTCAGGTCATTTGGCATTTATCCACGTAATTACTCAAGTCTATACTGACCTACAATCTGATGTTGCAAATAGTTTGGAAGAGTATTCAACTAAAACATACTTTCATTATTTTCTCCTCTTTTTTTATCACAGAGACATTGTACTGATTACTTGGGGTATGGGATGCAGCCACAGAACCTGCTGATTAATCTATTGAATTCAACAATATATAATGGAGTCAACATTTCCAAATGTGTGCTGAAAATAAACAAAAAGCTATAGCTTAATACTAACAATGCTGTACACTTGACACCTTTGATTCACTTAATTCAACATCCAAACCAGATTTTCCCGGTAAATTCTCAGTAAGCAGCCAAAGCAGCAGTTTCATGACAAACATCCACCTGCCCTGTGGTCAGTCTCTGGGATAAAGAGCAGGCATTGATGACACATTAATGCAAACAGCCGTGGTAACCAAACTCCACCACAGTAAATATGCATTTGTCCTTGCCCTAAACTCTTTCCAAGAACGCTTCAGCACACTAAGACAAAACTAAATCCATCCAAATTTCCAGGCTAGCTGTGTATGTGTAAGAAAGCCTGCTAGAACATCGTCCTCCAGTCTCCATGGTGACAGGACATGTCCGGACACACCTCAACTAGCCAAGCAATGAGTAAAGGTTCCTGGAATTTGGCTGGAGATTTTATGTGCTTTCCAGGGATGCATGAGAGAAAATATAAAAAACAATACACGGTTACTTAATTCCTTCCTTCATACACAGAAAACATTTTCCATTTGGACAACAGGCAATGTGAATAAGGGCACGGGTATGGAAAACAAGACCTATTTTTCCCAGGAAGGGAGATTCCAGGATATCCAGGAGTTCCGAGGGGATATTTCAAGAGTACAAAGGGCTGCATGGTGCATGTATACGTGTAGAACGTACTACCGGGCAAGAAAACAAGAGTGCTGGCAGGCAGCCCGGCCATTATCTGGCTGGAACTTGTGGCATAAAAAAACAAACTTAAATATAGCTGCAAGCACGACACAAACAAATACAGGAAAAAGAGCTCTCTAGCACATACCAGTTTTTTCCTTAAGTAAAGTTTGAGTGCCATACCCCTGCAGTAATCACAGCTCAAGCTTCAGCAAATTAAGCACCTGACAATTCAAGTACAGCTGAAAATATTAGTCGATTAATTGATTAGTTGACTGAAATTAATCTGAAACTATCTTGATAATTAACATTTCAAACATTTTAATAAAAGAAATGCCAAACATTCTCAACTGTGTGGATTTGCTGCTTTTCTCTGTTTTATAGTTCTCAAACTTTTTCTGGCTTCCCCCACTTCAGAAGCCGAAAAAGTTCACGCCCACCCACCCCACAAGGATCCAAGTCATCCAGTAGTGGCTCTATACCCTCCAAGAGGGGCCCACCCTGCAGTTTGACAAACGCTGCTGTAAAGTGAATACCTTTGGCTTTGAGAGTGTTGCTCGCCCTGGCTCTGGGGAACTGCAATGGGAATTTTTTCCTAATTTCTGATGTTTAATAGACCATCTAATTAATCAAGGAAATGTGACAATAATCATTAGTTGCAGCCTAAAATTAAGGTAGTTCATCACATTGACTCCAATCCTGTCATAAAACAGTGTGTGCTTCTTGTTTTGCAACATTGCCTACAGTGATTGTGTATACCCGGAAATACAGAAGGGACAGCCCGGGATGAACAGTAAACAAATTGATATTGTCTCACAGTACGTTTGGTTAAATTGCCCTACCCTAATGTTGACACACTGAGAAAACCAATCCACAAACATCAATTATTTTCATACCATTAATACCAAAACAACCACAAAAATGAGCAGGTATGAGTCTGCAGTAGGTGTGTCACAAGTTGACCTGGTTTTGCTTTTGAGGATTCATAGCCAAACTGACTGAGAACATCTAGAGTCGATTAGCAGTATCACTTTATTCACCAACTATAATGAACGTGCTGTAACACTTCCTGGTAACAATGGTCATATTGATAGCCACAACACAGTAACAAGAAATATGGGCATACAAGATAAAGTGTGCCTGTGCTTTGCTGTAAATGTCACACAACCCATAACTCCACATTTACTGTATATACATTAGGTATTCTGTCACTGCACATTGAGGTGGCATGACAAATGACTGTGGTTAGAAAGGGGAGAGGAGTCCATTGCAATATGGTAGCAAGAAAGTTACTGCACATATGGAAAGTAGTAAGAAACACCCTCGCCCACTTCCATAGCTGTTATAACATAGCAACAGCTCTGATGCAATGTTTGTATCAACTGACAGCTGTTCACTATAAGTAGAGGGAGCCATGAGTAGCAAAAGACATGACCTGACTTAATGGTAAATGTTTTGGTTCATCAAGTTTTATACAACCTTCACACATTCCAATTACACAGCCAAAAAAAACTAAATGCCATAAGCACACAAGGCTTCTCTGTTTTTGTAAGACAAGACCATTCTCCTGTGCTAGACTTCTAAGGTGTGTTAGATAATGCTATTTGCTTATCTAGTCAATTCTGAAAGTGAGATGAGGACCAATTTGCTAAGGGTATGGCTTGTCTTGTAGGTCTCCTGGGACCAGCACTCTGACCGCAGAACACTTCCAACTTCCTCGGCAGCAGTGTCGCATCTCTGGAGCTTATGAAAACGGTTGTGTAATAGAGACAACAGCCGCCCAGAGGTCAGCTTCTGCTATTTTTATCAGCTGGATTTTCTGGCGGATGGGAAAAATGGGAACATTTTGGTCGAGGACACTTTTAAGATTAAGATACTCGATGAGGAAGCTTAGAGATGATGTGAAAACATACCGCCAAACAAAGCACAGACAAGCTGGGACGCAGCAGTCCAACTGTCTGTAGTTCCCAAGTATTCAGAGGAAATTCACAAGAAGAAGAGTGACTAAGTACTGCCTTGTGTAAGAAACCCTTGGCATGTTCTATTCATCTTTTGTTGGTGTTAAGACAAACAAACGAGTCAGGATGACTTCCACATTTTGGTCTCAGATGTAAACCAGAAGTATACGCATGCAGTGCACAGAAAGGATAATAGTGTGTGTAAGCAAGTGCTTCCTGAGACACCCAAATTGTAACATTTCAGTATGTCACACTGATTAATGAGGCCCACTGTCAGAGAACCAACAGGCTCCATTATCAAGAGTGCTGCCACAATTTAGGCTTTCGCTGATGCTGCTTTTAGATGTTTCCTGTTAAAAAAGACCCAATGTATATTATATTGTATAACAAATACACACCATCCTTGACGTCAGATGCAAACAAACCTGGCTTTGAGTGGGTGCTGAAGGCAGGAGTCTGACGTCATTTAGCCAATGTTTGGTGGCAAACAATCATTATGAGTTCCCACCCACCACCTCAGGCAATCCTGGGCTCGGACCTGTTGGCAGCGTCACCACAGCGACAGTAGGCCAATTGTTGGGCACTGTCCGCCACGTGCCTCCCAATAATTACCCAGACTTAATGGGTCATGTTTGATGTTGCTTACAAAAAGGACGTTAGGATACTGTCTGGTGACAATCAGGGTCACAAGAACATTTGAGATACCATTAGACCTACAGATAAGTGATCACCAGCAGGATGCCAGCACTGGCAAATTATGTCTAATGTCACATTCATACATGAGACACACGACGCACTTCTGAAAATAATGGTCCTGACGCACAAGACCTTGTTGGAATTTGAGGTGAATAGGTTACAGAGAATGAGGTATAGAGAACAGCTTATGAAGAGGACAATTCCTCCTGGATTTCATTTGAGAGAGCAAAGCTATAAACTCAAAACTAGGTCATCGACAAGGATGGGGGAAGAGCAGGAGGAAAGTTATAGCAGGCAGCTAGAAAATTCTGGGTTTCTTTTAACTGACTCAAATGCACAGGGAGGTGTGAAAAACAAACAAAAAAACCCACTGATGTGTCAAGTGGTTACTTAAGATATCCTTATACATGAGAATTAGAGGTTACAATCCAGATAGGCTATACTGGTTAATCAGGATACCAGTGATAATCAGGAAGAAGGAAAAGGTCTCATCCTTGTAACAGTAGAACCAAGAAGAGATAAGTCTTTCCAACACGCTCTGTGATTGGATTTTATTTCATTTCCTGACATTTTATTTACTTGATTACTACAGCTTCTCTGGGTAATCTGATCATTTGCAGAGAACCATTGACTGTAACTGAGGTGCTCAGTTTTCAGATTCAGAGACACTTAAAACCAAGCTTGGTGGGCGCCCGGTTAGCTCAGTGCTTGTCCTTCAGCATATGCTGTGTGGGGATGCAAATTTTAAAGCTTTATTTAAAAAATGGACACAGGTCTTTTTAGCAGTACATCCCAAGGAAATTAGGTATTTAAATAATAAATAAACACGAGTAATCTATCTGAATCATACATTAAAGAAAATGTTTTCAGTAAAATGACTGCTCCCGCTCCACCTGTCATCATTCAACAAATGACCGTACGAAAGGAATAAAACATAACGCAACAAAACAACAATTTGGTCCATTAGGCTTTTCAGCCAAACTGGTTTCGCCATGATTCATGTCACTTGTTGAATAAATGAGTACAATGAATAGGGAACCGCTGGTTTGAGCCTAAGCAGGTGAAACCACTCTCGGGAAAAGATCCTGTAATGTACGAAGAGCCTCCATTTCCCTGTTCTTCACAGCTGGCCCAACCAGTTAAACACACTGCACTGCAACGCAATAGGGATGCTGTGGACACAGCCTCCTGTGTTGATTTAGTAATACTAATCTATTTGTAGAGTGCTTAACATAGTATTTGTTATGCTTAAACAGACTTTGAGCTATCGTCACATCTTAAGAGAGAGAAATGAAAATGCAGGTGAGTGTGATGTTTTTCCACCCATCAGGTCCAACGGCATGTGAGTGTAGGTGTAGACTGGATGTGGGGTAGGAGAGAGAACAAACTCTTGATTGAACTAATGCAACAATAGAGCCTTTGGTCTCTGCAGGCCATACCACCCACTTCTCTCCTTCCAGTGATCTCACTGATACAGTGTGCATTGTAATGGCAGAACTGCCTGGAACTGCAAACTCAGAGAGAGGAGGGGGACAATCTGCCAAGAACACAAACCTTATATAAATGTAAGGACCTAAATATTTTGTGGGCCATGCCATATGCTAAACTGTAGTGCATGCATGACTGGATATATGGGCGCACCAGGGAATTTTAAAAAAGCAGCAGGATGGCCATCTGTTGGCTATCAAAAAGTTATCACAGTAAGAACAAGAAATGCTGACCTGTGTTCATTTTTGCTTGTGTCAGGCTTACTAAGGCATAACTCTATCAAAGTTAACTCTGTCAGCTCATTAAAAAAAACATACAGGAACTGCTGAGACAATGATGCTCCTAAACAATGAACTGGAGTGATGTCTACAGACACACTGCGGTGGGTCTCAATTACATTCGATCAAATCTGAATCCAGTATGGAATCCTCTTACTGAATACAAAATCGATTTAGGTTTAGCTTTCAACAACTTTCACTATGTAAACCATTTACAGAACAAACAAATATAGAAATAACTTATTAAACTAACTTAAAAAAAGATCAAGGTAGAGTCTTACTGAATTCTACTTTCAAAAGGAAAATAAGGAGTACAAATGTCCACATAAATTAATAAAATAAAAATAAATAAAATCAGCTGAGAAACAATGGTCTCAGTAAAGTGTGATTACACATTTCGTAATGTGTCAACCACTTTAGCAGTCTACTGAAACTTTAATTTCAACCCACTTGAAGTGAAACTTTATAGTATTAATAATGTCTTTTTTGTAGATAGTGCCAACTCACAAATTAGGTTTCCAGAAAATCAGATGCTGCCTTTCATGTACAATGTCTTCTACAGTTACAAATATTTAGTGTGGATGCAAAAGAACACATTATCTCTTTAAACATTCAACATGGTCCAACTTAGTAACTGTGCAGCCCTACTCATCACTCTCACTGATCTCTACACAGGAGCAAACCACTGCATATAAGTCTATGAGAATTTCTCACAAGCAAGGGAGGAAACTGCAGCATTATTGATACCCTGCTTTACAGTAAGGGCAAAAGCAGTGTTGGCAAAGAATATTTACTGTCTGTTCTGTCACCAGTATTACATTCAATGATTTTATTAACTGTGATTAAGCTATTAACCTCTTGAATGGTTTTTGGTAAATGCTGCAGGAGATTCTTGATCATCTTATTTTTTCAGAGAAAGGTTGAGATAATAACAGTGAACAGATTCAACTGACGGGAAACGGGACAGGGTAACTGCTCTTTAGAGATTAATGGACTACTCTATGTGTCAGTATCTGAAATCTGAAGGGAAAAGAAGCAATATGGAAAAGGGAACAATAATAAAGCCGTATGTAGGTTAATTGTCACCTACTGCTCAAACTGTGCCATATGAAAAATCTCTGATTTGTGGGTAAACACTCTTTTTGGATAAACATTTTTTACCCATAAATTGCAAGCAAGAAGAGAGTTTTCCCCAAAAATAAAACCACACATTATTAGGGAAAAAATGGCTGCAAGCATACCCACATTCAGAGACTGTCACAGTATCCTCTACACGCTCCTATTAACGCCACATAGCTGCCGCATAAATCTGAGTCACTATACATTCCCACACTGTAGCATGATTGCAGTGTAAAATATGCCAAAGGGTCATTGTGTAAGAGTATGTGCGTACACATTCATCTCTCTCTGGCAGCAGTGGGGGAGGGGAGCTGTTGGGGCAGCATCTCGACCTTGCAGCAAGAAAGAGGGTGAATGAGTGTCCCGGTGATCAGTGAATGAATCCAGAATTTTCTGATAGGCTCCCAGAGTCACGTGGAGGGGGTGGCACAGTCCTTTAGTAATGCTATTTGAAGCAGCACGTCGGACGATAAGCTCCTCTCCCCAAGGCAGCCCATAACTCTTCACTGTTTTTGGCACACAGCATCAAGCCGAGTAAGTGAATTACACACTGCAGGCAGAGCTCTGACAGATTCATTCAGAAGAGTGGATGGAAATTCTCTGAATCAGAACAGACAATGCCGAAAAACGCACATAAACAGCTAAATCAGCAAACATTTCACTAGAACAGGGATACTAAATTTCCTTCCTGATATTAGATGTCCCTTGAGGAACTCTGTCTGAATAACTAGTGTGAATGAAGTGTAATCAGGTTTCATTCCATTTTTCTGTGCTCTCTTTTTCAGTGGACCACATTGCCACGGCAAAAAAAAGTTTGTGTGGATTGATAAAATGACCCCATTTCTCTGTAGGCTGGCTGACATGAAGGTTGAATCTTTGCTTGTATAAGTACATGCCTCTAGACCATTAGGTGGTACGAGCGACAGGCAGGCCAGGAGATCACAGGCGGATTAAAACAATAGAATAAAGCCTGGGATGCTTCTGGGCCAGAGAATTGGGCTGCAAAAGCTTTAACCAGACCTTGCTATAAGTGGGTCAGGACATGGTGGGGCAGGATGTCACCCTGGCAGGGCCACTCTGCGCTTAGCCAGGCTAGACAGAGAGAAGGGGGACAGCAGGATGAGCCAAGTTTAGAAACACTGGCTCGGCAGTATACAGGCACCAAACAATGTGTTGGGGATCTGACACTTGGAAAAACATGCTAAGGATGATCCACATATAGACGGTTATAGGAGGCACAGGGAGCATAAAGTAGTTCATGGAGAAAAAAAAGACAAAATTAGCAGATGGTACTGGATTTGAGCTCCCCAGTGGAGCATCAAAAATTATGTCTTTGCAAAAAAAAAAAAAAAAAAAAACCTGGTTACATGGAACATTTTATGTTCACTAATCTTTCTTCAACTCTTTAGTCCAGAAAAATGTGGGCTCTGTTGTCCTAAAACAACTGTTTTTTAGTGCTGTCATTTAACACACCAACAGGCAAAACAGACACAGATACATATCTACTGGATGCATGTACTTCTTTGAATAAATTGTTCTTATTTGCATGATGCAAGCTCAGATTGGCTTTTTTACTGTAGTCAGCCATGATCCAGTGACAAAGTTATTCTCATATGCCTTACTGACAGAAATTGTTACATGAACCAGTTTCTGAGGAACAGAAACAAAACTACAATGCAGGTCAGAGCTGCAGCGTAAGACACAATAGGGACAGAAATCAAAAGCAGAACTGGCAATTATGTTTTCTATGAAGTGACACACAAAGCTGGTGTTGCAGTTAAACACAATAACAACAACTCATAGACGAGGTCCTCTACCAGCAATTACAGATGTCCATGTGATGAGGACTCATCTGACTGGTCTTGCTTAAGGCTTTAGCTAAAACTGTTTTTCACTGCTGGTCCCATTTCCTTTCACCTGCCAAAGCACTTCATGCAACCCTGGACTATAGGAAAACAACCAGTTTCAGTAATACACTGAGGGCCTAATTAATGAGCCTTTGGAAACAACTTGTTACAGAGCAAACAACAGGTTCCAGTTTTTCTGAGAAGCAGATGTGTGCAGTGCACTCTTTCACCCTTTGCTTTCACCTGAGTTGAATAGAGGGTGCGGGCCCCACAAAAAAGAAAATGCTGAAATTCAGACACTTTTGAATCTGCGTGGTTGTTGCCCAGAGGCTCCTGTGTTAGCAGGCAGAGTTTAGCCCAATAAGTGGCTAACACAGTCTGGGTCACTCTGCCGCTCCCTTTCATTCTCTTCCAGTGGGTCTCTTATTGTGGAATTTCTGCTTAGCCCTCTGTTTCCTCATATTTGTGTTCTTAAACTGTATGTGAGTAAATCCATTTTTCAACATTGCAAAGGTTTTACTCAGCAATGACACATGTCTGATTCCTCTTTCAACACAACATGATTTGTTTTTTAAACTCAGTGTTGCTATAAAAAGAAACATTTAGTATCTAAAGCATATGCATTTATTAATGTTGTTGCCACTGATAAAAAAGACTTAGTCAGTAAGAACGAAGCGTCCCCTGTTGATTGTGCCAACAAGTCCAGCAGGCGTTACAGTAGCATGGCACATCCTGTTCCTTCCCCGGTAGAAACTCTACTGGGACAGGGGCAGGACCAAAGCGCTTTGTCCATGTGGATTAGCTACAGACCCATACGTTTCTATGGAGCAGGTTAGGCTACGATAGGCTTTGACTCACTTAATACCCTCTCTCTGCAGCATGCGTACTAATCTGGGAGTTGAGGGACTTTAGGGATCGTTATTGTCTTTTAAGCTCAACTATAGCAGCATTAAGTTAGCAGTTGTTTCCTATTCCAGTGTCAGCCAGTTTTTTATTCCTCTGGTGGCTACTGAAGTCATTCTTCATTCATGGATGTGTTCCAGAAGCAACTGTCCCTTTAGGCCTGAAACAACAGCGAGAGGGGTATTGTGTTGTGCTTTTGACATTCCTGTGTGACTCCCCGAGGACAGACTAGAGGCTCTGAGACTGGACTTCTGCGATAACAGCAGCAACAGCATCAACTACATTTCCTGTTATTGAGATGCAGCAGACTCAAGGGACCGCTGTGGCTGAGGACGATTAAAAAAAAACAAAACGCTGCTGTACTTCCTTACTTCAGTGATACTCCAAACCCCTTTAAAAAATAAATAAATAGGCCAACTTTTTAGAGCGATAAGAAGGCTATCAAGGTCAATACTAATACACATGGCTGTTTGCGTGCTTTTGGGCAGTTCAAACAACCTCAGTCAGCTGTTGTTGGTACACAGCCAACGATGGCCATAGCTCTCAGAAGGATGAGACTGCTGATAAATGAGTTAATGTTATCTACAGAGGAAGTTCAGAGTTTCCTGCTAGGGTACACACTGGAGGTGCTGTGGTGTGCTTTTCTCTCTGTCGCCATTCTAATCTAGTCAGTACTTTCAGGAGCTGGTGAAAGTGACATGCAATCCTCAACATCAGGCGTTTCTGCAATAAATCACTTTGTGGAGAATTACTGCAGAATCTTTAATCAAATGTCATGTCTAGTCCTGTCAAGTTTATTTATACAGCCTTTAACCACTGTTGCAATCTCAAAGCGCTTCACAATACCCACTAGCCAAAATCAAAACAAGTAATTTAACACCACGCAATGATTCAAGTGTGCTGATGGTAATTTTTCTATTTATTTTCCTGCTTTATTATTTCAAGACAGTGGTACACATGGGTAACTTCATTCTAAAGACTAAACTTGATTGCAATCAAGGTCAATGCCAGATCAGTCAAATGTATTTAGATAAAGTATATCATAATTGTTGCAGTTAGAAATACAGATTGGAAAACCATCAGATTGTACTTAGCTGCCAGGTTGTGCCAAAAGCAGTCAACACTAGGAAAGCTATGTTCAAAGAAGGGTACAGTAACCACTGCAGAACAAAAACAGCTGAGGGGAATGTGAGATCCAGGCCTGACTTCTGCTATAGTGCGTTCAAGCCACAGCAGTGTTGCCAGAGGTTGAAATACTTTGATAGCACCTGTCAGAGGCTTCTTGAGGTTGTATTTCATCTAGACTAAGAGAGTGCGTTTAAAAATCTTCAACGGAGGAATCTAGAGTCTTGGTTTGTACCCTCAGAAGAGTAAATGGGTATTTCAAAGACCTGACTGTCTCCAAACAACAGAGTCAAGTGGAGAGAGAACACCAAATTCCTCAAAGCAAAATGTCAAATATAATCCCCCAGCAGACGAAAGGGAGAAGCCATTACTGGCAAATACTTCAGAAGCCTCTGACAGAGGAACTGGAGGGAGGAATAACAAGGTTGAACCAAGATACGGCCCAATATAGTAATGTGCATATTATTTAAAACTACTCTACATATTGCATTGGCCTGCCTGAACAATATGTACACCTTATACACACTGAGAGTCTTGACATAAAGAAGCTGGTTTTGTTAACGCAGTAGATAAACAGTACACTGCAGTAATGCTTTGTGATGGTTTCCCACAAACGCAGGATATTGTCACACTACTATGCTGCGACAGACCTGCAATAGAGGAAGTGAGAGGGGTTTCACTTGGTCTTCAATAAAAAGAGCCAGCAAGTGTTGTGACGCACCATTAAGTCTGCTCTGCAGTGTCTGCAAAAATACTCACTGCAGAGAAAAGTCACAAGAAGGGGAAGTAATACAAATGCACCAAATAAAAAAAAACATTTTAGCCGGTTATTAATCCAAAGATTCAGTATAGATTCTGACAGCACTGCTTGTGTCTTAACCATTATCTTATACGACAGAGAGCAAACCTTTTTTCTGTATCCAGCTTTTAACATGCACCTTATCCGTTGCTGCCCTACTTTAAAAATACCTGGGGCTGCTCCATTAGTTTTCCAGAGGTAAGCCTGTCCCATCTACAAAAAGCCCATGAGGTGGGTCATCTCCTGCATATAATCATGTAAGACTGCTTTGCTATTCTCACTATTCTCCCCTTCGGCAGCGTGTGAAGACCCAGGTGTAGGTACCAGCCCTCTATTTATAGCCATCTGTTTGCCCGGTGCTCAATCCAGCCTGTGCTAAGGAGATTTAGTCTTCCTGCATCCTCTTCCTTGCCAGTGTAGAAAGCGGATTTCCATTTAAAGAAAACTGCACCTGTCTGAAACCTGCCGTGCTAAGGAAGTAAGTAATTCCCAACTATCTACCTGGTGATCAGAGGTCATTTGAATGAATGAAGTCGGAACAGCCATACACTGTTGAAATTATCAGCACAGCAAAAAAGCATCTTTGACTAGTTCGGCTGAAATCGACGGTTGTATAATCAGGCCATGATTCTGCAGGCGTGCAATAACGCCACATTAGCTGAGGTCAAAACATTGCTGAGTAAACCATCCATCCATAATCCTTCCAGTGCTAAAGCTTGTTATTCTTTTCTTTTACACTGTATTTTTAAAAAATGATCTCACCTAAATGATACACAGGTGTGAAAATGTATAGAAAATCTATTCTCACATTGTCTTCCATACCCAGTGTTTTCATGAAACTATTGTAGTAAAAGACTCTACACTACAGGGCCTCAATCAGTATTTTCCATTTGCTGACAGCAGGAGCATTTAGCCAGTGAACCTTCCACCATTCCACGACCCTACAACACTGGGGTGAAGACTGACTAGCAGCTGTGCATGACACACCACGCAGAAAAATGGAAATTAACACAAATTCCAAAATGTAGGGAAAGAAAGCATGGATGGCACTTGGAAGGCTGCTGGGAAAGGAACATGCAAACCCACAGCCTCTCTCTGCACTCAGCACAGGCACTCATGCTTGAAAGTGAATGAAAACATGCAGCAGAGCAGTCGCTAAAAGCAATGCAAGGCACTGAATTTTTTACGTTGCAAATGGGCTACCACCATCAAGTATGTGGTGGAACCTGTTTGACATAACAGCACAACTGTGTTGTATATTCGTATGCTGAGTGTGCAGATGTACAGCACAATGACTCCACACCTCAGTGAACAAGGAACAGATTTTAAACCTTGACATGACTAGCTAGATGGAGCAGGTCATTTCAGGAGCCCACATGACACAGGAGAGTGTGTGAGATGTGTATCGCAGGGGTATAACCTCTTAATTTACACAGTTATCCTTCTAGCTAGTTAATCACTGGACTGTTTTAGGCTGCTATTAGTGAGTTCACACTGCAAGCAACTCAGAAATTCTGTTTCTTTACGAGGAGACAAACTTTGACGGTTTCCTTGTTTTTCATATTTCAACTAGGAACATTTTCTTAAGTTTACGTTGTCACTGCTTATCAGAAGCCACTCTCAGAGTTAAGGCTGCTCAATTAATCGAAATTTGATTATGATTTTGGGGCCAAACGATCTCAGAACTAATAAAATCGGGGGGAAGCGATTTTTTTTCATTTTCTGTTGTGCAACGTTGTATAGAAAAAAGCTGTGTCCTAATTCAGGGATGCAGCCCTGAATTGGGACACAGCAACAGTCTGCGTATTTCGCGCATGCGTATTTCGCGCATGCGTATTTCCGTCCCTCCCCCACAGCATGCACAGTCAGTCACGTTGTTTTCGTTGGAACAGGTAACGCGTAACGGTAACAGGTAATTTCAAATGTTATGGCAGTGCACTAAAATTTGAGAACACAAATTGTTTTTCTATGGCTTATCTTGTGTGTGTTATTTTATTTAACTTTTTGTAGAGATTGCAAGAGTGCACTATGACTGTCAATGTAAAAAAAAAATTTAAAAAGAAAGGAAAGTGTAACTGCGGACTTCCTTGCAAAGTGTTTTTGACAAATGTCAAATAACAAATAAATGCAGCATGTTTCTGAAGTTTAAAAAAATAATCGTTTGAATAATTGTGATTTCAATTTTGACCCAAATAATCGTGATTATGATTTTTTCCATAATCGAGCAGCCCTACTCAGAGTAGTTTTGTTGCAGGTCCCGCAGATCACTAACACTCAACTGACAGTGCCGCTAGCAAACACCTAACTCAAACTACCCCTGAACATTAGAATGGCAATGTGGGAACATGAAGTAAACTGCGTGCACTGCAGTTTGCCTTCAGCAGCAGCATTGTCAATCTGTGAGCCAAACACATGCGAGGTGTTTAATTCAACAACTACTTTCTCAGGGTGACCTTTGAAGTGCCCACCCACCAGCATTACATAAGTCTGAATCCAAGGGATGCAATATTCATGTGGACAGAGGGTTGACTGTACAGGTAAAGACACTTACCGCCATCACCAGCTCGAAGGGATGCTTGTACACCCGCACAGGCGACTGATACTTCTGCACCATGATGGGGATTACAGTAACACCAACAACCTGAACAGAAGTAAGAATAAATAAATCAGAAAAGGAAGAATAAAAAAAAATCATAGGCATTTATGAAAGAAGGAAAAGCAGAGATGTGGGTCTGCTTTACTTTCACTCTTGGCATAATCACAATAACCATGTGCTGAGTGCCAAAATGACAGCATTATAGCTGCATCTGGCCGTACAACAGGAGACCCAGCGTGTAATTAAATAAAGGTGTGTTTTGGCTGACTGCTTCAGTGATGCCAGGTGCTTGTGTGTGTGTGCGTTTGTGTGCTGGCAGGCGGCCCTATGAACTAGAAAACCGTGTAAAGTGATGGGCTGCAGAAGGGAACTCTCCCGAGCCATGACCAAGGATGTCACTGATCAATGGATGCAGCATTTCCCGCTCATTTATCAAACAAGAGACTGTACCACTGCAATGGCTTTTTACTGCATACTACTGGGGATATAACTAAGCAGTCCATCTACTGTCTCTGCAGAAGCTCAGGTCACAGCTACACATGACAACACTGCACGTAAGGTGCTGCTCATTCTTTATAATGTAAACAGCACATTCCACATGGTGGAGCATTTAGACAGAGGCTAGAGAACAGGATGAGACAGTAAAAACATACGAATAAAATGGATCTTTTAGTCACTTGAACATTAATGGTGAAAAGACCAAAGCACATATATTTTAAGGAAAACCAAATGGAATGTGGTGTAAAGACTAGGGCTGCACAATTAATCGAATTATTATAGAAATGGCAATGTGCAAATTGCAAGAGTTGTAATGTTTTGATAAAGGTTAAATGTTTGACAAAACAGCATCAATTAAGCATGAAGTACTGAAAGGTGAGCAGAGGTGCCCTGGTCTACAAATTATTTATCATTTATAAAAATATGTCTGTTTGCTACAGCCCCCCAAAAATTTCACATCATCATGATTTTTATAGGTTTTTTTTGTGGAAATTCAATTTGTGATGCCAACATTATCCTTCCCACATAATCCTGACTGGCAATTTCTGTCAAAAACAATCCCAATATGATGTTTCTACCACATCGTGCAGCCCTAGTAAAGACAAAGGTTCTGCTTTCTCTAGGCAATTCAAAACAAGTGTACAGTGTGGCTTGAACTTCATGTTCTAGGTTTGTTCAGCATGTTGATGCATGTCTGTAACTCCTGCTATGCAGTGATGGGAACATGGCTGCAAGGAGGGGTGTGAGCTAACGTCCCAGCACTACTTACAGAGGGATCAGGGCAGGCAGACTAATAATAACCGGGCTAAGACAGACGGAATACAAACAGGTCGCCACAGTATTCCTCTCTAAATAACACATATCTAACGTTTGCTACTGCAATACATCATTACCGTCATGCTTCAGGATCTGTCAGCAATTTCAGAGACACGTCAAAACAAGACAATTAACAGTTGCGTTAGTAACAGCCTTGTGTTAATGAAGAGGTTTAAGGAGACACTTTCAAACACAACATTCAGCAGTTTGTCTCTCTGAATACCAAATAAAATACATGTCTACTTGAGTGAAAACAGAATACACTAGTTCATCATCTCAGACGTTTCTGTTCAACTTTATTTTTACAGTTTTATCACGCTTTCGTGTTGCATCAGTCCGTAAACGCCGTGTGTTGTGACTGCTTTCTGTCTTGTTTTGGTTATCGTGTGAGCCGCTTTGATGGATCAGTATGTAACGTTGAACTGTTTTAACGTCTTTACGTTCAGAAAAATAACACGCTCTTAACCTCCAAATGTCATCTTTCTGGTTAAAAATGAAAATGAAACTCAGTAACACGCATTATCATTTTAACACAGCCACCTTGATAGTCGATGACAACACTTGCCACGCCGACTTGTTCACGTTAGCTTACACAACACTGCTGGCTTAATGAGACTAGCCCGCAAGCTAGCGCTAACTTTACAAATCGCTGTTAACTTGAAATAAATGTCAGAACTTGTGCTTACCGGTGAATCGGTTAAATAAATAAATCTGGGTTGGTTTAGTCTGGTTAGTCGTTGTATCTTCTGAAAGGGTTGTCCGTGTAAACTCTTGCCATTCCCCTCCTCGGCTCTTCACTTCGCCGGCTGACGGTGAACTGAAAGCACAAGCTAACGGTAGTTAGCTGTATTGTGCTAGCTGGCCATGTAGCCGGAGTAAGTTAACTAACAAGCTAACCGTGGGACGAGTCCTCTTCGCAATGAGTTGTTAGAGAGACAAACGAAATATCCTAAACAGTCCACTGTTAATTCACGCTGAACAGAGGAGCTGTCGGCACAGGAGGACAGTATCCCTCTCTCAGTCCTCCTCCTCCCCCCCTCCTCTCTCTCTCTCTCTCTCTCTCTCTCTCTCTCTCTGTCATGCCCGTGATGCTGTCGCTCCTCCCCGTTTTCAGCTCAGTTTTTTTCCACCTCTCAGGGCAGCGCAGTGTCGCGTTCATCAAACCCTCCGCCTGTCCACATGTGTGCAAGTGAAGGACAAAAACAGCAGTGGAGAGGACAGTCCCCTCTGAGCAAAGCAAAGGAACAGCCCAAAATAAAACGTCGTCGGACTTAATGTTTTATTTGAAGAAGTTACCGTCAATGCTGCTGCAGTCATAAGTGATGTCAGCAGCGGTCACCAGAGTGACATATGAGTCCAGTGCAGTGTAGTTCATGTTTCTGTCTGTTACATTCATTTCACTAAAAATACATATACATACATTACAGGTGTTACCATGAGAACTAGGTGGGTAACACCAGTTATTTAGAAGTGCACATTGATACATTTGGGAGATTTTTAAAAAATAATGGTCCAAATAGAAGCATCAGAGGCCGTGATATACCTTAAAGTCCCATTCAACTCAAAATATGTTGGTCTTCGTGTTCCTACAGTGTGAGGTTTGAACGATGTCTGTGCAGAGTTTGACACTAGAAGGATGTTTCCACATTCATCTGCTGAAAGTGGAAATCAGATTTTAAAGGAGCAGTGTTTAGTGGCATCTAGCAGTGAAGTTGCAGATTGCAACTAACTGAACACCGCTCGCGTCTGTATTTGATGACCTGGGAAATGAGATCAGGCTGTGAAGTGTGTGGGAGAAAATACAGTGGCCACGAAACTCGTAAAAACACAAGGGGCCCTATCTACAGCCTGTGTTTGGTTTGTCCGTTCAGGGCTACTGTAGCAACACAACCATCCAACATGGCGCCTCCATGGAAGGCGACCCGTGGTGTCTGTAGATAAATACAGTTATTCTGTAATACATTTACATGTGTGCTCCTATTATGCTTTTATATTTCCCATAATGCAACCAATGACAACTCCAGTGTCACTTTCTGTCTCCTGGACGAAATGAACAGTAAACTGACCTTTATGGGTAAAATTGTCACACATTTCCTTTTTTTTCTTCTATATTGTTTATGCAAATGTTACAACCTTATTTGTCTTCATTAGAGGTTGGAGCTTTAAGAACTGATAAGATAATGGAAAGCAGTGAGTGACACCATAAACACACCTCTCTCTTTCTTTAAGCGCTTCAAGAAGTTATAAAGTGGTGTGTCTTTCCAGGGGGAGAGTCTTCGGTTTCATCTACCCTCAAAAGTGTGTGACCTTGGCAAGATGCCAAACCCCCAAATACCGTGCGTAAATGGAGACAGTGTAAACTATTTTCAGCTATAAGTAATCAATGCTGGTGTTGGAATCTGATAGTTACTATATTGCTGATGCTTAAAACGAGCTGATCCTATATACAACCCGGGTAATTTACACACCTGAAAGACAAGACCTCTGCTGTTGTAAAAAAAATAAACAGGAGTCAATTGTAAAAAAAAAAAAAGAAAACTTACCTTGCAAGTAGTCTCCAGTATAATAATAACCCTAATCCTGTCCCAGAATTAAAAAACAAAACTAATATCAAATTGGTTCATCAATTAACAATCAAATATAGAAGTACTTATATTTGCATGTAGATTAGTTTAAGTGAAATATTTGTTGATAGATTATCATTTTCAAACTCATGTTTTTCATACACAAGTGTTTCCTTCCTCAGTTGCTGCACAAATATGTCTGGACTTATAAGCCTCTGTTTAGTTCTCAGAGTTAAATACACTCACATCCTAATTATGTAAGAGGTTTAGCAGCGATGGCGGTGGATGATAGCATTAAGGCGATTGTGTTTCAAAGGGCAGGCTAGTTGAGTTCGTACAGCTTACACCAAGGTCTGCCACCACACCAAATGTTAAACAGCAGATACATAAAAAAGGCCAAAAATGTTATTGTACAGTCACATAATGTCTTGATGGAGAATTTGTCTACAGAGAACGTTATCTGTTAGGATTTCATGATAAAAAATAATAATACACCATTCATGCCCTAACCAGGAAAACAGGATGTGCTGTTAAATATCACATCTTTGGCTCAAATTTAATAAAGGCCAAGAAGGCATTGTGTTGTGTGTTGTATCACAAACAGAGTATCACAAAGTCGGGTATACAGTGGACTAAAACAGTATGGTTTATATACAGCACAGGATTCTTTCCTCACATCTTCATTCTCCTTTCCCTGTATTCCTCTTCCTTTTAAGACCTCCAATCTTAATAGTAGTTAGTTAAAGTATAGGTCCACATGATTAGCCTGGATAGCTCACCCCAATGTTCAAAGGCTGAGTTCTCCAGTTGTCCTATCTATAAAGGGAAAAAGCCCCAAAAATTATTGAAAAAACAAAAGTATATGTACTTATTAATGAGCCATAAATGTATATTGCTTAATAAGAATCATTTAGAGAACAAAACTGTATGCAGATGATTGTATATTTTGTAAGTTTGATCAAGAGCATGTGTTCTGACAGTAGTTTCTATGGCAAATAGTGATATGTTCAACCGGATCAACCACTTACGAGCAGACAATAGAAAATATTGTATGTTTTTGTATGGAAAAAGAAATGGTATTGTATTACTTGAGAACATTTAAAATGGATGTGCAGTGTCCTCTAGTGGGCAATGGCTCTAGTTACAATGAATTGCAATGAAGGAGGTAGAAAAGGTTCATCAGACAAGTTTATGTTTCAGCAACAGCATGCTCTTTAAATGTCATTTTTCTCCACAGCAAAATGAGAACAAAAATGTATTCTATTTCTCCTTGCAGAGAGTTGTTGAGAGGCCTCATCTTGTTCACCATCATATCAAACCTGAGCATATGTTCGTCAGTCAGCACTCAACTATTATTCAGTGATAATTTAAAATCCACCACCCCACTAGTGTCAAGGCGCTGTTTATGGGGGTGAAATAAATATGACTGAAATGTCTTGACAACTGTTGAAGGATTGCCATGAAATTTGGTGCAGACATTTATCTTCTCCTCAGGGTGAATTGTAATTTATTGTAATAAAAGTTATCTGCAGTCTATTAGGGCTGCACTGTAAAACCTGACCACACACCTTAATAAAAGAAGTAAGTTAACTTAAATGAATCGTACAAAAATTAATTGTTGAAGCAACTCAGTTGTTTTGAGTGCCCTTAAATTTACACACATTTAGTGGTGAAATAATTCAAGTTTGTTCTTAGACTCATTTTCTTGACTTTATATCATTACACATATATAAAAAACAAAGAAAATTACCATTGTGATAATGAATTAATGGTTTTCATTGTACGTCAGCTGTTTTGACAGCTAATGTAATAATTTGCTTTAGTAGAAGAAAACTGAGTACATTTAAACTTGGTGGTAACATCTGTATAAAGAAGATGCATTTAAGTTACTTTATTCAGATAAATTCTGTTCACACATTTTAAATAAGTTTGGAGAACTGTGCATATGAGTGTAACTTAAGTTAACTTAATAGAATTGGTACAATTAACTTAATTTACCCAAGTAAATTAACAATTTACCCAAGTTTGAGTTAATAAACTTAAGCAGTTTACGGTAATTGGTTTCCTAAAACAGTTAAGTTGAGTTGAACAAACTCATCAGTTTTTACAGTGTGCAAATAATGATTATTATCATTACTGATAAATCTATGAATAAACACATCAATTGTATGACTATTTGTCACAGCTCGACAGCCAATGCACATTTTCATTCATTTCAATATCATTATCAATACCCAACATAGCCACCAGAGGGACTGCCACCAGCCTAATACAATGGATTCTTTGAATAATAATAATAATAAAAACACATGTATACATGTATGAATGTTTTCAGTGTAGTTCTAAGATAATCTTAGATAACAGTCTGAACAATATAAGGCACAAAAAGCAGTTTTAAAATAAGCAGTTAACTGTCCTGCGGTCTATAGATTTGAATGTCTATAGATATTGCATACACTATGTAGAGTGCTGCAGTGGCATCAGAAATTTAGCTGTCCGCTTACATTTTACCATTGAGCAATAGCTGACATTATTGGTGCCATGTCGCCCACTGGGAAATATCCTGCAGGTGTGTACTAGCAGAGAGCAGTATGAGAGCAGGAAGTGGTTTTCAGAGTCTGACAAACTGATCTCAGCAGGAAGTGCAGCCGCGCTTTGACAGGAAACTGATCTTAACAGTCAACAGTCCATACAACCACAGGTAGCTCATAACAAGTGGATATTGTCACTCTTTTACTTATTTACTGCCTTATTGTTCATGGTATTAATAATAGTCAGGTAGTTTTTTTTAGATGCATTCAATCATTAAGTATTTGGGTAGACTTTCATTAATAATAGAAGACAAAGGGGTGAATAAGGGATAGAACTGAAGTTGTATCCCTGTCCTTCAGATTCAGTCATTTAAATGAGGTGTACGTGAAACCACATTTCTCACACTCATACTGCAACAGACTAAATGACTCAAGAACTGACAGACGAACAGGTTTCCTTCAAAGGGAAGTTACGGCTGATAACTACCTACAAAAGGCCTCTATCAAATTACACGTGTGTGTGTGTGTGTGTGTGTGTGTGTGTGTGTGTGTGTGTGTGTGTGTGTGTGTGTGTGTGTGTGTGTAATGTGTGTACATTGCTTTAAGTTTAGGTACTATGCAAGTAAAAAGGTGTGTGTTTAAGAGAACATCAGAGATGTCAGAGATGAATCAGGTTCATTTGGAGGAAAAACTGGGCATTAAAGCAGAACAGGAAGTGAAGAAGAAGGGAAGTATTAAGTGAAAACATAAAGTGCAGAAAAACATTGTGAGATTTCTATATATATGTGAAATACTCAGTGCCATTTTATGAGGAACCAAGCGGCCTGTGAGTGAGAGGAGTTTGAAGCTGCAGCAGAGCAACCACATTCAGAGCAGTTGTTGTTGCCGGATGACGTTTGGTAAGACAGGAAACGAGACATGCTGTGAGATAGAACCAGCGAAGACACAGACTACTCTCCCATCTTAATCACTCCACAATAGCAGTAAATCAGGAGGAAAGCCGACAAGGTCTCCTATGAAGGTATTTGAATTTGAATTTTGTTTGATGCATCTGTGAGAAGGGACACAAAACTTTTGAGTCAAGTCTGAAATGGGCACTGAGGAGAAAGATTTAGAGCCTGCAGCTCAGCAACCAATGGAGCAGGGATCACCAGAAAAGGAAAAGGAACCTGCCGTGGGCCAAACTTCGGAGACCACCGACCCCCTCAATACATACAAGTGGCATACCGGCTCCAAGGGAACGCTCAATGAGATGAAAGAAGAAGAAGGAGGGGCGGTTTCTTCCACGTCTACAATCGATAGGATTCAGAAGGCCTCCACCAACAAATGGAACAAGATGCAAAACTGGCGCAAGGCCCTGAGCGAGGATCCTGGAGACAGAAATCCACCAAGTGGGAAAGGTGGAGAGGGAGCCAAGCAAGATAAAGGCGCCGGAGGAACCAGAAAGAACCCCTTCAGAAGGGCCCTGTCCGAGCCTCCTGGGTCATTGCTTGCAGTCCTGTCCCCTTCCTCCAGCGCTGCCAGCCCAGCTCATGCAGCTTCATCGTCAGCTGCTGCAGAGGCCTCAGGGGTCTCCTCCACAGACCCTTCACAGAAAGGAAGCGGAGGGGCACTCATAAAAAAGTACCTGAGGACTGTGTCCCAGAAGTTCAAAAGGCCAAAGCTACAGAGTCGATGCAGCAACCCAAACTTACTGTCAGGTAATGTCATGTAATTTGAAAGTATACTCAAACCTTGTTAACTTTTTTATGTTTGAGATTAGCACAGTAGTTGTAATGATCAATCGTATATTAAATTATGGTAAAATGCACTCAGCAACATTTTGTCTTCACGTAGCAAAATGGTTACCACATGTGGGCCAAAATGATTTCCTTTTACTGTATGTAGGATGATTTAGTGCCACAACAAATAGGTGGAGTATGTGTGACTTTCTTCACAATGGCACATGACAAACAGTATTTCAGCATCTAGTGCCATATTAGACAAACTTGGTAAGAAAAATAGAAACAGAAAAGCTGGAAAAGTTGCAATAAGACGACCTCAACGTTTTCAAGCAAAGGATCAAAAGCTAAAGGACCTACACAGAAAATTACCAGATATCACCTTTGAATTAGAGCTTGAAGTATAACTCTTGTAATTGTAATGTCATCTTTACTAGCAGAATATGTTTATTGAGTGGTTTTTCCTTGTAGGTTTGAGTGAAGGTATGATCACACCTGAAGATGAATCTGAGCATTACAACAGATCTGTGTCAGTAGTAACCTTAACAAGTTACTTACCAGTTCTCTTGACTACAGCTATATTGACTTCAAGTTATAATATTTACTCCAACACACTAAAAATTCTAAAGTGTTAACTGTAATCATAAAACTAAGACAAAACGAATGCCTGTTTTATTAAGTTATAAATAAAATTATTTATTTATAATGAAAATTATTTTCTAAACTAATAGAGAGTGCTATTACAAGGAGAAGTTATTAAAGGGGACCTATTATGCTTTCCCTTATTTTTGGTCCTAATGTTTTTATATTGGATGTCATATTAAATGTGGCCAAAGTTTCAAATAACGATTGAATTGTTTGTGAAGTAATTCATGTATTGCTCAGATACTCTGGGACCCTGGGAATGAGATTCAATTGTTTGCTCTGATTGGTTGCTTGCGTCTGGGCTAGGTGAATTCCTGTAAATGTAATTAGGAGCACTAGTAGGAGCCAGAGGAACCTGATTTATTCACAGATTATCTGTCTCATGTACTACTGTCAGGACACAGTGAACATTTCAGCAGTAATGACAAAAAGTTATTTTTATGAACTTTACTTACTGCAGCTTTAAGCAAGCTGTAATCCCTGCCCAACCCTTTTCAGATGTATGGAAATGATCATTGCTGTATCTACAGTATCAACAGTTGGTCTCATATTTTTAGAAACCAAGTGTGTAGAAATCATATGTCTGTTATAGGCAAATTATCTGGTTATTGTCTCACCTACTGAAAAAGACTTAAGTAGAACTTAGACCTTCTTCAACAGTACTGTCAGAACTTTGAGTTGAACATGACAAAAACAAAACCTTTCTTTCTTTTTCCAAAAAAGGTCAAAACTGACCCAGAATTTAAATGAACCTTTAAGTGAACAACAACAAACTAATACCTATACTCTAGATTTGAAAACCACTCCCACAGGAAACTTCCGCTCTGCCGAGAAGGAACTAAAGTCTAAAGCAATACAGGCATACTTTTAAGATTCTGAGAAGGATGTGGCCAATGTAAATGTTCTTGAACCATTTGCACTGTATTGTACTGAGGTGGGTGGCTCCTTATTACAAAGGAAGCAGAAATCTAACTAAAAATCCTAAACACACACACACAGTTCAAGAGAGTACAAAGAAAACATTATTTTACTTAACATTATATTAATTCAGGGTTGAATTAGGTCAACATTCTTTACTTTTAATTACCTATAAAATATTTATCAAAATCCAAAATATACCCTGCCTGTTGCCTTAGCCTGCTGGCACTGAGGTAGTATATGTATATGGGTCTATATTTGAGACTAACAGATGTTTTATTGTTGCAATATCTTATCATCGATAGGATTAACTGTCCTATTAGTACTGTTGTAGCTTTTTGATCGTAGCTTTAATTTTATTGCTTGCAATAAGTTATTTTTTTAATCTATACATTATTGTAGGCTACATGTACAAAACACGTAAAACACCATGTCAATTATGCTTATTAAAAAGGAGAAAATAGAAACCTGAAGTACCATGCAAATACAAGTTGAAGGACGTGTACATAAAAAAAACTACAGAGAAACCACAGGATGTGCGCAGCTCATCCTCATGTGTCATGAAAATGGAGCGATATCATCAGTAGTTCCAGCAGCTTCACAAATAGGAGTGGCCAAGCACTATGGAAGATAAGTGATATCAAGCCATAATTAGCAAAAAATAAAAAACAAGCAAACGTCAGCATGTGCTTGCAATTATGTCCCTGCAATATTAATTCAATTATAGAGTTGGTTCTACAGAGTAGGAGCGATGCTATTATTTATTTTGCCAAATGCATCTTCATTGTGTTTTTTATGGTGTAGATAGCCCACTTGCAAAAAATTCTCTGTAAGCTATGTGGTTATGAATATCAATGTGTGTATGTTTGTGTGTCTGATTGTGTGGCAGATGTGGGTGAACCGGCATTAGCTGTGCCCACCAGCTGTAGCCTCCCAAGACTACAATGGGCCCCACCTCAGGAGGTCCCCTTATGGGACATTAGCAACTGTTGCCTTGAAGATGGACAAATCCTCATTTCTCCAGAGGAAGAGGTACCAATACACACATAAAACACTAAAAAGAGAACAAACTGTTGAAAAACCTCAGAGTTGGTTTATTTTGAGTGACAAAATGTGCATATGTTTGTGTGTATTTCTCAGCCCATTATCTGGACCCGAAACCGTGTCAGCAGTTGCCTGTCCAACCTCAGCATGCAGAACCTTGTGGATATCGACACAGGTTAATACACCCCCCCACAAACACACACACACATATTTGTGTAAATTAAGCAAAATAAAGAAAAGACTACTCAAAATGCATCAGTATAATCAGCATTAACAGCTACTGACATCACAGAATGATTTTGCAGACAGTCACTCGCACGCATAAACATTCAGCTATTTCCTCTGTGACTGTCAGATTGCTTCCTCTACGTTATTTGGGGAAGATAACATCGCGCCTGGGTGTTCTAGCCGTCCAATGACAGCTCATAGGGAGAGAGAGAGAGGGCATAGTCAGTATCTGCTTCCATTCAATACTGGTGTAATTCGCAGAAGAAGCTGTGATGCTACACCGTAGAAGTGACTGATCCTGTATTGATTTTGGCTGGTTGCCTCGGTATCACTATCAATGAAGAGAGAAGGGCAAATATTAAAAGGGACAGAGATCGAAGTAACAAGATTGTGGCATACCTCTGGACTAAATGATGGGATTTCGACGCTGGTTTGTTTGTGGTGGGGCTTTGGGTAAGCAAAAAAGAATCTGACTGGCAGTACTCTACATTGTAAACTTCTAAATTCACATCTTTGATTTTAAAAATATCTTTACTTTACTTTACTTACTTTTCTTTCTTTAAAACTGAAGAGATAAATTAGGGGAAATCATGCCAGAATGTGATTTTTTAATTATATCCTTAATATGCAAAGCTTTAAATGGGTTTCAATAATAAGAATGGCTGCTAGTGAAGAATACACACTTAGCTGGCTGAAGTTCCAACTAAAAACCACATCCTGAAAGCAAGTATTTGCCAATATTACAGCCCTGACTAATGTCTTCAGGGTTCAGTCTGTCATCTGTGGAGGTGCAGAAATGAGTGCTTTGGAGCAGTGACGAGACTGAATATGAATATACAAAGTATTGACCACAAACCCTAAATGGAAAGAAATCCTATTTCTATGTATAGAACACTAACACGTGTGTTACAATTTTGAAAAACACTGTTGATATCAAAGTGTCACTTTTTCCTGATACTAGAATGTAGCCCTGACCACACAGGCCTGCCGGGTGGCCCTCGACCAAAGAGCCAAGATGGTGGTGTGAGGGTAAATATTTTGCACACCACAGATAACAATCTTTCCCTGCATTTCCTGTTGATATAATACATAATTGCCCTCATACGCCATGCTTGCCTTCTTCACCCTTAGGCACTGATCAAGCGACGTTTCGAGAACAAGGCCAAGAGAAATAGCAATACCCAACTTAATACAGGACTAAAAGGAAGCAGGTAAAGTTTACCGCAATGTCTGTGCTTGCAAAAACAGTGAAGTCCATAAGTATTTGGACATTCAAACATTTTTGTTGTGCTCCAAAACATCAGATTTTAAGTGAAACTACATATGAAAATGAGGTTTAAGTGCAGCCATAAAGTTTTAATTTATGGTTGTTTACGACAATGTTGGGTTAACAAGAAAATAACAGTCATTGTCTTTATGCACTGTTCAAAACTTGTGTGGGGGTGTAACAAAAGTCTTTTTTGAACTTACCACAGTGACAAGGGGAATAAATGAATCAATACATATATCACATGTACATAGAGTACCTTCATAGTGGTGGCAGTCTGTGAAAGTTTTACAGAATGCTAGTGTCCCATGAGCGTAACAATGAGTAGTAAAAAGGTTAAAGCAAATTTTATTAACCTTGAATCATTGTATTTGAAACTTAACATTTTTATTATTTCCAGTGACTGACTTTTTCTACTCTGTTTATTTCTAAGGCACTATGGTTCCCGGGAGTCTGTGTCAATTCCAGTCAGTGTAGTGGGGAGTCTAGATCTGAGTGCGGACACCAGCACTGTCATCAGGCCAGTCCACAGCTCCATTTTGGGGGAGAAGTATTGCTTTGAGGTACACTTTGACCTGTGCATTCTATGACGCTACCCCAGACTCCTCAAGGAGCATCATACATTGTCCTTCATTGTAGCCAAAAAACAAGAAACTTCCATTCCCAGTGAGGCTAACATGATTCTGTTGGTTTCAATGTTCTTATAGGTGATAAACTCTGAGAACACCCATTGCTTTGGCTGTTCCTCAGCTGCCGAACGTGACCGTTGGATTGAAGACCTGAGACGGGTAGCCCAGCCCAATAAGGTAAACCATTAGTCATTTGTTAAAAAAGAAATATGTCATGTAAAAATCAAATGGCTAACAACAAATGAGCTAACTCCCTCGTTGTTCACAGGATAACATTGAGCGCACTGAGAACTCCCTGAGTCTGTGGGTAAATGAAGCTAAGGATCTGCCACCCAAACGGTGTTATTACTGCGAGATACATCTGGATGGAACTCTGTTTGCCCGCACTAGCAGCCGAGCAGTCGGCAAGCCGCCGAACCGCTCCAGCCTGGCAGGGGACAACTCTACTGGGTCTTCAGGAGGCCAAGGGGCCAGTGGAGGTGTAGTCGGAGGGTGTCAGTTATTCTGGGGAGAATTGTTTGAGCTAGACAACCTTCCCTGCGTCTCCCAAATCACCCTGCACATCTTCCGCGAAGAGGACCCAAAGAAAAAGCGTCACTCCCGAGACGAGTCCAGCCTGCACCCACTGGGCAGCGTGGCCATATCTTTAGCTGAGATCCGAGGGAGGACCTATCAGGAGAAGTGGTATCCCATCACTCCATACAAGGCATCAGGCACAGCAGGGAACAAAGAACTGCTGGGCCCACAGGCTTCACTCCGCATCAAGGCCCGTTTCCAGAATTTGCAAGTGCTCCCCATGGAGAAATACAAAGAGTTTGCTGAATATGTGACAGTGGATTACGTGGAAATGTGCCAAAACTTGGAGCCACTTCTGAATGTGAAGGAGAAGGAAGAGCTGGCAGGAGCTCTGGTCCACGTACTTCAGAGCATTGGCAAAGCTAAGGTGCTTACAGAAAATGCATACAACTGATACTGCATCATATTTTTCAAATCCCACAATGAGGAAAATACAACTAAAACAATTTGATTTAAAAATAACACAACAAAACGCAATAACCACTTATATGTTTTCTTAATTGAATTTGTGTGCTTCAGGAGTTCCTCATTGACTTGGGCAGTGCAGAGGTGGAGCGTCTTGGAGAGAAGGAGGCACTGATCTTCAGAGAGAACACACTGGCCACTAAAGCCATAGATGACTATATGAAGCTGGTTGGCCAGAAGTACCTCATTGACACACTGGGTAGGGCAGTTCAGTGATAAAGGTGGCTTCTTGTAATTGGTATCGGTTAATGCTTTGTTTTCACTGAACTCTGTGCTTTCTTTTTCACTGCAGGGGACTTCATCACCCGTCTTTACGCCTCGGTGGAGAACTGTGAAGTTGACCCTCGTAAATGCCCTGCGTCTGAACTATCAAACAACCAGAAGCACTTGATGGAAACCTGTGAGGAGGTCGTGCAAAAGATTATTAAGATCCATGGGTGAGAAAACGAGGTCATCATAGAAAATTAGTAGTATTCAAGTTGATTAAAAAGTGGCATTTACAAATTTGACATTTCACCTTCAGACCCTTTCCTGAGGAGTTAAACAAGATTTTCTCCAGTTGGATGGAGCTGTGTGAAGACCAGGGCAGACCAGAGATTGGCCAGCGTCTCATCTCTGCTTCCCTCTTCCTTCGCTTCTTATGTCCTGCTGTCCTCAGTCCTTCTCTTTTTGGTCTGACACAGCCTTATCCAGAACCAAACACCCTGCGTACCCTCACCTTAACTGCCAAAGTCATCCAGAATCTGGCCAATTTCACCCTGTGAGTGACCTC
The DNA here is from genome assembly GCF_905237075.1 of Dicentrarchus labrax. Lineage (NCBI taxonomy): Eukaryota > Metazoa > Chordata > Actinopteri > Moronidae > Dicentrarchus > Dicentrarchus labrax. Next base: position 10,245,348 of record NW_026136721.1, read on the forward strand.
TCATCTGCTTAGGAAAAACAAAATACATCACTTTTGCATTTATTCCTGAGCAAAACATCTGCTGACACACTAAAGACGTGTATTCTAGAAATCAGAATTAAGAAATTTTTATTATTTACTTGAAGTGACTGAAATCTTTTATTCTGATCCAGGTTTGGAGAGAAGGAGGAGTACATGCTCTTTATGAACGAATTCCTGCAGCAGCACTGGGATGGTATGAGAGGCTTCCTACAAACAGTGTCCAATTTAGACACCGAAATCCCAATGACTTCCTTCGATGGTTATGTGGACCTGCCTCTGCGCTTGGCTGTGCTGCATGGCCTACTGGTAGACATCATCTATCAAAGGAACCAGGTATGAAAGCAAACCAGTGAAGTCCAGTTTGGTAGACCAAATCAGAAGGCAAAGTTTTATATCTGTTCTAAACAGCCAAACACGATTGCAGGGTGAAAAGACGGCCGTCATAAATAGAGGCAAGGTGCGGTTATTATTTAAAGGAGGGGATAACGACTAACATTTTCAGAGAGTTACACACTGTTGTAAACGTGTCTCATCTCGACACACCTGGCTAATCCCTGTGAGTGTGAATGTTGTCAGCTTTGGAAAGTTACAGAAAGTGTCAGAGGCAAAATGTGTCTGTATCTATATGTAATTTGGATATGGAGCTAGTTTTGGATGTTTGCATGTAGACGTTTTCATTTCAAGCTCAGGCACAGCTGACTACATTCTGACTGACGTTTGCATGTACAACTTAATGGATTTTTTCTTATTCATAGAAGGTTTCAAGATACTGACTGCATGATTATTGTTTCTTCTTCAGGAAACAATTGACAAGCTGCACCCTCTGCCTTCAATTCTGAATCAGATAACAGAGTCGCTGGGCCCTGAAGCACATCGGATCATGGTTAGCAGGTATGGTCTCTATCTTAGTTGACTTGTCAGCAACTTGTGATATACTACAAGCTTGAACATGGGGGTGTTACATGTTACTTAACCAAGCACTTTCTTGTAGCCAAATAGGACAAGCCCGGCCAGCATACATTCCTCCTAAAGACTTGGGCAAGTACAGCCCTCACCAATCATCCCTCCAGCAGCTTCCTGTAGACTCCAAAGGCCTACGAGACGGGTATGATAGTTGTATTTCTGTTACTGGGCTAAGTTTTTAGAAGTCATTAAGGCAATTTCTGACTGACCCTTAGGTTTTTGTATCAATGACTCATCCGTTCATCAATTTAATTTCTGCCACTTATCCAATATGACTCGTACCGTGCAGATAAACCAGACTTTCTTAGATGCTTGACCTCCAGCTTTGTCCTCCAGGTCATTTAGAAAAGTCCAGAGGTACTCCTAAACCAGATGGCATGTGTAATCCCACCAGCAGGTACTGGGTCAGTCCGCGGGTCTCCTCTCAGTTGGACTTGCCTAGAATACCTCCACAGGTGGTGTCAGGGAGACATTAATCAAATGCTACAGGATTAGATACAGGATGGTTTAACCTGCTAGAATGATTTGCGGATTTGATGTATGGCACTTAAATAATTAATACATTCATTCATTCATTTAACAGGGATGTCAAGCCTCGGAGGAGTATGAGAGAGAGGAAGCCAGTAGCCCGAACTCAGAGTGCTCCACACAGACGTCCTGGTCATGCAAAACATGCCTTGAAGAGGCAGACAAGTTCCGAAACTCTGCCAACAGCTGACAATGAACAAGAGATGGAGACCAACGAGCCACTTATCTCGTCACCAAAAACTGTGAGTACAAAGAGGAGCTGTGAGCCAAGCTCGGCTACTTTGGCTACTGTAGGTGATGTGCTGATGCCACTGCAATAAATAATTCACCTGTTTTTAGTGGACTGTCTTATAATATTGCACTTTATTGCAGTATATAAACTTTTACATTTTTGACATTTATGTTAACACAGAGATAGTATGACTTTGTGTGGTTAATTAGAAGGAATCATGTATACATACTTTCATATTGTTTTAGAGCACCACAATTAAACGTCCACCTGCACCAGTTCCCTGGATCAAGCCTGACTGCCCCAACAGGGAGCCAAGTGAGATAAAGACTGAGAATGAGCAGTTCAGCTTGCTGGATAGGGTATGTCAAACCTCCTACCCACTGAAGTGGCATAAATCTGTCCGTATAGTGTATGACTTAATTATTAAATTTCATAAAATGTCAATTTGTAATTCACATACCAGCATGCTCAAGAGCTATCAGAGCTTCGTCTGGGAATAGAGCAGGTGACAGAGCGTGAGCTGGACATGGCAAAGCGCCTGGAGGACTTCATTATCCAAAGCCAGGACCAGAATACAGTGCTGCAGGCTGAGGTGCAAGAGCTCCAGAATCTGCTGGCTTTGAAAGAAGAGCAGCTCGCCAGTGCCACCTTCAGGTAAGATAGTAGAGTTACACAGTAATGTGCATGTTCCATTTGTCAGCAAGTGTATTCAGTTTCCAAACCAAATATATTTAATTTTGCCTGCGTTTGTGTGTTTTTTAATGAATATCTATATTCAGTCTACATAGTCTGTGTATTGAACACTTTATAATGTTATTAAAGATTAATGAAACTGTTGATGCTTCATTTTGATTGGGTGTAGAAAACAGCTAGGCGGTGTTCTAATAATCGTTATAACTAATTATCAGTAAATTATTTATTTTTCATATAATTTGCTAATGAGGTGTTCTACTCTTGTTTATATATGTGTCTCTCCTTCTGTGTCTGTCACAGGCTGGGTGTGATTGAGGAGGAGAGGGAGGAAGATGAGAGGAAGCTAGGTGTTGCCATTGCAGCAGCCGAGCGAATGAACGTACTGGTAAGAGAGACAGAAAAAAGCCAATTATAAAGCTTTGTTAAAAGAATAGTTCAGTTTATATATCTGTCTGGCTAGGACCAACAAACACTGAACATGCTGGTGTATTGCATTATTGTACACAGGCTAACTTGTAACTATACTAAATTTTGCTGCTTCAAGGTGAAGTGCATTTAATTTCAAGTGTTTTGTAGCTGAATGTTTGCACTGTCTGTCCCGCGCAACGTTTGTGCAGTAGTGCGTGGTATATGGGAGGTAATGAGAGATGTTTTCTATGTTAACAGGAGGAGCAGTTTGCAGAACTGCTGAAGGAGCTTAACCAGTTTAAAGAGGCCTACATAAGTGGCCAAAACAACATACAGCATCCAGAAAAGCCACACATCAACAGCAACTGAACCCTGACAGTAAAAAGATTTAGAGTTTCAGCATCAGAATTTTGTGTAAATACATATATACATATGTGTGGAAACCACTGACTGAAGACACGATTATGGTTTCCTGATCAGGTGTACACTTATTTTATGAACATATTCAGAATGGATGTGAACAGGTAAAATCCAGCTGTGAACATGAAACCTACAGGATTTATCTGCATTTCAGCTTTTACTGTATCTCAGCTACAGATGTGTTTGACTTGTAAACATTTCTAATAAATAAATGAACTACAATCTAAAGTGTTTCTGCATTCTGCAGTGTGTGACTGGAAGTGGTGGAATAAGTACAGGCCTATCTACCTAGCTACTTTACTTAAGTATAGTTTTACTTAAATTGAGAATTAACATTATAAGATAAGATAAGATAAGATATTCCTTTATTTATCCCCCTTAGGAGAAATTCAGGTTGACACAGCAGCAATAGGGCAAAACAGGGCAAAAACAGAGAAAGAATATCACCATTAAAATATTACTAATATTATTAATATTAGAAGATATAAAAATATATAAGCTGCTTTATACTTCTACTCCACTACATTTAAGAGGGAAATGTATCCACTACATCTTTTTGGAAGCTACAATTTCTTTGTAGATTAAGATTTTACATGAAAACACATCAACTGTTATCAACTTATATTCACTGCATGACACTATCCATCAGTCTATGTGGCAACCTAAGTAGTTAAAATGAACTACTTCCATCATCAACGAAGATCCTGACAATTAATTTGATATCCCCGTTAATTTCTTTTTTCGATTTCCAAAAACAATAAAATATTTTGGTTTTCTTAATATCGAGAGATAGTTTATCAACATCAAGTTGTTATTCATTTGCACACATTGCTGTGTATTTTCCAAGAAAGCTTTTCAGCCAAGAGTAGGCTAACCCATTACCTCTTATCCCATATCTTTTTTCTCTATAACTGGAAGTGATCTATAGCAGGGGCCCCCAAACTTTTTCATTAAGGACAACCATAATAGATTACTATTAGACTAACCCGATTTAAGAGGATTTTGTCTGAAGGAATCCACTCTAATTTTTAAAAGGTTTGAAGATAATAAAGTCCTCATACTCAATCAATGATTAAACTAGGACCACTATAAATGATCAAAAACAGTCAACCATACATGTCTACTATAGAATCAATGTTATCTACAAAGTTTTATGGAGTTATAAGTCCAACAATGTTTTACTAAATGTCATAGTTTTGACTCATTAAGTCACAAATTGACAAGAAGCCACGAGTGATTTCTTTAATCTCATCTTGTCATTCCTGACATTTCATCTATTTTTTTTCTTCTTGGCGGAAATGGGCTTCCATACAGAGGACTGCTCACTGCTCCTCGGTTTGTTATCTGCTGCTTACGACTGAGTGCGTGACAGGACGGGAGGGAGCAAGGAAAGAAGGAGAGAGGGAAAGAGGGAAAGAGGGAGGGACCATGACTAGTCACACTCTTGATCAGTAACCAGAGGAGCCGTCAACACCTGACCCATTAACAGACCCGAACAATACTAAGGCAGAAAGCAGTCCAGGTGAGTTCTCCTGCATTTACTGTGTAGGCTACTTAAGGTATTGTAAGGATTTTATGTAAATATATAAAAACGTTTTACTCTGATTTGCCTCTTCGTGTTTTCAAACGTGTGAACGTGGCTTAAATATTAACTTATACCTCGGCGTCGCGTTCGATGTTCAAACCGCGTCTTGAGTTACGTTCGTCTTCATTTTGCGCTGATAATTTAATTTAACACTACTATGTTGCTAACAAAGTGCGCCGAACTAGAAGGAAACATTTGCCACTGAAAATAAATGTTGAATTATCGAGTCGAGCAGCTCTTTAGTTTCGTTTTTCGTTTTCATACCAATGACGAGTTAAGTTTCGTTTCTCCCTCGCAGCCTCACTCGACCTCCCATCATGGCCGACTTCGACGAGAGTCAGTTTTCTCTCATGAGTCTGGAGGATGAGCTGACCTGTAGCATCTGTCTGAGTACCTTTAACTGTCCGGTGACCATCCCCTGCGGACACAACTTCTGCCAGGACTGCCTCCTCGAAACCTGGAAGGACTCCTACAGCTGCCCTCAGTGTCGGACCCTCTTCGCCACCAAACCGGAGCTGAAGAAAAACACTGTCCTCAGCACCGTCGTGGAGACCTTCAACTCCAGGGCGAGCAAGGAGACCACCGTGGAGGGATTGGAGAGCAAAGCCCAGAAGAAGGATGTCATACGTTGTGATACGTGCATGGAGGCAGAAGCGTCGCGGACCTGTCTCACCTGTATGGCGTCTTTCTGTGAGGAGCACCTGCGGCCTCACCGGGAAAATCCGATTTTCCGTCCCCACCAGCTGACGGAGCCAGTCGGAGACCTGATGGCGCGTATCTGCCAGGACCACCACAAGCTGATGGAGTTCTTCTGCAGCCAACATGGCCGTCCAATCTGCAGCTTCTGCCTCCAGCAAGCCCACAAAGGCTGCTCCTTCATGACCCCTGAGGAGCAGAGGAACCTGAAGGAGGTGTGTGTTTGTCAGAATTCACCGGAGAAGTTTTAAGAAATGGTTGAAAATTAGTTTGTTGTGCTCACAGGAGTGTATCCAGACAGTGTGTCTGTGATTCTACATAATCTGCAGAAGACGCTGTCAACTGTTTCCATATAGGGACTATTTGTTTGGTAGAAAGTAGTAAACTGTTTTTTTGCCTTTCTTCTTCCATATTTGTCTATGAGTGGGCTTTTTAAAATGTCTATGGTACCCTGTAGTGGTGATGCTGTTTTTGAGAGGTTTGACTTGATCACCTGAACATAATTGCCAAATCCAAAGTGAACAACCGTTCTGAAACTAAAAGCCAGCATTATGCCCAAAGTTAGCACTTAACCGGGGTTAACAGGTGTCTGTGCATAATGGTCCATGATTCGCTGTGAGCTGTGTCTGTATTAACCAAATGTATCTCATTATTATTTGTAGTTTGACCTGAGGGCGAAGTTGGGTTTGCTGGTTGGGAAGATTACAAAGAATGAGGACGTTATCTCTCAAATGAGGGACATGGAGAACAGGCTAAAGGTAATTCTACTTATTACTTACTTTTACTGTATTAGCCACAATAATGGGGAACATGGTGAAAGAAGCTTGATTTTTTTTTAAACAACAACGAGGGATCTGTGTTCATTTGCAATCCATTAGTTTTTGTGTTGTAAAATGTTACTTTGTGCCGCATTAACCTGTCTTTTTAAACTACTGAACAATATAAGGATCCTCTCATGATCCTCCCCTAGGACTCCGCGACCAACAGGATGAGAGCTTTGACAGCTGACTATCAGCAGATGCGGGATATGTTGGCCCGAGAGGAGCGTGATGCTTGCAGTGCAGTGGAACATGAGCTGGAGACTGGTCAGACCAAACTCAAGGGTCTCATGAAGAAGTTCACTGAGAACATTGATGGCATGAGCAAAGCTAAAGAGGATATCCACAGTCTGCTGAGTCAGTCCCAAACGCTGGCCTTCCTACAGGTGAGATAGCTGTCATCATCTGCAGTAGCTGCAAACTGATCTGAATCATTTAGGTAAATGTAAGGAAAGCAAAAACTGCCTTGTTTGCCCTGACTATACATTCAAATATAAAACAATGCTTTAAAAAGGCTTAGCAATATGTTATTTGATGCTCTGAACAGGTATGGAATTATTCTTGACAGTTGTTGCTGAGATCCTTATTTCTGCCTGCCTCTAACATAGGATGTAGCTACAAACTAAAGGATTTCCCAGAATTTGCACTGGAGGGAAATATATTCATCTGGATATCTATTTTTACATGTCTGTCTTAATACAATACTCATGATGGGCATGAATATTGTATCCTCCTCCTTCTGTTCATACTGGCTGTGAAGAGATCCTTTCTTAAAGTGATTTCAGTGTAAGTGATGGAGGACTTACTTTTACAGTAAGATTTAAGATAACCTGAGTCAGTAAATGATTGCAGTGAAAAGGGTTAAGCTGTACTTAATCTTTTAAACTGGCTGCAAATTGACAATGCATGTTGTCAATTCCACAAAGTATTATACATGAATCAGCCAAAAGCGTGTTAAGTTCAACCCAAGCCTGATGTGAATATTGGGAAACTCATTTTCTAATCTTCAAATTCTTCAAAAATCAAAGAAGACAACTTGTATCCCTCCTTCACAGGCTTCATTTGACCTGCCCCCAGCCACTAACTTTGACCCTCACACCCCTCGAATCAGCCTGGACTCCAAGAAGGTGATGGCAACACAGGCCTTTGCTGCTTCCCTGAAGGAGTTTTTGACAGAGATCCTTAAACAGCCTGTTCAGTCCAGACTACCAATGCTTAAACCAGGTGATTGTGAAATACACTGGATATTGAATCAAATGTTGACTTTATCGATTCTTTCCCTTGTGCAATCATTGTATCTGTGAGATCTTCATTGGAGCTTTGTGTGTGTGTGTGTGTGTGTGTGTGTGTGTGAGAATCATTGAATAAGAGGCTAATTGTAAAACACTATCTTAATGAAGTCCATTTACCATTAACAGAACAAAAAGCACTTCCTGTCTTGGGAAGTACTGGATCTCAGCCTCAATCTGGTATGTTCATCTCTTTTGTATATGTCAATATGTGTGTGGTCTACATACTGAATCTCTAAAGTTACTTACATACATACGTTTATTTCTGTCAAGCACATTGTGTGCTTTGATAGCATTTTGTAACACAGGACTATTTCCAATGTGATTAAATCAAAATGTCTTCTCATTTTACTTTCCCTGTTTCAGAACTACCAGAGTCTCAAAAGCAGAAAAAAATGCCCAGGTCCCACAGTCCAGGTCGTCCACCCATCCAGCCATATTTTCCTGTACCCGTTTATATCCCACATGGAGGCTGGAATCCATCCCATTATGCACAGGGTAGGACAGACAATCGCAACAAACAGTGTAACCAATAGCTATGCAACACAGACACAACAATGGGCTAACAGCAACATAGACTACACCAATTTTCACTGTGATTTTCACATTTTTGTATGGAGCCAAAGGAGGGGGGTCATGTGGGAGATAACATATACAGTACATGGGTGGGGTAAATAAAAAAAATAAAAAAAAACTTTTGCGTTCTCGCGCAAAAAATTTGCTGCCTCCCGAGAAATAGTCTGAGGGATAAAAGCCCTTCCCAGTATCCGTACTGGACTGAAAGTGTGTATTTCTGCTAAAATTTGCCATTTTAATATGGGGGCCTTATGGAGATTTACTCATTTTTGCAGCTAGCCTCAACTGACCACGTGGTTCTCCTTGCTCTGACTGCGTACCATGTCGTTCATGAGGGATAAACTCAGATACAGTTTCAGTACAGCCAACTGAAAACTCAAGTCTTACTCTTTTATGTACAGCATGTATGTTTTCACGACACCTAATTATTTAATAAAATATTTTACTGATTAGTCCTACAGCAATAATGCCAGCTGGCCGTCTGTCTGCAACCTTTTTTTTTCACAAAGCTCTCACCAACAACCAAAACCCAGTCCGAGATTCACTCTTATCGGGTGGCCCGCTCTCTCCTTTTCTCTACTTAGCTTCCTCCATCCTCTTCGGTCTGAAAACGTCCTCATCCCGTTGTCCAAAGCTCCGGTGCTGCCAGTGGGGCTAAGCTAACAGCTGCAAGGCTACATTTCACTGCAGTTACTTTACTGTTCATCAGGAAACTATTTTTTAAATGACAGAGTTGAGGCAGAGCCAAAACCAGTGACGGTGTGTGACTACTTCCATAAAATGTTAGCACTTGACCTGGAACCAAAAGTTCCATAGTACAGGAACAGGCACACTGGATGCAGAGTGGGAATTACAGAGACACCGTTCACCCTATTACAACACAGTGCAAATGATGAACGAAAATGATGGTGAAGCTGTTATTTTAAGGTAGAAAAGTGACATAATGTCGCTCTAGGAAAGTATAGTGATGCCAATCATGTTAAGAATTAAGACTGCCATTATTGCATGTGGTGGGTCGGGTCATGTGGGAACTGGTGGAAACAGAAATGAAAACAAGAATTATAAAAATATCCCTTTACAATGGTATTGTGATATTGGGCAAATTTTTTTAAAGTCATGGATTAAAAGACTTTTGTAATCACAGTATCTGGCATGTCCTCAGCAGAAACAGCAGCTTCTGCCTCAGGATTTACACCTTTGAGCTCTGGAACTTCTGGTATGCTATCTGTCCACATGTGCTTTATACGTGTTGAAAAAAACAACAAAAGCTGACGAGCATTTTATATTTTCTTGCCTGTTCAGAGCTGCAGTGGGCTCCAGGCCAACCCCCACTCCACAGGCCCAACAGTCCAGGTTCTCAATCCAAAGCAGCTCCGAAGAAGAAACCAAGTAAGAAAATTGTCCATTTTTGTATAAGACCAATGGGCAACGTAACACTCAGGTGGCAGATTATTAGACACAGCTGACACTAATGCAGTAAATAAGGTTATAATGTTCCCTTGTTGAGAGAGGTGTTGATTCAACTTCATGGTCATTTTGGAGTCTGTAGTGTTTGTGTTGTTGAATTGTATTGTTACATACGACGTGTGTATAACATTTTGTCCGCCCCATTTATATTAACGAGGGAAGAACTCTAGCTTCAGTTAACGATTGCAGTTATTTATTAAATTACACTTCACTGCAGTTACTAAACAAACATATTCCATTTTTTTCTTTAGAACAGAAAAAAGCTCCCCTATCCACTGAAGAAAATATGGGAAATAAGAGTCAGGCCCGTTCAATTGAAAACCTGCTGGATCTCGGTGGAAAAGACAAATCCAGAGGCCGTACTCCTGCAGCCGAATCCAAAATGAAACCAGGTAGACACTATCCACTGTTTGGGAAAAAAACACTGATTTAGCAGTGCAACATTGTCGGACACACTGTGTAGAGTACAAATCTATCAAAATTATTATTTATTCCGCAAATTCTTCTTCCCTGTCAAAATCTGGCACCTACATTACCCACAATACATCTCCACTTTAGACAGTTTAGTTAATGTACAAGGTAATGTAGCCTGGATCTTCTAACCTCAAGCAGAGATGAGGAGTGGGCTACAGGGGTATGGTAAGCTCACTTCTTTCAAACTCCCCACTCTCTCTCACACACACACACACACACACACACACTTCAGCCCCAGCCCCTGTGTCTGATCACAAATTACTTTCTTCTTTTGTTTTAGAAAAATTGGACATTCCCCCAGACATAACGTCTGCTGAAAAAAGAAGCGAACTTCTGAAATGTAAGTGTATGCGTGTCGAAAGCATCTTCTCCTCAACTGGTAATATGTCTGTTATTGGAATATCTTTTTTCTTTCCCTACCAGTTGCAACAGTGCTCACATTGGATCGAAAGACGGCCCACAAACGCATCGCACTGAGTGAGGGCCTCACACAGGCCTCTGTGTCAGATGAGCACACAAACTACCCCGACTGCCCTGAACGCTTCGCTGTCTGCTCCCAGGTCCTCGCCTCCAAGGGTTTCTCTAGAGGGCGCCACTACTGGGAAGTCAAACTAAGCAGCAACAACTTCATTGGTCTAGGCTTAGCTTACAGCTGCATTGACCGCAAAGGTCCCACCAGTCGACTGGGCCGCAATGCCCAGTCCTGGTGTGTCGAGTGGTTTAACGTCAAGCTGTCAGCGTGGCATAACAGCAGTGAGACCGTGCTGGCTAATCCCAATTCAAAGCGTGTAGGTGTGCTGTTGGATTGCGAGGAGGGCACTGCAACGTTCTATAACGTGGCAGACAGGGCGTATCCCTTCCATTCCTTTGTGTTTCCCTTTTCTGAAGCAGTGTATCCAGCTTTCTGGATTTTCTCAAGTGGCTCGTCCATTACTTTGTGCAAGATGCAGGCCTGAGGAGCTGTGCACACATACAGTAAGCTGATCTAATTACTGAAACAGAAAACTACTAATTATATTTAGAAAGCCAGTCTTGAATTTATTTAAAAATATTATATACCCAACATTGGTTAAAATAATTTTCATATCGGGAGGCTGACCTGTTTTTACCCCCCGCGCTCTTGTTTACGTGTTGTCTTTGTTTAAAGCATTATTCGTGATTAGCTGTGATTTACAGCTGCTGAATTTGTGGTTATGTGACCACAAATATTACGCTGGCTTCTCAAAACACAGGAAAAGTAATAATTCTTGTGTTTTCAAGTCTACAGTCTGCATCCTAAGTGACTGTGACGCACTGAATCACTTCATGGGAAGTGTTTTTGAAGCTATATTATATCTTACATGCAGAAGGAATAAAAAAAAAGCTGGGAGAAGTGGAAGCTGGGTTTCCTTATGTTGGTTTCAATTCTGAGAAATTTCATCTACTTTCTTCTTTTCTATGATAACAGAACACACGTAACACACACTGTGCACTGACTGTACGGCATGTGTGTGCTAATGTGTCTCCTGTATTGTAACTGCAGATTACTTATAATGCGCTGTCTAATGGTTGTGAATGCGACCGGATGAAGAAGTGAATTAATCTCTTCACTGTCCAGCATATGTCAGTACAGTGTTTTCATCTGAAGTCTGCATTTGAAAAACGCATCTCTTGGTGTGTGCTAGAGTGTAGCTGTTATAGGGCGGGGCGATATGACAAACATCAGGATTTTTTTTCTCCATATCAGTCGATATCAATATGTCATGTTATGAAAAATTTAAAGATTCCTTTTAAGATGAATAATCTTTAAAAAATGAAAATGACAAACATTTTATGGGCTGTAAATTCTAGAATAAATCAACAAGTCCAGCATGTAAAGTCCTTGTTACTGTTGGATTATCATTTCTTTGCTGACACACTCACTGAAGATTCCTCTGAAGGAGTGCTCATGTATTCCATCTATCTGTCCTACTTTTGATACCAAAACAATAGCATGCTAACTCAACCGCATTGAAATGTACACTCCTAGAAGATACCATGTGATTAGCTAGAAATAGATTTGTGTCTGTGATGTGATTGGCTGCTCTGTCTTTTTAGGGAGATGAATGAATCTATTGTTCGTATCGCCCAGCCCTATCTGGTCACTCAACTCTGATTCAGCTGATGAGAACAGAAGCCACATAGACTCTGTTCTTATCAAGTTCTGCTTTTTCTTTGGATTATTTTTACAGCAAGGAAATAATGGGGAGAGGGAACGGGATGAAGTGCAGAAATAGTGCTTGGCTATGTTTAAACCTGGGATGTCCTGCTTGCATGGCATGCCCAATAGAAATACAATGCTATACTATTGTATATCTATGGTAGGCACATTAAACCAACAAGCCATCAGAATGCTCTGTTGGCTTTTGATAAGGTTGTAGGAAGGTAGTAAGATGTATATTAGTTTCACAGGGGTAAATTACTGTTTAATACAAAGTTTACTCCGGCCTGTAAGATGTGTTTGCTGAAGCACCCTGATGACATACAGTGGCTCATCTCCTGACGGGGCACCACTGGAGTCTATCAGTGGCTGGTCAGTGTGCCTGCTGATCATTTTCATTCAGACATTCCATGCTCATTTTGCAGGTGCTAAAAGCTAAAAAAAAGCTAAAAGCTGAGAATCTATGAGTGTCGAGCAGCAGAGATCTGTCTACACAACATACAGCACCGTAACAGTGAACGTAGCTGTTTGAACATGGTTCTCGTTGATCCTTGTGACCGCGCTGCATTTAAGGGGTTCAGAAGACACTGTTGTCCGGAGTGACTTAACTATTTTTAGGTTACATGCCAATATTTAAAAGTGCAGTACACCACTGCATGTACAGTCTGAACCTGGGTAGTGAAATCTGCTGTTTTCACTATTTTCCGCTGCTTATCATCACAATGGACAAATGTGGTTTGGGACGTCATAGTTTGTGAGACTATTGAGAGCTTTCCCATACCATAATGAGTGTGAGTACTGATGTCATGTGGACTGGTTTACTATTTCTACACACCTTAAATAATATAATGGTTGCATCTATGCTTAGTAGAATAAAGGTGTGGTTGTTTGGTTGACTATTTCTTATGGCTTCTGTTTCTGGATTGTAAAATGTATCTTAAATCAACCGCGGACTCCAGTGGCTTGCAGATCATTTTGTTGATCCTTGTTTGTGCAGTGCTGATCTGAAATGTAGTTCATTGTTCTTTGCATCTAATACTTTCATGGGACCCAGTACATTTGAGGATTTTACTCTATGCACTTTGACAACTCTACATTAAACCAATCCTCTGTGTAAGGCTTCACGTGTGGTGGTTTTGAGTGTACCCAAAAAGAGATGCATGGATTAAATCTGAACATAAGATTGTGTGATTGTCTTAATTCTAAAAATTATTGTTAAGAAAAAATCTTTGTATTACCTACCAATGAACCATCGATTGTTGTCAATAAAAGCTTTTTTCTCTCTCAGACGCTCAGCTTTTTTATTTGTAAGAAGCCTCAAATTATTTAAGGAGGCAAACTAACATTTGAGGAAATGTCCTGTTTTGCTGTCTACAGATGATAACATTGATATCAACCCCCATCTGTGTCTCTCATTCGGATTTGTACACCACATGGATGACACTGATCTATTCATGAGTTATTATGTTTTGTATTTTTCATTAGTTTTTATTTTGTTTTTCACTTTAGTCTCAGTTCATTTCCAGTGTGTTTGCTAGACTCATTGACTCACAGTCATGTAGACATACCAGTTTCAATAAACGTGCCCCAATGCCTCTGTGGCATGACTAAACTAAAGCTTCCTGTATGCTACCAGTCCAGTTTTTAAGTCCGTAGGTAAACTACAATGTTTCTATAAATACATAGTGTTAGGTAACCCTTGCTCTCAGTGTTCCTTGCAAACTATATTTATTTATCTAAATGTCAGTGTTCCTTAATACGACGGAGTATTAGGGCCATACGAAGAGAAACGTTTTTTGAGGGGGGGAATTACGAGAATAAAGTCGTAATTTTATGAGAACTGTCAGCCTGTTGGCTCAGCCAGCAAAACTGTTTAACACCGAAATGATCAACACATTAGTTAGGCTGCTGGGCTCAGGCTGAGGCTGCTGATTGGTTGAGCTGCTCACGTCAGATCTTGATAACTCTATCGAAGCTTTTTTTCTCATTAAAACCTACATTTACTTTATTCTCGTAACATTACGACTTTATTCTCGTAATTTAAAAAAAAAATATTTTTTTTTCTTAGTCTGGCCCTAATACTCCGTCGTACCTTTATTCTCAGTTAAAATACTGCAATAAAAACGTAGATAGTTTGGCAGTCAGTAGCCGGAAATCAGCCGCACGTAAATTTCGACTGTGCGAGTATTCTCACCATTACGGTAAGAACAGAGATTGCATATTTGACCATATTTGAGGTACTGTAAAAACATATTGCTCAATAATTCCTAACTATGTATGATATATTTGACTTCTACACGTCTAAGACTACACACACACTCAATATCAAGCACTTTTACTGCAGCAATTTGGAGAAATTTAAGAACACAATTCCATATTTAGGCCTCCAAGTGGCATATTTTCTTCTATTTAAGCTACTGTAAAATAATTTCACTCAATATTTCCTGGCTACGGATGGTATATTTGACTTCTACACGTCTAAGACTACACGCATACTCAATATCATGCATTTTTACTGCAGCAATTTGGAGAAATTTAAGAACAAAAGTCCATATTTGTACCTCCAAGTGGCATATTTCACTATATTTGAGCTACTGTAAAAACATATTCGTCAAAATATCCTGGCTAAGGATGGTATATGTGACTTCTACACATCTAAGACTACAAGCATGGTTAATATCAAGCATTTTTACTGTACCAATTTGGAGAAATTTAAGAACAAACTTCCATATGTGTACCTCCAAGTGGCATATTTTACCATATTTGAGCTACGATAAAATATTATTGCTCAATATTTCCTGGCTAAGGATGGTATATCTGACTTCTGCACATCTAAGACTACACGTATACTCATTATCAAGTATTTTTACTGTAACATTTTGGAGAAATGTCCATATTTGTACCTCCAAGTGGCATATTACACCATATTTGAGCTACTGTAAAAACATATTGCTCAATATTTCCTGGCTATGGATGGTATATTTGACTTCTACACATTTAAGACTACACACACACTTAATATCAAGCATTTTTACTGTACCAATTTGGAGAAATTCAACAATAAATGTCCTTATTTTTACCTCCAAGTGGCACATTTGACCATATTTGAGCTACTGTAAAAACATATTGCTCAATATTTCCTGGCTATGGATGGTATATCTGACTTCTGCACATCTAAGACCACACGTGTACTCAATATCAAGTATTTTTACTGTAACATTTTGGAGAAATTTAAGAACAAAAGTCCATATTTGTACCTCCAAGTTGCATATTTCACTATATTTGAGCTACTGTAAAATAATTTTGCTCAATATTTCCTGGCTAAGGATGGTATGTTTGACTTCTAAAGATGTAAGACTACACACATACTCAATATCAAGCACTTTTACTGCAGCAATTTGGAGAAATTTAAGAAAAAAAGTCCATATTTGTACCTCCAAGTGACATATTTTCATATATTTGAGCTACTGTAAAAATATATTGCTCAATATTTCCTGGCTATGGATGGTATATTTGACTTTTACACATTTGAGACTATAAGTTGACTTGTTTCCTATAGCTTTCCTTAATCACATGTCTGCCTTGTGTCCCCTCTCAGCAAGTATTTGAGAGACAACTATGAGGAAGAGACAGTAGGTACAATGCACTCAGTAAGCATGTGTGAATAAAGAATAATTGAAAGGCTTTCAGTGTAGCATACGTCATGCTTCTTGATAATAGACGTCCTCATTGGACATACTTGTGTTCTCTCACTATAAGCTCCTCTAGAAGAATCCTCTGTCCTCGTCTCAGTTACTGGAATATCTTCTGTGATGGCTAAGGGGAAACCAATTGCCAGGTGACCAGGTGAAGAGAAGAGAGGAGGCAAACAAGTGCAAGTCAGCATGTATAAAAACACCCACAGACACACAGACACATCAAAGAGACAAACATGAAGAGACTGACACACAGGGGAAGGGTAAAGACAGGAGAACATTGAGAAATGCATCCTTATGGTCATGGCTGCAACACATGACAATGGCAATACAGAATTTTATTTTAAGGAATAATAAAACTTTGATAATTTGGTTGAATCCTGCTTAAGGGATGATTTCTGAATTTGGTGTTTTGCAGTTAAAGGTAATTATTTCCCCTTTAACAGATTCACTGTGACAGCTGTTGCAGGTGGTTCCACGTACAATGCCTGCAAATGGACACAGCAGAGCTGCAAAATACCAAGAATATGGACTGGAATTTCATTTTGTGACAAAAGTAAACAAATTAGGATTGTGTAGAATTTTGAGTTTAGTGTTTAATTTTGGATGACTTTATCATCACTTTCTTATAACATGTTATTAAACATTTGTGTGAAATTTTGTCATGATTACTGCATCATTCTTGAAGTATAATGAAATGAATTGGTGCAGTACAAATGCTTGATATTAATTATGTTTGTAGTCTTAGATGTGCAGAAGTCAAATATACCATCTTTAGCCAGGAAATATTGAGCAATATGTTTTTACAGTAGCTTAAATATAAGAAAATATGCCACTTGGAGGAACAAATATGGACTTTTGTTCTTAAATTTCTCCACATTGCTGCAGTAAAAATGCTTGATATGAAGTATACTTGTAGTCTTAGATGTGTAGAAGTCGAATATATCATCCATAGCCAGGAAATAATGAGCAATATATTTTTAAAGTAGCTCAAATATATGAAAATATACCACTTTGAGGTACAAATATGGACTTTTGTTCGTAAGATTTCTCCAAATTGGTACAGTAAAAATGCTTGATATGAAGTATACTTGTAGTCTTAGATGTGCAGAAGTCAAATATACCATCTTTAGCCAGGAAATATTGAGCAATATTATTTTACAGTAGCTCAAATATATGAAAATATGTCTCTTGGAGGTAAAAATATGGACTTTTGTCTTCAAATTTCTCCAAATTGCTGCAGTAAAAATGCTTGATATTGAGTGTGTGTGTAGTCTTCCATGTGTAGAAGTCAAATAGACCATCCTTAGCCAGGAAATATTGAGCAATAATATTTTATAGTAGCTCAAATATGATCAAATGTGCCACTTGGAGGTACACATATGGACTTTTGTTCTTAAATTTCTCCAAATTGCTGCAGTAAGAATGCTTGATATTGAGGATGTGTGTAGTCTTAGATGTGCAGAAGTCAGATATACCATCCATATCCAGGAAATATTGAGCAATATGTTTTTACAGTAGCTCAAATATGGTCAAATGTGCCACTTGGAGGTACAAATATGGACTTTTGTTCTGGAATTTCTCCAAATTGCTGCAGTAAAAATGCATGATATTGAGTATGCGTGTAGTCTTAGACGTGTAGAAGTCAGATATATCATCCTTAGCCAGGAAATATTGAGTGAAATTATTTTACAGTAGCTCAAATATGGTGAAATATGCCACTTGGAGGTACAAATATGGACTTTAGTTCTTAAATTTCTCCAAATTGCTGCAGTAAAAATGCATGATATTGAGTATGTGTGTAGTCTTACATGTGTAGAAGTCAAATATACCATCCTTAGCCAGGAAATATTGAGCAATAATATTTTATTGTAGCTCAAATATGGTCAAATATGCCACTTGGGGTACATATGGACTTTTGTTCTTAAATTTCTCCAGATTGCTGCAGTAAAAATGCTTGATATTGAGGATGTGTGTAATACGCTGTTTCTTCGCATTTACCGTAATGCTGAGAATACTCGCACAGTTTAAATTTACGTGCGGCTGATTTGACCACGGGGATCGAAGTTACGGCTTGCTTGATACGGTAGTTCCAGGCCAGTCGTCAGCGCTTCAATATCCGGTAATACTGATAATGTTGCGATCAATAACATGCTCAGAAGAGGTCTCATGTCGCCTAACTGCATCCCCGTTTCCCTCGATCGCATCTTTTCCTTTCGCCTCAGTCAGGGATGCACAGAGAGACGAGAAGAAGGAAAGAAGGGAAGAAATAACAAGGAAGTCTGTTTTTAGAGAACTGAGACGTCCTTTCCTTTCGGTGCAGTTTGTGTCTGCACACATATGAACTGTACTAATATTAATAAAGACACACAGTTATCAGTGCCAGAGCAGCAGCCTGATGCCTGATCTGATGGGCTGCTTATTAACATCAGGATTACATTGTGATTAATGGCGGATGGACTGAGGCTGAATTAGGGTGAAATTTCTCACCATTAAAAGAGACGCTGTGCGCATTTATACGGAGGCCCTAAAGTCCCCAAAAGGAAATACTTTTTATCTTGTGCGCATAAGATAATTTACTATAAACTCATATGCACCTCTAACGGCTTCAGGTGCACACAGCTGTCATATAATGGAGAGAGGTCAGCTTTATAAGTTTTATTTTCACCTCTGAATGTCATACCATTAAATTCTTGCTGCTCTTGCTGAAATCTGAATGTCCGCCAGATTCTGTTTAGAGGGACATGGACACTTTGGTAAAACAGGCGAATAACAGAAAGCTATCTTTCTCAACTATCTCATCCACCAGCTCACCCACCAATAACATAGCAAATTGACTGCTTACATAAAGCAATGGACACATTAATGTTCAATCAGCACACATATTCCTATAAAGCCATAAGATAAAAAAGATTTCCTTTTGGGGACTTTAGGGACTCCGTACATTTACACACGAGGCACAGCAGCTTCATTGATTATTTAAATCTCCGACAGGATCTAAAGTTCCCACTCACAGTCCAGGTTCACGCAGGGAAATAGTTCAGAGTTAAACAGCCTCCTGATAAATGCTGTGTTTCCTCTGGAGAGATTCTCTGTCAGCAGGTTGTAAGTTCAGCTCTTTAATGATATTTGCTGCAGTGACATTACTGCGTGCTTGGAAATGTGTAAAATGACTGAAAGCATCCTCTGTCATTATTACAAATAAAACACTCACATGCTGCATCAGTCCAACCCAGAATGAACAAAGAAATCACTGTAACCCGCTGCTCCAAATAAGAGGCAAAGGAATCATTTCTGCTGGCAGAATGCCTACATTTTATTTTTATAGTATTTATTGATATTGTGATATTGTATCTTGAACCTTGGAAAATATTTATTAGGCTCAATGTTTCAGGGATAAATATAAATGATGTGTCCCGGGTCAGGAAGGATCAGCCTGTGACTGAATGGAAATGACAATAAATGATGTATATTGATATTTCCGCTTTTTGATATTGTACTTCTGTGTTTGTAGCACTGTGTTTTCTCATTGCATCAAGGTGTTCACACTCCTGAGGCAGAGGACCACCAGAAGCCGTTGTCTCCAGCCTGTAATGTGAAACAACAGACCTTGGATGTATCCATTGAGAGGTGGGGCTTCTTCACCTAACTCTACCCAGTCAGCTCGCAGTTCACGCAGTCGCAGATCCTGCCTGAATACACTGCCTGTGGAGTTGGATTAGCACTAAAAGGTACGTGGGGGTAAAAACGGTTATTCGTTAGACAAATGTCTTGTACTTGTGCACTTTCTATATGTATTTCTATGAGATAATGAGGTCCATCGTGTGCGGACTGTGGTGCGTCACAGCTGACGTTGGGCTTTAGCTCTTCCGCTAACTGCCTTTCAGTCAGAGAGAGATTGCTATTCGATAAAACATAATGGTGGCACAGGGGGAAACATGTTTTTCTACGTAGTTTTCCAGAAACTGACGAGTTAAATTCCGTTTCTCCCTCGCAGCCTCACTCGACCTCCCATCATGGCCGACTTCGACGAGAGTCAGTTTTCTCTCATGAGTCTGGAGGATGAGCTGACCTGTAGCATCTGTCTGAGTACCTTTAACTGTCCGGTGACCATCCCCTGCGGACACAACTTCTGCCAGGACTGCCTCCTCGAAACCTGGAAGGACTCCTACAGCTGCCCTCAGTGTCGGACCCTCTTCGCCACCAAACCGGAGCTGAAGAAAAACACTGTCCTCAGCACCGTCGTGGAGACCTTCAACTCCAGGGCGAGCAAGAAGGAGACCACCGTGGAGGAAGAGGAGAGCAAAGCCGATGATGTCATACGTTGTGATACGTGCATGGAGGCAGAAGCGTCGCAGACCTGTCTCACCTGTATGGCGTCTTTCTGTGAGGAGCACCTGCGGCCTCACCGGGAAAATCCGAAGTTTAGTGTCCACCAGCTGACCGAGCTTGTGGGAGACCTGTCGGAGCGTATCTGCCAGGACCACCACAAGCTGATGGAGTTCTTCTGCAGCCAACATGGCCGTCCAATCTGCAGCTTCTGCCTCCAGCAAGCCCACAAAGGCTGCTCCTTCATGACCCCTGAGGAGCAGAGGAACCTGAAGGAGGTGTGTGGTGTGATTTTATACTCACCTGACAGGAGTCTCACTACAGTCCAAATGAGGACTGCACGGTTAATCGAATTATTATCCAAGCAAATGCAGAAGCTGCAAATCTCCAGATTAAAGAAAACATGTTCGACCCTCAAAAGGATCACAGCATCATTTTAATAGTTTTTTTTTTTTTTTTTTTTTTGGTCAAAATGAAAATTGTGATGCAAAACTGTTAATTCCCAGTAACCCTGAATCATATCACAATGTCTGTCAAAATAATTGCAACAGGATGTTTTTCCATATCCTGCAGCCCCAGTCCAGATATCAGCTTTACCGGGCTGATTACTCATTTGGAGGAGTAATTTGACATTTTGAGAAACATGCTTATTCAGACTTACCACTTCACTCTCTGTCTGTACAGTACATATGTACTTAAAACCAGCATCTGGTTAACTTAGCTTAGCATAAAGACCAGGAACTGGTTAATCCCTAGCATCTGGCTCTGTCCAAAGTGCAAGATGTAACTTTATTGGGCTTTAGAGGTGCTGGTAGATACATTTTTGTTACCTTTGGACAGAGCCAGGCTAGCTGTTTCCTGTTGCTGGCTACTGCTATATATACTGTACAGACATAGGTACAACAGCATCAACCTATATTAACTCTGGGCAAGTGTTTTTCCCAAGTATCCCCCACGTCAAAGCGGTTATCAACCTGCTCTGCCAACCCTGGCATTCAAAGAGAATTTATTAATAATAACAAATAATAACTAACTGACAGCTAGAACATTTATAGATAACATATTATACAATACAATGAGTCAGTCAAGACTATTACACTAGACTGTTGATATTAATAGATTTTAGCAATATAAAAACTCTTTAATCCTAAGAAGGTAACACTATGGTGGTGCCATTTGAAGACTGTGCTTCAGGAATAATGCAGAAGTGTGTGTGCAGTATTTTTTATGTGAGGCTGTGGTGAGGAAGTAAGCAGGGTCTGTAAATATAAAATATTTTTCTGTGTCTCCACCTCCTCCCACTGTACAAAAATTACGCCGAAATATGCCGGGATATGTTTCCGATATATGGCCGATGCCATCTTGTGCTAGTGCCGTTATTCGGAGCCGCAGTCTGCGCAGTAATTATCAGGGTTGGATGGTTCCCACCCGTACACAGGCCGATTCAACTTCAAGCAGGGCTCGGCTGTCAATCATGATGTGAAACCCCTTTTTTATAGCTTCAAATCAAGATGTTATGCCTTCACTATTGGGTGTACATGTATCATGTCGTTAGTTTTCATATATGACGATGGTATGGAGGCTGTATTTTAAATTTGTCTTTTAGTCTGACCTCAGAGACAAGTTGGGGTTGCTGGACGGGAAGATTGAGAAGACTGAGACCGTCATGCTTCAAATCAGTGACATGCAGAGCAAGCTGAAGGTAAGTTTGACCTATTCCATTTCCAGCTTTTCACAGAAATAGAAAACAAATAAATTAGCAATTCATTTACAAAGAAAAGTGTGATGGCACTTACATAATGTCTATTTCTCCCTGTATTTACTCTTTATCTATGGCTCCTCTCATGATCTCTGCCTAGGATGCAGCAACCAATAGGAAGACGGCATTTGCAGCTGTGTATCAGCAAATGCGGGATATGTTGGCCCAAGAAGAACACAAGGCCCAACATGATGTGGACAACGAGCTGGAGACTGCTCAGACGAAACTTCAGGACTTCATGAAGAGGTTCACTGAGAATTCTGAGAACATGAGAAAAGCCAGAGAAGATCTCAACAGTCTGCTGAATCAAACCCAAAGCCTGGCCTTTCTAAAGGTGGGATGAACATTGTCACAGAAAGATGAAGTACTGGAGGGTAAAAAAACTATGGTAAATTAGTGTTAAGTCATGTTATTGGGTGCATACTATGTTTCGGCCACCACAATTTCAATTAAAGCATATGTTTTGAATTTTAACTATAGCTGCAACAGCTGTTTTGAACATTCAAAACTGGCTGAAGTAATCAATTTAGTTTAATTTATTGCACAAAATTGCCAAACATTTACTGGTTCCAGCTTCTCAAAGGTGAGGATTCAGTGCGTTTCTTTGTGATATATGATTAAATATCTTTTGTGTTTTGGACCGTTGATCAAATAAAACAAGCAATCTGAATACATTAACACTGGCTGTTGGATATCACAGGTATTTGTCACTATTTTCCAATATTTTATTAACAAATGAATTAATTTGAGAATGTAAATTAATCAAGAATAAAAATAATTGTTACTCTAATATTGCTGACTTTTGCACCCTCCAGTGTTGCTATCACCAAAAAGAGAAGAATGCATGCTGTTACACCAATTACAGCCACGTCTTACATGTGTTGAATGAATTGGGGGAGAAAACACATCCCATTAATAAGTATTTTATTTTCTTTCACTTGTTTCTCACAGGCTTCATTTGACTTGCCTAGGGTTGTAAAGTTTGACCCTTACGCCCCTCGAGTCCACCTGGACTCCAAGAAGGTGATGGCATCTCAGGCCTTTGCTGCTGCCCTGAAGGAGCGTCTCACTGAGATCCTTACGCAGCCTGTTGAGGCCAGACTTCTGATGCTTAAACCAGGAGAACATACAGGTACATTTCTAGTTGGAAGTTTTATATTTGATAAGAAAATGCAATGGAGCCAGCATGGCTTTTAACAGTGGTTTCCAACCTGGGGGTCGGGACCAGCACTAAGGATGAGCTTCACGGGGGGGTTGCAGGCCTTCTTGATTTTAAGGCGTGTAAGAAAACATACACAGTAGGCCTATATCTCCACATTTTGGTTCAAGTAAAGTAAATTGTCTAATAGAACAATGGCCAGGCGGTGGGGATGAGAAAACATTGAATTTGTTACTAAAGAAGCCTGTAAAGTCTGTATGATTGTTTAAAAAATAAGAAAAAATGCATAACAAAATTGTATAAAATGTTTCCTTAACAGGAATAATCTCATAATTATTCCAAATACAAATTTTATACAAACTTCTTACAGTTACTGAGTTTACTATTTGGGTTAATTTTACAGCTTTTAATACAATATGAAATGCCCATACAATATGTCACTTAGTCTGGGTCGTGAGTTTCCTCAGTGATAGAAAAGAAAAAGGTTGTAAATGAAATCAAACGTTCACTTTATCGATGCTGTGTTTTCTTGCTGTGGACTAACTGTTTGAAATTCTGAGCAGATCAGATTCTTTCCCTTGTGTAATCATTGTACCTGGGATCTTCATTGGATCTTGCTGCCATTGTTGTGGGGCTGTGTGTGTGAGTGGCAAATATATAAATACAGTTCATTTACCATTCACAGATGAAAAAGCAGCTCCCGTCTCAGGAAATTCTGGATCTCAGTCGGAATCTGGTAGGTTCATCTCTATGAAGGTATTATTGTAGCAGAAAATCTAAATACAGTAGATCATGTACCTATAATAAAATATCTGCCCATCCAATGACAGAAAAATTTGTGGATTTTTGCTCGTCAGTATATGTGTGTGTGTGTGTAGGATTAGGAATTGTACAATTCAAAATTGAATCTCTTTACAATGTGATAAAAAAAAATGTCTTCTCACTTCAAATTCTCTGTTCCATAAATTCCAGAGCCGAAAGGACAGCCCAGCTCCCACAGTTTCGGTTGTCCACCTATGCAGCCATACTTCCAGCCAGTTCCTGTACCTGTTTATATGGAGCCACCTGGAGGCTGGAATCCATCCCATTATTCACAGGGCCAGTCACAAGGCTCTCATAGGGGCCCTCCATTTATGGCAGGACAAAAGCCATGTAAGTACGATATAAACGTACAATCACATTGTGATATTGATCACGACAGTATGATTAAGAAATTCCAGACAGTGATGTGATCCTGGGACACTGAGATGAAACAATTGGCTGACAGAAACAAACTGACTACACTAATTTTCACTGTGATTGTATCACTTTTCTATCGAGACCTACGGCATGAAAATAATTTGAAAGATGCCATAATCACACCAACATTTTCCGCATTTAATTCAATTTAGCATCGAATGACTTATACAAGAGGATAAGCACGATAGGGTTGCCGCTAACGAATCATTTCATTATCGATGATTCTGTTGATTGCTGATGAGCGTTGACCATTTACTTGATTAACAGATTATTAATTCATTGATTATCAGAATATTTGCCAATTAATTTAATAGTTGACCACTAATCAATGAATTGACTGATTGCTGCAGCTCTAAAGCACAAGTCCATTCCATTCATTCTGCTAACAACCAATCAGAAGCCCGAATGATGACAAACAAAATGCAATATAATGTAATACCTAACCTAAGTAGTTAAAGTTGCCGAATTCTCAAAATTTCTGATCCTGGGAAATTTCAAGGAAAAACCATTAAGAAAACCGTTTCTGGAAAACAGGATAAGAAATGTAAGAGGAGCCATACAGCCAAAAACAAAACTACAAGAATAATTGTTTGAATTGGGTTAGGACTTTTTTTCTAATGCCAGTCATTATCAGTCATCAATATTTACCAAGAAGGTAGTGTCCCAGTATTTACCATGAGATAAGATGTTTCATTATTTATTCCCGTGGAGGGGAAATTCAAATTTGGCACAGCAGCAAAGGGGAATGTAGTGCAAAGAGTAGAGAAAGAATAAAATACAATAAAAATGATAAAATATAATAGAGGTATAATCATTAGTGCTGGGCAACGATTACAATTTTTAATCACGATTAATTGCAGTTACGCAAAATTCAATAATAAATTAATAAGAAAATATTTGAAACTGTGTATAACTGTTGTATGTGCATGCATTTGTGCAAAAAAGACTTTGTGCTTAGCAGGTTAATAGTTAACAGTCTCAATCAGCGGAGGTGGGCTGCTTTAGTTTGTGGCTGAAAGTGCTCCTGAACTGCCACATGAAGGTAGCGGCCCAATGACCATGAAGTCCGAGGTTTTCCATGACAGTTGACTTCTGGTAGATAAACCCTTATAGGGTTCATTATCTGTGGGCAACATGATATAAGAGCAATTATTACACACAGTTGTGTAATGAATGAAGAGCTGCAGGTATGAGGGGAGGGCCACTTTTGAGGTGCAGTTGTTTTTACAGGAAATGTTAAATGAGTTACAAAGTGCTGTACATACAAAAAACAGAACCAAGAGTTAAAAGCAGTGAAAAGGTCATAAGGGGAGAGCAGCTTGGTGATATAAGAAGGTGCCAAACCAGAAAGGGCCTTTTGAAAATAATTATTTTTAAATCCATTTTAAAAAATGAGGGAGGCTAAAATAGCCGTGAATTGGTCCCATTGTTTGGAACCAGTTAAGAGCTGAGCTGCAGTTGTAGTAGACGAGACGTGATGAGATAAACACACGAACAACCTTCTCCAGATCAGTCACCCCCAAATGTTTTTTGGGGTTAAAAGATTGTCCATTTACCAAATTAGCTTTTCAATAGGATTTGGTTTCTTTGACAGATGGATTTAGCTTTAGTTTGCCTTTTATTACATAATGTAATGCATTGTTTAACCAATTGGAGCTTTCAAATGACCACGTTGTAGGTACATTCAGAAACTAGTAAAGTGCTTCCATACGATATCAATGTGTTTCAGCTCTATTTTTGACTGTGTATGGTTACATATTAGAAGGTGCACGCTATTTGGGTCAACTCGCTGAACAATAACAGTGTATTATGTCAGTGATCAGTATGTAACATTTTCTAATATGGGAACCTTTTGCAGTTCATACATGCTATATGTTTGCATTAAAGTAAAAGTTGAGTTGAGGCAGGAAGTGCAGTCTCATGATAATTGTCTGGGAGTGTGTCACTATGATCACATGATATCGTGATTGGATCAGTAAATGTGAAGATATTGATTATAGGAGCTATGAACAGCGTGTTTGACAAGTGTACATCTCGGCCAGTGGGTGCCACCAGATCGCTAAAGTCATAGTTGAAGTAGTCAAGATATTGATTGATCACCAATGCTATTCATAGAGCCACATTGCAACTCGAGAAAAAAAGCCATAAAAATGTTTTCCTTGTTTTGTCTTGTTGAGTAAAACTAATGTGTTTCTTGACTTTAAATGTGTGTTCTTTTTTTTCTTTTACAGACAAGAAAAGTGATACCAGTCACCACTCCTTCAACAGTATGTATTTCACCTTCATAATGTATTGCACAGTGAAATTTGTTTTTTTGGCTAGGCCCACTATTACCAGGCCAGGTTTTTTCCTCAGACTGTATTGATATAACAACATTTTAACCAGATATGGATTCGGCGTGGGGTTTTGGGTAAGGAACAGAGCTTTTTGTTTGTTTCCTAGAATTAAACCTTTTTAAAAGTTAATAAATATCTGTCAGACAACATTGAGCAGTTTCTCTGTTTTTTCCCCCTTGTTCTACATTTGTACAAGCTTTTGTGCTTATACATGAGTTTTTGAATAGAAGTGACTATAATGAGCTCCAGGTACTGTATGTGTGCAGGGCTGCTGTAGTGTAAGGTGTGGTTGTTTTAGTGTTGTTTGACTTCTGAATTACATAGAATGTCACGAGTTTAGCTTGGCCA
The DNA here is from genome assembly GCF_905237075.1 of Dicentrarchus labrax. Taxonomy (NCBI): domain Eukaryota; kingdom Metazoa; phylum Chordata; class Actinopteri; family Moronidae; genus Dicentrarchus; species Dicentrarchus labrax. The sequence continues at coordinate 10,272,562 of NW_026136721.1, forward strand.
GTAATTACTATATGTCACATGTGTAACAGCTGTCTGTCTGCAGCCTTCAGGACGACAGTGGACTCAAATTCACTGGCAACTTTCCAATAAAAACAACAGCTTCAACAACACCCTTCTCATAGGCCCGTAGTACCTGAATTACCTGTGTGCCAAGATGTTGGCAAACTCTGGAGGCTTTTGCAGAATTGCATTTGTAATTGCGACTTTGAGAGCAACTTCAGAAAATGCTGAGTAGTAACTACAAAATTCAGGAGTTTACACTGTTGTGCTTAAGCTTGTCAATTTGAGCACATGCCATTTTGAATAATTACAAAAATCAGCTTGGCAAGTGGCAAACTCTCACACTGGGCAAACTACTACTAAAGAAACCTTTTTGTATATTTTCTTAAGAACAAGACAGAAAGCCCCACACTGCTCCAGCATGGGATGGCCCCAAGAGAGACAATCCAGGAGGAAATAATCCAAGTGGAAAAGGACCTGGTGGCCCCAAGAGAGACAATCCAGGAGGAAATAATCCAAGTGGAAAAGGACCTGATGGCCCCAAGAGAGACAATCCCAGAAGCCATCCCCCATCTGGGAAATCTGCTAAATCCCACCCACGGCCGAATAAAAATAACTAGAGGCAGTTTACTTACTGAAGCCCTTTGTTCCTCTATGGCCATTGACAAATGTCCTCCACCTCACTTGGTGATTCTTGGTGAGCCCCCTTCCAGACATTTATGCCTGGACACCTCTTCTCCAGCTATTAAAATACTTTTAAGGCCCTGTCTGGTTTGGTACCTTCTTATATCTCTGAGCTGCTTGCGCCTAACTCTCTGCCAGTACTTCCTAAGTGATCGGTCCGGTACCACCATAGTGGCCATCAGTCCACATTTCTCCACCAGATGTTTAGTACTCTCCTGATTGAGGCAGATGTTAGTGAATGATTGGAGCCTGTTTGTTGTGTCTTTTGTGGTTCTCAATGCCTTAGATCCGTACAGCATCACCTGCTTTGCATTCTAGTTACTTGGGGATCTTCTGGAGTATGTTTAAAATCTACCTAGTCTTATTGATCCAGCTTGCTTAAAGATGTAGATCTGTTTGCTTGTGTATCCTAAAAATGTAGAGATTGAGTCAATCACATGATAAGGAATGGCATAATACTATTGCTTTGTAAGTCCTGAAATAAAGACTTTTGACATGATGATATATTTGTGTGAATGATCAAATGGGTGTGGTAGCAGTTGCCTGGAAATGAACACATTTCCTAGCAACTTGACTTATCAACATTTGTTAAATTGGTTACAGATGAACACATCCAAATGTAATGACGTCATAGTTTCATTGGCTGCTGGGATCTCTGAGCAGGGATAGCTGCAGGTTTTCTCCCTCAATTGATTAAAGTCATTTATAATATAACTTAATTAAAACACAGGAACACATGGCTTCTATATGAAAATATTTATGGGAATGTTTTCAAATTCAAAACATTGCTTCATTACATTCAATCCAAATCCATTTGTCACCTGTAGTAACAATTTCCGCAACAACCCTCTTGACTACCATTTTTGTCAATGGCTTAGTTTTACATGATTGTTACCAAAAGCTTATTTTCTCCCAGACACAGGTCCTTTGTATTTTCTCTTTAGCAGAGGCCGAATAAGGCTTCTTTTTAAGATCATATTGTAGTCAACCTTCAGTCAGCCTGTAGGGTTGGTTACTTTTACAGATATTTGACAGCAAAGAAGTAAGCCTATTCAAATATATATTAAGTAATAATGAAAGCATTTTGGTACACACAACATGGTGACATTTGCCTTGCTGAACTGAGTCTATATAAATACTGTTATATATCTGCCAAGACTGAACAATTAATAAAACAGCTGTGAATTGGGAGCATTCAAAACATCACAGTCATGTCCCTACAATCTTAACAGTAGAACAAGTAAAAGTCTTTAGCCACACTAGCAATCTTGTGAGGCGTAACAGCCATCATTACACACCAGGAAACACATTTGTTGGATGGTTTAAAATGGGAGAGAGCACTTTTCTACTGTTACATCCTAGGTCCAAATGAGAGCCCTCCACCAGAATTAGTTAATGCATTTCCCACAATTCTAAATGAAAAATTGCACATTTAGAACATTTTTGATGACTACATTGACATTTGTTTTGATATTTTCTGTTGTTTATAAGGGACCAACGCTGTTGGCAAAAGAGCTGTTCACTGCTCTGGGCAGCATGCATGGGAATGACTTACTAGAATTTTTATTGTTTTTTCCCCTGATGGTTTAGATTTGCAAAACTTTTGGCTGGTGGCATTTAAGAAAGAAAGTCTTTAAGAGGATCTGAAAAGTTCCAAAAGTTCCTGGACCAACGCACTGAACGAGGGTACTGGGCAAAACCAAGTGTAAAGTTGGGAGAGGGGAGTCACACTTCTGTTTTCAGACAAATGCACCTGGAGGACATATCTAACATATTTTACACTGCATGTTGCAGGGGACAGATGCTTATTTCTCAGCACTGGAGCCTGGGAACATAGTGTGATCCATTACACACATACACGCTATTTGACTGCAGCTTTAAGCTCTTACCTGATTCAAATTAATTGTACTTAACATGTTAGCATGTGCTGCCATATGTACATGCAAACTTAAGTGTCTGACAGTCACACATTTAACCTGTTGGTGGGGCTGAATAAATAGGATACACAAAATGATTAGGACTCTTCCCTGTGGACCATCAATGTGTGTAACAGACTGCACTACAGTTATTGAGGTATATAATTCGAAAACAGTGTTTTGAACTAGAGTCATGCTTCTAGTGTGGCTAAAAGCCTTCAAACAAACCCCAGTTACATTTCAGCAAATTCAACACAACACACACACACACACACAATTCTGGTAAACATGGATCAGGTAAAAGATCAAACAGGTGTCCTTGTGCAAGAAGAATTCACCAAACAAACAGAGTGATGAAACCATGAGGCTTGGTTCCCTGCCAAGGAGGTGCATATTCCAAAAGCATAGGCATCACACGGCTAAAAACGGATCCCTGTTCAGCCTTATGATCAACAAGTTGGCTCCGGGTTAAGCATAAACTAACACTGTAGGCTTTTCTTATATGGCTGTGAGCAACAGGCAATTTCTTTTTCTTTCTGCAATAAACAGGACCACCTCAAATGGTAAAAGGAATTTCCCTACGAGTAGGCTATTTGACAGACATAAGGACAAATGACCTCCTGCACACATTATGTTACACACATTATGAGTACTGAAAAGATGCAACCAATGAAAATCAACAGTTAGATCAACATCACCTGAACACAACACAGAAAAGTACATGCAAGTAACTCTGATGGTCTTAATATTAAACTGTAGAGATTAGTGTAAAGACCCTGGCTACAGAAAACACTGTCTTTAGTCTGCCACCTTGTGGTGACTATCTGGTAAAACATAAATTGATGAAATGCAAGAGGATGACTTGAGTAACATAAAATAACAACATAGGACAGCTTAATCTCATCAGCAGTTATCACAACCGGCAGCAACATCACGTTTCAACATCATGGTGTCATCTATGTCCTAAGCAGTGTAAGGTGTTTAGCAGTGTAAGTGCCAAAACAGTGCAGCACAATATATGTAAACAGGAGGAACTATGTAAAGAAGAGGACAAACGAAAGGTTTTACATGTAGGCAAAATGAAAATCCTTAACAACAGTTACTTGGCAGTACTTTCAAAGTAAACAAGTCAGGCTGTTTCCTGTAGCTCCTACAGGAAAGTTAAATATAGTTTCGAGACTGTATCTTAGTACAATCTAACAGTTTTGGCGAGCTACGTGAGACAGTGCATCATGAAGTAAGCAAACTAGCATCGACGTCCAGTGATTGACACATTTGATTGACACATTGCAGTTGTAACAGAGCCTTTGCTCCATTGAGATTCAGAGACCTTTTGGCCGTCACATATTTCAAAGCCTCATCATCAACAAATGCAGGAGATACTTAAAAACTATCAGCGTTTTGATGACGAGGAGCCTGAAAGGGGAATTTAACAGATATTGTGTACAGTTTCACATTTCACCCACCATCTGTACAACACTCATCTTTTGCAGAAAATGCGTTTGCTGTTTGTGCTCTTATTGGAGTAAAAAAAAAATCACTAATGGGCCAAAAAGCTTTGCATGTACCGTCAGCCATTCATTGTGACAGCACTGTATTACTACTTTATCACCTGCTGTTGACGGAGACATGGCTTTGAGGGCATTTGGTCAACTGAACCTGGGCAACTTCTTAAAAATGGCTCACTGATACCTGCAGGGCTGACTGGGCATTCAATTGAAAATACAGTATAATAAATACAGTATAGTCGACTATTAGATATCTATGGCACAAGGGATCAGTGCAAATAAACAGCCATCTTTCTCCGAAACATTCACCTCCTCCTGACTGTCCCACCTGTGGAGGGGGAACTGCCTGAGCTCTGGGTTACAATGTATGGGGAGTGTGGAAATAAAACAGCGAAAAACAAATCACGCCAGCCCCATTCCAAATGGACCTTTCTAACCGCTGTGAGCTCCCTGAAAACATATGAAAGGATTACACAGGAAATGTATGACACCTATTCTGATCGACATGATTTGAGGATAGAGTGTGTTCAAAGATCATTGAGGAGGGGCGAGTAAGTGCCAATGCAAATGAGGGACTCACAGAAACTGGGTTGCAGAAAGAAGACAGACACTAAGACAAGAAGAGCTTTAGATCACGTGATGTTTGGGGTGGGTCATGCACGAGCGGAGGCCGGCCCTGCAGGCCTGGGTGAGTCGTGAGGGGTGGGGCTCTCCGTCTCAGAGGCGCTGGATTCGTCGTCATCATCGTCCGTCTGCTCGCTGCTGTGGTACAGCATGAGGGCCTGGGTCTTATGGGTGATTGTGATGGTGCAGGGACCCTGGGCCCACGGCTCTCCGTCCACCTGCATGGGCATCTTGGAGCTCTTGAGAACCAGCTGGAGAGGGGAAAATAACAGCCGATGCTTGAATATGAGCAGGGGATATTTGTCTCTAATGGCGGTTACCACCACATCTGGTGCTCACTGAGGATGCTGTGTCCAGCCTTACTGCTCAGCTGCCATGAACCACATGAGAAAAGCTCTGAGGTGAGCAGCTAACCTTTTGGCTTAGGCTGCCCTCAGTTTTGTCTTTCAAGCTACAAACTGCCATAAAACTGTATGTAGAACTGGGGCTGCAGGTAGCCAGACAACAAACTCTGAAGACACTTCTTGATGCTAAAAAAACAACATCTTGGAAAGCTTTGGACATAAATCAAAGGCAAGGCAGTAAAGGACAGGTGCTCTTGATAAGAACATTCATTTTTGGTTGTCAGGTCTCTATCAATGAAATTAAATAATATCATTTTCAGTGAGTTCTGGCCATTAGTTACACAGCCAGTATTATAGAAGCTTAAACACCAATGTAATCATAATGTGTTATTTGCCAACAAAAAGTTTTCATTTTCTTTTTTAACCCTTGACTGTGTGTTCCCATACTTGTGATATTAAACCTGCACCCTTGGTTAGCAGCAATTACATCACATTATAATGTAAGGTATTCAAATACCAGTAAAATGAGCTTCTCCATCTTTCCCTTCCTGTGGTTGTCATGGTCTACCCATGCAGGTGCACAACAGTCCCAGCCATCCTCTCTCTCCCTCTTGTTTACAGTGAAAATAATGGAGGTGTTCGAAATGTTTGAAAGCACTTGTAAATCTCCGTAGGACTTTTTTCATTTTGACCTTGAAATACATCGGTAGCTGTTTTAGAGTGTTTCTAATGAGTGGTTAATGGTGGATTTGGTGTTAAAACAAGCAAAGACTATGAGCACAGGCAGGAGCCCAGTAGCAAATGCTTAATCAGATTAGTCTAAATAAAATTTGATTCTCAAGTGCTGTGATGAGGCAAATGGCAGCGAAAACTAATCTGGCTCCCTCATTGTCTCTCTCCATACCCACTTAATGAGGTAAACAGGAAGCACTGTAGCAGAACCGTGTGTGTGTGTGTGTGTGTGTGTGTGTGTGTGTGTGTGTGTGTGTGTGTGTGTGTGTGTGTGTGTGTGTGTGTGTGTGTGTGTGTTATTGCCTCACCCGGACAGTGTGGGCCTGACCCAGCCGCACAGGGTTGGCCAGCTTGACCTGGATCTGAGCACAGTGGAAGGAGCCAAACACACCCACCACCTCCAGCAGACCATCATCCAGCCTGCAGGGAGAGACAGGAAACAGCACTGCTGCTTACTGTTAGTTGCTATGGTAACCTGGAGCCCTTGGTATTAACACTTCAGTAAGAATACCAGTGCATAAAAAACAACAAGAGATCAATTCTGCTTATTTCTGATGGGCATTCGGCATTTTTATGACTAACTGATTTGTGGATGCTCTCTTACCGTGTGGGGGGGCAGGGTTCATCCCCCATACCCTCCCAGAGTCTGCAGCCTCCGCCCCAGTAGCCAATATTGCAAACTATGATGCCCTCCAGACTGGGCAGCGCCACCCTCTCCCCATCCAACTCCAGCTGCAGTAGGAGCGCACAGAGAGACAGAGACCGTATAGACAATCAGTTTCCCTCTTTCCTCCTCTGCCCTGGCGACAGTCTCACAGGAAGTGCTTCAACTTGGTCTTGCAGTGTTCGACGTAAATGCGCACTTTGACAAAAAAAAGCTAATTCATCCTCTGCTTTTTTTTACAGGCTTACGATCAGTACAACAATATAGATTTTTCAAATGTGAAACTATCTAGAGAATAGAGCTCAACCCGTGCTGAACTTATGAGGCTGATGCCAATAATCTGTTTGTTTGGTTAATAAAGAGTGACCGAAGGATAACTAAATATAAAAAACTCCAAACAGTACAGACTATATGGTAGTATTGTGTGGTGTAGGTGTGGTGTTGTTAGCTTAGCTTAGCATAAAGACCATAAGCGAGAGGAAATGGCTAACCTGGCTCTCACCAAAGTACAAAAGTACTTCTACCAGTGGTCAGTTTAATTTTTACACAAACACAAACAGAAAAGTTGTGGTTTTATGGGGAATGGTAGGTGTCTTTTCTCAACTTTAGCAAGAGCTAGGCTAACTGCTACCACCACTGCTTCCGGGCCTTCATCCTAACTCTTGCCCAACAAATTACAGATACAACAGTTTACATACATACAGGTCCATTAAAGAAACTCAAAGTAAAATAACCATTTTCATCCACCACAAAAAGGTCCCCGTCATTCACAAGCATCCCAGATGGAATATTAAAAAAATAAATAATAATAATGAATAAATAAATAAATAAATAAAAAACTATTGTTTATTTAGCCATGTTTAAGCAGTGGCAGCTTGGTAAGATGTGGAATTTAGGGCATAAGTCTAGGAATATTACAAATAGTGAAATCTTTGGATTCTCTTTATGAACTGCATAAGGGAGGACAGAATAAACATTAAGCTTCATTACATGAACAAGGCTACTGTACCTCAATCTTCTTATCCAGATCCTTACATTCCTGCACTAAACAATCTTTGGTGCCATACAGGAAATAAACAGCCTGCAGAAAAAAAACAGGAAAGTAGGCTTTAATACAAAGCTTTCTCTATTGTTTCTGACAATAAGGACACAGACAGCCAGCATATTCAGGGGCACTAAGTATTAATATATCAAATCCAAATTCAGTAAATATTTGCACATGATTTATGCATTCAGATGCAGCGGCTCTGACCTTGTTGATGATACGGCTGGAGAAGAAGGAGGGTGTTTTCTCGCGGTGTGTGTGGAAGCTGAGCGCCATCAGAGCGTCGGGCCCCACAGAGAAGTAATTATTCATGGACAGAACCTGAGGAGGCACCCAGCGTGTGTTTTATATGTATTTTTATCAAATGTATTAATACACAAGACACAAAGCCTGAATAACAACATATCTGCAACTAGAGATACAACTTCATATTCATAAAAAAGAATTTAACACCGGAGATCACACTCACCTTTGGTTTACGAAAGTAGAGGCCTTTTGAAGCCACCTGCACCTTCCATCTGAAAGTGATTGTGTAGGTAATTAGCAGGAAGAGAAGAAACACACAGAGGGCAATAAATAGGATTTTAGAAATACAGACAACATGAGTCTGCCCAGATGCAACCCTTCTGCTCAGAACAGCAAAAAGAAAGCAGATAGAATTTTTGATTTTTTGTATTCTTAATTTTACTAATTTAACGGTTTGATTATATTTTCAATAAATTATATTTCCCTTGGTCTAAATGCAGATCTAAATCGCTCTCCACGCTGACATGAAAACAATTCTGATGGAGAAATATTGAATCCTTTATTGAATGCTTTACTGTTGGCTTAAACGTAGTAAAATCTGTGACATCCGTGTCATAAATGTTGGCTGCAACCCTGAACACAAATTGTATTAACATACACAGATTTAAGTTCCTCCAACTCCAGTTTAAGACTTGTTGAGACGTTTGAATGCCAGATATTTCATCACAAAAAAACTTCTAAAGCTGCTGACATATCAAAAGAGCTCCCATAGCTTCTAGACAGAAGAACATAGCATAATAAAACACATAGTATTAGACTAATAAAACAAGCAGCTTATAAGATGATGAGATGATATCATACTGTGGAAGACTTGTTTCCGAAGCACAGACTGAAACTAGTATTAGAGTCCCACCTGTCCATTTTGACCACCTCTGCATCAAGGACGTTACGGAGAACCTGTTCCACAGGGATCTCGCCAGCATACCCGGCACCCCAGCCTAAAGTGTTGGAAAGGTCATTTCCTGTCCCCAGGGGCAGGATGGTCACCCTTGGCATAAACTGGTCTTGGCCCTGACACAGGAAAATGTAAGAGCAGCAGGCGTGTTACTGACTTGGCACAGAGAAGTGGTAGAACACAGGCAGAGACAATGACACACTGCAACGCTTAGATAAAGATAAAATGTAATGAAACCTTCAGCTTCATAGTATCGATGGCATCCAGCACCCAGCCCACTGTGCCGTCACCCCCACACACCAGCACCCGCACACTGCCGGGGGGCAGCAGGGTGCACAGCTGGAGGGCTTTGGAGGGCGTCAGCTCAGACAGGTCAAACACCTGGAGGAATGATGGGAGAAAGGGCTTAAGTCATGTTTGCGCAGGAAATACAATCTGGAATTGTCTGATTTAATTTGCCTCATTGCCTCCTGAAATGTTTCAATCCTGGTTCTTTGTAACTTTGTTTTAAAAGGTGCTATACAAATAAAATCATCTATTATTATAGATATAAAGTAAGAGAAGCTCCAGACTGACCTGCACTGGGTTCAGAAGGGTGCGAAATTCTCCCAGCAAAACCTCCCCCATGTTGTTTCCGCTACGTGTGTTAGCCAAGACCAAAACTGGAGTCCAGCCACTGCCACAGGACGACGCCAGCTACAGAAACACACACAACATTGCTTAAAACAGTCCTGGGACAGCATGTAAAAAAAAAAAAAAAAACACACTAGGAGTCCACTGTGGCTCCAAACAACGCGGTCATATCTCCAGCACCTTGCTGTACTCGTCTGGGTGCCTGCGACGGAGCTTGTTGACCCGGTAGAGGTAGTGAGGAGGGATAATGAGGCTGTGGAACTCGCCCAGGTCACACTGGTCTGCGTCCGGCAGGCTGTCCATGCAGTCGTCGTGCACTGTGGCCTGACACCACACACACCTGCAGGAGAGACACAAACCTATAAATGAGAAAATACACAAAAGCAATTCCTGCAGAAGGGAGCAAGACCCCCGAGTCTTTACTGGCTGCAGTGGTGCCTGTCTGTCAGTCTCTGACACTGACCTGTGACCTGTATAGCGGTCATCCTTAGCATCAGCAGATCAATTCATCTGACAATATGAAATAAGGCCAGTACAGAGAGCAGCAGCAGTCCATTAGTGCAAATTAAAGGCAGATTAACATAAAATGACGTTGTATCCCATTATGATATGACAACCTTGGAGGGTTGGAGTGTGAAGCATGCTGGGATCATGCTTTTCCTTTCATATTTTACAAGTATGTCAGTGTGTAGGCAAGGAGCTCTTCACGGGTGCAAAAAGAGCAAACGCGTGTGTTCTGCGCAGATACGCAGCTGCAGATGTGCAGCACACACATTAAACTGCAACCTGTAGCACTACCTACGCTCACCTGAAGTCGCAGAGCTTCGGCTGGGTCCCACACTGCTGTTTGCATACTGCACAGTAGCTGGCGAGGGGGACATTTCCGCGGACCCAGCGGTGCTCCATGGCTCCGCCGGGACTCGAGGGGGCCATGATCTCCTTGCAGGTCAGGCTCCGGTCGGCCCGGCGCAGGCACTGCTCGTCGGCGCACACGCCGCAGCAGTCGCAGAAAGCCCCTTGGAGGATGTGCTGGGAGCAGACGCAGCAGTAGGTGGGCTTGTTGAACAGGTCCGTGTAGTGCCAGCCGTGCTTGCTCTTGCGAAAGAAATCCTTCATGTGCGTTTTCCGCTTGGAGCGCTGGGCGCTGCACCACAGTGTGATGATGACCGGGACGATGACGGCCAGAGAGGTCCAGAACAGGAGGGTCCACTCCTCCCGGGAGCCGCAGTCGTCCTGCACCTCGTCCCCCTCCTTGTACATCGCTGCTGGACGCTAGGGCGAGCGATGGGTGATGCTAATGAGCGGAAACCAGTACAGAGGAGGACCGAGGAAACAACGCTGACGGTAGACTGGACGCACAACACGTTCTCCCTGCGACACTCATGTTCACGGACACCAGCCGCATGCTGGCACTAATTCCAGCTGAAATCTAAACATTTTTCTGTCCGACTAGCTGTAAACATGAAGACAACGATGTGACGTTGAGCCAATGAGCTACCTCGCTACCTTAGCTTCGCCAGAGAGTGTGGAAATGTCAAGATAACTCCGTTCACCAACAGGGGATCGTACATGCGTACAACTGTGAGCCATAGTGCGTTCAGTATGCAGCCAGTGGTGGAACAAGTGTTTACTTCCTTTTAATCTCTTTACCTCAACATCCCCTCCAGACACGTATTAAGACACACAAATAATCTGCTTGGAACAATTATAAAGTCTGATTTGTTTTTTCCTGAATGTGCAAATATTTATTTCTAACGTTTCCCTGCTGGACACAAGATGTCTCCTCCTTCACTGTAAAGTCCATTCTCAGTGGATGTGCACTGGTGGCTTCAAGTTTCTACATCACACTGTACAGGTTGCATAGTGGACCAGGACTGACTACCAAAGTATTTGTGGTGTCACAAATCCTGCTCGTTGGCCCTACCCGTTAAAAATCTGATGTTCACTGAGCTCAGAGAAACTTTCCACTTTCAGCAGGTGAACATGATTCTAGTGTCAAACTGCACACTGTAGGAACAAGAAGAAAAACATATGAGTGGAAGGGGACTTTAAATATAAGAATTAGCAATACCACTCTAAGAAACTACTCCATTGCAAGTTAAAGTCCAGCATCAGAAATGATAGCAGTAAAATGTACTTCGAGTATAGAAAGTATGTTTTGCAGAAGCATCTATATCAGTGGTGGAGGAAATACTCTTACTCTTTTTTACTTAAGTAAAAGTACAAAAGTATTTTACCGAAAGCAAAAGTACTCAGTCTGCAGACAGATCGTCCCTTGTGACTGATTTATTTTTATTATTATTATTATTATTATTATTATTATTATTATTATTATTATTATTTCACTCTGAAATTACCTCAAAATTGTACTTAAGTAGGTTATGGTTTCCACCAGTGGTACAGTGGCCAAGTGCACTTATACCTCCTCAAAGTCATTTCTTTAACGTTACAGTTGGTGGTGACAAATGTTTTTTATATGTTAGTGAACGTTATCAGGCACAGGCTACTGTAGTCTGTGTAACACACCTGGTTATTTCCTGTTTGCTGGGCGCTATTTAAGCGAACAGGGAAAATAACACACAGCATCATCTCACTGTTTCTATCATCTCTGATTCTGAGCTCTGACGGGAATGCTGCTGCTCCCCAGTACGCATGCGCTCTGCGCTCCATCGTGAGCTGGGTGCGTGTCAGATAATCACATTGAGGGAACAGAAGCTTTCTCTGCCCCAGGAATTAATCAAAACAACATTATCACTAAAGTGCGCACGGTACGGGAGGCACATGGGTAATGCACAGGCGGGGCTGCGAGAAACGGAAACGGAAAGAATGACGCACAATGACGTCTCCATCAGACGTCACTGGCAGTGCTCCAATCCAGCATTAAAGTAAATACAAAAAACATAAAAACAATATAGGGTGATATTTAGGCAGGTAAGTTATTAAAAACAATGAGACACAAATAAATACGATTTAAAATAAATGTGGTAAATGAGATCCTAAACGCTGTGAGCTGTCATGAACAGGAACCATGGTCAGATTAACCCACGGAGGTCGGAGGCAAATAATTTGCCATACCTTTACCACACCTCTCTGTGCAGTGTGTATGTACCCTGATGCCTTCAAGCTCCTTTGAATTCCAGTGCAGCCGGTAGTACTATTAGTTTGATTGAACGCAACTTTATTAAAACGTTATAAAGTGTTATAAAGTGAAATAATAACGCTCTGAAAACTACAACTTCACACAGGCTCCCTCTGCAGCACGGACACAAAACTTGGTAATAATGGGGCCTTTGTAGTTGACTTTAGAAGGGCAAATCCCCAAGAAATTTGCATAGATAGATAGATAGATAGAGAGAGAGAGAGAGAGAGAGAGAGATGTGCTTGCATTGCCATCTAGTGGACAGCCTCCACCTTGCCTCTATGGAGCGCCTACAGTAGAAGCTTTTAATTGTTCCTCCACAGTAATTATGCAACTTTAGAGGTGTAATATAAGGAGATATACATTATATGTCTATGTAAGTAAATATATCAGACAAAGTTACAAAGAAGTAATTGATTTGTTTTGAATATCTCCTTGGTAACATGAGCAGGTATGTGACAGTTATGTGGGTGACGTACAGGAGGAGGAGAATTTTCCCCCTTCACCCCCTCTGGACTCTGGTCAGGACCTCAGAGCAGAGGAAGCTCAGTCAGGAAAAAAGTGACGAAGATGAAGAAGCTTGTGGTGTTCTTGCTCTGCCTGGTCCTGCTGGCCATCTACACAGGTAGGTTTCCATTAAAGGAATACCTTTTTATCTGTGGATTTAGGTTGTAAAAGTCAGATGAGGACATGGTGGAATAATGAAGATTTAGGATTGAGGATAGGTTTGCATGAACTTTGTGTGTCTTTCTTTTTTTGCATGACTACATTTAGATAATGAATCAAAAAAAGGAAGTGGTGTGTCATTATTATTTTGGTTGCATCCTTGCAACTGTTGTTTTGCACCATTATTGCATGTTCCAGCCATTGCATTTCCATGTACAGTTGATTTAATTTCAGCATGCAATGTTGCTCCATTTTTTCCTGAAAATTAACAAATCCGTCATTCTTAATGAGATAGTTGGAGAATGTGTGTGAGAGTTTTGCCACGTTGCTGTGAGGGCCCATGCAGCAGCAGCAGCAGCAGCAGCAGCAGCAGCAGCAGCTCTGGCCTTGTGTTGACAGAGCTGGGTTCATTCACAGCAGCTCCCTCTGGCAGGAGAGGAAGAGAGAGAGAGCCAGCCTGGCTGCCTGCTGGGGTCACGTGCTGTATGGGCCGGGCTCCCTGGGGAGGGAGGAGGATGAATGGGCACTTTGTTACCTTCCACCAAATAGGCTGCCTCCCAATACAGGCCTGGGTTAGAGAGAGGGAGATGGAGAGAGAGAGAGCGTGTGTGTGTGAGCAGCTCCCCTGGGGCTCGCGTTGGCGAATAAACAGCCTCACATGGACTAGCTAAACAGATCAGGTCAGCCACAGCTCAGCAGCAGCAGATAGTGGTGAGAGGTTTATTCATGGGTCTGAACACAGCTTGCAGTGAGAGGAATGCTGTCCTGATTAGCCAATGTCCAGCCAGCAAGAAAACAGCTGTTATGTTCATAGAAAAACAACAAAATAACTCAGGCAGAGGTTAGACTCAGAGCAGACAGCCTCAGTTCCCGAGTCTCTTGGAAAGAGGAAGCAACAATAGAGGAAACTGCAAACACACATCTACAAGACTGGAACAAAATCACAATTTCGCTCTTTTATCCCTTTTTGTGCAGTTGATCGGCTTTATTGAATTCTTTCTAGGAAGAATTGTATGTGTGAATCACAAGATGGTCGAGTAAACATTTAACTCAAACTCTTATCTCTCTCTCTCTCTCTCTCTCTCTCTCTCAGATGCCAATCCTATCATCAAGGAGAGCGTCGCTAAGCAGCTGCTCCGCACCAAGAGGCAGGATCGACCAGTGAAGCCCGGCCACCCTGATGAGCCAATGAGGGTAAGGTTCATCCAGAGCAAAGAGCACAGAAACATTATAGAAACAGACTATTGACTATTGATCAGCCTGTGTTCTACATCTGTGTGGGTTATTTGAACTTTCCTATTCAGCATTTACAAGCACTGCATAAACAATACATTACAACACACTGTAGTGTAGCTGTAAACAAGTATAAAGACATTTAGTGTTTATTAATGTTTTTGTCCACAATGCTTGATAATAATACACACTAAATAATGAATACACTGTGTTTATGAAGCCTTTATTAAGTGTTTATACAGATGCAGGTGGGTTTTAAACTGTTTTTAATTAAATTCCAAACTCATGAACACATATCTTTATATATGATAGCAACTATATTATATCACGTTATGTCATTAAGCATTCATTATCTGTTTATAATGAATTATGGGGAATTGTAGTTGTTTACAGATGCTTTAATAAATATTTCAAAATGTGTTATAAACATTCATTATGTGTGTATGTTCTATTGCTTATAAATGCTAAATGGGTGGTTGTGAGTATTTTATAGGTTGTTTTATAGGTTTATATATTATATATTATATTATATATATATATTTATATATTTACACACTACATCAGTAGCTATCTTTTAAAAACATAATGTTTCATAATTGTGTTAATTATTAATTTGCTTTTTAAAAATCTTGAAACATAAATCAGAAAGACAATTAAAGCCAGTTATAAATAAACAAATAAATACAAAAAATTAGATATAACTTAACATAATTTATAATTTCAATTTTAATTTAAAATCAATTAGAGGTCTATCATGCAGGCATTGTGGAGGGAATTTTAGCTGAGCACATATTCACCACAAAGCTTCAGAATGCTCTTCAAATGATTGGAACAAAAGCTTTTTTTTAAATAGATCGAATCTGATCCTCTGAACAAATCTGTCTTTGCGATCACAATCTGAATCACTTAATGTAATCACTGTACATCTTAAGCCCTTGGCACTGTGCTTCACTGTACAACTATTGTGACCTGGTAAGAACTGAAGCAGCGGTATTTGTACACTCATCTCTCCCCGTGCATTTGTGCATTGTGATGCTTTGAATGCGTCCATTCATCATTGTACGTCCAAGCATGTTTCCATCTGTTTAGCTCTACTCATCTCTGTAATTTCACTTTGCGCTGTCAATTGCTGTTATGGTATAATGCAAACATTCAAAGCAGAGGACAAAATAGTTCTGAGTCAGCACTGTGGCAAGGTGATTCCCCCCTCATTCAGGTTCATATGTGGCAAACCAGATCTACATTTATCAACTTTCTTGTGTTGTCACTTTATTTTCCTCTGTCCGTACCCTCAGGAGCACCTGCTCCACATGCAGGTTCTGGACCAGAGGGCCCAGGAGACCAACCTGGAGCACTGGCTGAACCCCCACTGCTACCCTCGCTGTGACAGGAACTATGGATACCCTGTCTGATGATGGCGATGATTGAGGTCACCCTCAAGTTTTAACTTTCACTTCAAACCCCAAATGCACACTGCATGAATGCAACACCTTGCACATATAGCAGCTACATAATCAGTAACACAGGCCCTAATCCTTACACACACATTTGGAATGACATTCAAAAAGACTCAAGCAACCCCTGCTTCAAGGCTGTACTTTCTTCTGTGCTGTCAATTTCTCATGGCCATTGTGTTATATCTCTTCCTGTTTTTTGTGATTTTATCTCGACTGCTTGGCACAGCAGGAAACCTCAGAAACCTGTAAGACAGTTTCAGAGCCAGGCTCATATCGTGTATTTTTTAATATTGTTAGATATCTTGTTTAAATCCTTTCAAAGTCAAACCGGTTTATAAACAACAGTATTTCCTTGTTAACAGATATCCACAGTATATGTAATTCCTAACTTTAGGGTAGCTCTGTTACACACTTGAAAATTTTGTGAAAATTATTTCACAAGTTTTTGGTTACGTAGAAAAAAAAACTCTAGCAAAGGGACTTCGAAACTTGACAAGAAAACCTAAATATTTAAATATTCTTCAGTCTTGCCTTATGGAACAGCATAAATTAATACATTCCAGAGACCCCCAATAAACATTCACACATTGATGTCATCAGACTAGAAATGTGCTACATGTGTAATATAATCAGACCTGATCATTTTTCTAATGTTTGAACTGTTCTTTACATTGTTTCCTTTTTCTTTTTGTTTCTTCACAGTAAAGGCCCAGGAGAGACAGAGTGGACTCAACAGTGGCAGCAATGAAAAACTCCTCTCTCTCTCCTTTTCCAAAAATATGACTATGTGAAGATAATAAACAGTGCATATAATCTCTCTGTATCCCAGCTGTGTAGTTTAATGTTATCAGTAGCTTCTACATTTATTTTCTTAATTGTGTATCATGTATCATCACAATAAAATATACAAATACAAATAAATGCATGAGTGCCTAAGGGTAAAAAAGGTTGTGTTATTATTATTATTAATATTATAATTAGGCATATTATTATTAGTATTAGTATGAGAGGAGGGCGAGTGATGGGTCTTGTTATATTGCCCTGAGGAGGATGCGTCCTGCTCTGTGGCTCTGCAGTGCCCGCATCATCCGAAGGAGGACTTTATATATTCGCAGAATGATGTGTGGATCAGTTGGCACTCAGATGAGCGAACATGTCCATTTTGTGCCTCTAAATTCGGTTTGGTTTGTCGCTTTCTGAGACCTTCTAGAAGAGACCTGGATCAGGTGTGGATTCAAAGGTACAGTAAACTATTTATTTCGTTTATGTCATTTGGAACTCTGCAGAAAAAAGTGATTGTTTGGAGGTTAATGGTCGTGTGCATGTGAGGTTTGTCGTATATAGAAGCCTATTAGACGCATATAGGTAGGCCTGTGTCACGGATAAGAAGGGCAGTGTCGCGCCTCCAAAGAGCGGCGGAAAGTAGGTCCATGAGCAGGCTGCAAGCTCAGGCCTGTCTGAAGAGCCGATTAGAAAAACTGACTTCTTAAACCTTTTCTGAAATATGTATTTTAAAAAACCCACCCGCAAACTAGCTGAGGCTATAAATGCTTTGGTTCATGCTATATATTGTTCCTATAGAAATACACAATAAACATTAATACAATTGCCGCTTATTCTAAGATTATAGAAAGTGATTTTAAAAATATCTATTGAAATAAATAGAATATAGCAGTCGGGGCCTATGAGAATGAGTTGTGGATTTTTTTATTTTTCTAATTTATTCAATTGACTGAATTTAAAGTGGCTTATAAAGATCTGAGATACACGCCGCATGTATTACAATCCAATATTCACAGCGGGTTTAGAGTGGGTTTACGGACTGCTGTGTGCACAAGGGAAAATCTGACTGTGAGCAGAAATGAATGCAGGCCTGCTGTTAAAGATGTTAAAACTCACTGGGTTACAGCCAACCATGAGGCCTTCACTTCCCTCTGTCTGGAACCATAGCCACTGTTTCTTTGGAGGAGTTTAAAATAGCGCATTTTTTCATATATTTCCCAGTGACCTCTAAAGAAATTGAGGCCATTAAAAATATATAAGAAAGAAGAAAATAACCCCCAGGATTTAAACGGTGCGTTGGTGCGCTAATTGCGTAACAAAAATCCATTATTTCATCCAAGAGTGTATGCGTTGCGTTCAGAGGTCATTTAAAGCGGGCCGACAGCGCTGCAATAACGCCTGACAACCAAACACAATAATTAAACACAACGAAATGAGAAAATTCAAAGGATTTATTGAAAAGCGTCTATAAAGCAATTTGACACCAACTCTGTAATTATTACATTAAAGCTTCATGAACGTTTTCTATGAAAATGTAAAATATACTATGTTAATGGAAAACGTTATATGAACATAAGTTTGTCCGTGTTGAATTTATTCATTTATCTTACAATTAGAAATGTTAGAGACATTACAAACTCCCGAGACAGCCTCGGTCTTTGAACACAACACAAACGGATTATTTCTTAATACTTTTGAATTCAAAGTGCTTGAGTCAATTTTTAAATATTAACCCTGCTGAATTCGACAGGGTATATTCAGTCTAATCAGTTCAAATTATAGAGAAATATTCAATCTGTGGACTTAATTTAATATCTAAGCCTCACCTTGCTTCTCATAATTTGCTAGCATGAGCTCAGGCTGGAAGATATGAGTGAAAAAATACATTCTAGTTAGTTACAGTTGCAAAATAGTAAACTCTGTACAGAAAGTAGCCAGCTGCTGCAAAGGAAACATGCAACGCACTTCATGTTTAACCAATGCAGGGTGTGAAATGGACTTCATTTGATTTGGTCAATACATTAAACAGATGTCCAACTTTATAATATATACACACACATATATGCACATTATGTAATTTGCTTTTATACATTACATACAAAAACTGCTTTGCCTAGTAATCACACTGTGTCCTATAAACCTCAGAATGATTCTGATGCAAGTCAGAGAAAGCAAAGCGCGGCATAAAGAATCAGTCAAGCAATCATCTTTTGTCTTTGAAGAAGCCTTTAGAGGTGCTGCTCTCCTTGATGGTGACTGTCAGGAAGTTGGTGGTGACGTCTGTAACAAGGACCTTTTCCACGTTGCCCAGAGAGGGCCTCCACGTCACTTCATCCAAGTCGTTGTCGAGCCTGGTCGGGGACGGCCTGTCCAAGAAGTAAGGCTTTTCCATCTGTGGGAGCTCGGCAGGGCGACCCTGGCTCTGGCTCATTTTGGACTGGTGCTTGAAGTGTGGAGGAGCCAGGTAGCTGGAGCTGTCCTTAGTCCTGTGTGTGTCCATGTCTGTTCTGTGTGGGTGCAGGCCGCGGTCTGAGTAGAACTGCTTGTAGGAGCTTCCGCTGGAGATTCCCCGGTTGTGCGTGTGGTGATGATGGTGGTGGTGGTGATGGTGGTGTTTATGACTGTGGCCGTGGTTCTCTGGATGTCTGTGGGCCACTTTGACCAGCCTCATCTCCCCACCCCCCTGGAGCTTAGCCAGTTTGTGAGGGATGTGGCTCAACTCCTCTGCTCTCCTCTTGTGTGGCTCAGAGACAGCGGGGCCGCAGCTGCTGTCCTTGAAGCGGGGCTTAGGCTTCGGGCCTCTTTTTTTGGGTATGTGGATGAGTCCATCTGGACCGGTTTGCTGAAGGGAAGGCTGCTGGTGCTCACGGGCGCTCAGTTCTGCTGGTCGGATGCGTACGCTTTCTCCTCGGTTGACTGTGCTGGGTGGGAAGATGGTGGGAACAACGGCTCTCAGGCCCTCTCTGGCCCTGGGGGTGACAACCGGCTCTGGAGTTGGGTAAGTGATGTGCATCCCTCGGACTGCCTCACTCCTGAACTCATAGGACTTGGCTTTGACTTTAGCCTGAGCCTATTAGAAGGTAAGAGAATAGGAGGGAAATTATTATTTGAAAAATATACAAAAAAAATAATAAGAGAAGTGCAGTTATTTATTTCTTCTTCGCAATAACAGGCCTTTTTCACAGGAGGAATTTTCACTTTTCATAGTGGAAGAGCATGCATAAAACCAAGCAGCTAAACTCAATTCATTCATCATTCATTTTATTATTCACACATGTGCTTTTCCCACAGCAACATGTCAAAATATCTTCCTCGAAAGAGCCTATTGACTATTTCAGTTACTGTCCCGGCTATCACACTCCATGTGTCTAACATTTTAAAATGGGAAAAATAAGAGTGGCAGACACACAAACAGGCTACAGCAGCAGCAAGGCCACCGTAGCCCATTTCTAACAACAGCCCTGTCAACAGCGACTCTGGTATTTAGTTCAAGATAAACTGTCGGTCATTAAGCAATTTTCACGGTTCGTTGTCCTGAAAAGCTGAAACCTCTTGCTGACTGCATCAGGCTTTACTCCACTCAATTCATTCACGTAGGACATTAACATTTTTTGCATCTTGAATTTAATGACGGGTGTAGTAGTAAAAACGGATCTCTGTAATAAAACATCTGAGCAAGTCGCTTCAATGGCAGCTTCACAACAGGAATGACAGGTGCTCCAAAACGCCTTTACCTATGTCAACGTTAGCTAACAAACACACACACACACACACACACACACACACACACACACGAATTAATGGCTAAGCTTTTTTGAATATGCATAATTAGCATCATTAAGGAACTCGAGCATTTAGGTGAAACACAATGAGGCCGTAATGTGCTTTAAATAAACTGTTAAGAAACCAGAGCACGCACTGCATAGTCAAGACAATTATATGGTTAAAAAAATATATATACGAGCATTCAACACCGTTACCTCATTAGCCGTGTAACTCATTAAAATAAAAACACTTCAAAACAGCGCTGCTAAATGTACCTTGAGCAGAAATGTCTTGGGTTTTGGTCCTCTCTTTTTGGGCCCATAGAGCTCCCTTTCACGCTCCCTGTGAACAGATATAGTGACAGACACCCATTTTGAGTGTCACGGGAGCAAAGTGCACCGAGGACACCATATATTTATTGGACATGTTAACATTCACTGGCTCTGCCCACGAAGGCCAGCACAGACATCTTACCTCTGCTCAAAAGCGGCAAACAGGCGCGAGTCCAAAATATTTTCCTCCGGTTCCCAAGTGCTGTATCTGTGAATTAAACATGAAGTTAGGTCGAGGAAGCGAGCGCTGACACACACACACACACACACACACACACACACACACACACACACACACACACACACACACACAGTGTGGATGGCCGTAGCGTTAGCCTGCGAGCTAAAATCTCCATCGTGCTATAACGCTACACCTCAGTTTTAATCCAGGCTGTCTCGCTAGCTCTGGCTTGCTAACGACAGCCACCGCCGAGACTGTACACACTCCACAGCCGCGGGTGGAAAACATGCAAGAGACACAATGCAGCAGGACTTACTTGGGAGACCAGCCCTTCCATTTCACAAGGTACTCGATCCGACCCTGCATGCCATCAGAAACAAACACAAATTACTTCATTAGCTTGCAGGACAACAGTAACGTAGTATTAGATATGCGGTGTTGGTGCGTTACATTCAACGCTTTGGGAGAAAACGGGCACGTTACATCTCACGCCTACCTTCCTTATCCTCCGCTTGATGATAGACTCGGCAGCGAATACCCTCTCCCCGACGGCAGACAGCTCCATGTTTACTCCAGTGCTACCTACCGTTAGCTTGGTGGACGCTAACGTTAGCAGAGCATATATTTTTCTCCAGTCCCAGCCACTCTGAATTCCCGACAGACCATAATACTCCCTAACAGAATGGACGTCAGCGCAGTTTTTTACAGCGTTGCTAGGAAACGGCAGTCGGAGGAACCTCTAGAAGGACACCCATTGGTCCAGCCGTTGCTACGTGCTCGGGTTGCTAAGTGAGGGGAGGAGCGTGCGCCTCGGCGAATTCTTCTTTCAGGGGGGAAATGGTGGCGATTTTCCCCGCGCGGCGAGTGAATCATTTCGCGCAACTTAAGCGAGATATTCAAAAATGCACGTGGTATCACGAGTAGTGCAGTTTTAAGCATACGGCAGGGTCGTCAAGCAAATAGAGAACCAGGAAATAACAACGCTGTTTGATTTATGCGACAGAGCGACAAACAGTAGCCTATATGAGACGCCCCTCATTTTCGTTGAGTCTATCCGGCAATGTATCTGTCTAATGCTGTAAAGTCTCTTGGCAGAGGTTATTATAGGCCTATTAGTCCTTATGCACTCAAGCCGTGATAGAACTCGTTACGAATGTATCGCCTGCCCACATTCATTTGGTTTATTCTCGCTGTCTCAGGCCAAACATAAAGGATCAATGCACTTCTGTCGGGCAAAACGATACGCTGTTTGTGTTCATATTATTTCTTCTAAACTCCATTTGTAGCTACTTTAATTTTGATGGTAAAACCCATTCATCGAATGCATATATTTATGGCGATTTGTGGTTTAAAATAACATCAATATACATTTTAATCAAAGAGCTGTCAGCCACGTTAAACACCGGGTTAATTGAGTCAGCCTTTAAATAAATCTGTAGTCAGGTGAAATGACAGTCCGTTTCTGTCACTGCATTATACAAGGTGTTTGGTGACATTGATTTATAAATTGTTAGGAAAACGAAGCTGCTGGCATGAACCAAACTGAAGCATGAAAAGATCAGCTGATGCGTGAACACATCCGGCAACAGCCGCCGCTTTCCATATGTATCTGCATTATGGAAAAGATCCGACCAGTGTTACCGGTCACCTCCCGTCTGATTGATCCGTTCAGTAAAACATATAAAACAGGTTGCTGTCTGTTTCTGAGATTTCTAAACCCAAATAATCTGCAAATGCGCAAATAATCTGTATCGGCTTCCATTAGGCATATTGTTTTTTAATGCACCATGCAACCAACGCAATAAGAGAGCCAGAAAAATATAAATGGACACTATTAAGTATATTAATTTAGTTTCTTCAACTCAAAAACTTTGATTTAACTAAATCAAATAAAATCCTATAGGTCTATCCAAATCCTATGTAAACAAACACACAAACAAACAAACAAAAGGAGTTCTGATGAATCAGATTACTGTTCCGCTCAGTCTACAATCCACAGGCCGATGGCTTACATTTTTTAAGAAATAAAGACAAAATAAATTGGCAATGGCAGCGATGTATAATAGGCGGGAATAATACATAATTTAAAATAATTAATTGTAGGCCTAATTTATAAGAATACAACATCAATAATAATAATAATTTTAATAGGCAACATAACTATCAGTTTTATAAAATATGAAATGTACGGTTCAGTAGAATCGGCAGGGTGTTTGTCAAAGTAAGACAATTATTATACGACAGGCCTGTTAGTTTAATTATCTGAGGTAAATGGAAAAATGTATATCTCATTTAAGCCTTTTAAAATGATCATTATTCATTCATTATTATTACCTTGATTGAAATACACAGGAAAAAAATGAGAGCGAACAATAAATGCGACTTCTTCGACACCAAGACTGAGAGCTGATGTTTGAACAATAAATTGTTCAGTCAGGACTCAGAGTCCAGCATCAGTTCTCAGAAGCATTAATAACCGAGTATAAGCGTAACAGATTCAATTAAAACAGAATGAAGCGAGCGTCCCATGCCATCATATCCCATAGAGGCCAAGCAGAGTCAGATTAGGTTTATCGATGCGGCATGATCACTGACGATTGAAAACAATAAAATATTAAAAGACTCTTTCTCATTGGTGTGTTGTTTTGATTCAAAATAATTCATAAAAAATATTATTCCACAAATAAGAAGTCCAAATAATTGGAAGCTGTTTATTTAAATAACATGTATTTTCCCCTCTCTGCTGTGTGTGAAATAGGCTGACTCTGAATCAGACATCATTGTAAAGCTTCTACATCAAACAACTTTATCATTATAATTAGTTTGTCAAGGAGATTAAATGTTTACATGCATTTCAAGAGAGCACATGAAATGAGTGCTTTGTATGAATGATAAAGCCTTCAGCCAGATGAAAGATGGCAGTGAAGGCCTGTACGGCTTTTACGTGATTTAAACGAGCTGCATTGACAGACGGGAGAAAGACTCTACAGCTTCATTTAAACACCTCACAGGCCATAGACGGATCCCACATCTAATATAGCCTAGGCTGTGTTCATTCAGCTGTAACGCAGAGATCAGGACACACATCCGTTTAAAGGCCATGACAGTTCACACTGAGGCATAACTAAAGGTCAATCATTTATTACACTGACCACTAACATCTTTTCATCAGAATATTTGTCGTTAATAAATTCGTTAAATTATTAATTAATCGCTGTGTCTGCAAAAGGCACAATGCCACCGTGGATTTAATTTCCAAGAAAGTCTTCATTCAGACGCGAATAGATTGATGCCACATGTAAGTTTTTCTTCTCATTGTTTCTGATGAAGGTAGTTTACCTCGAACCAAACCCACGGGGGCTGATGTGACACTGCATCTATTCGTTTGCAGGTGACCCAGCAGAGAGACATCACAAACAGTGACAGCAGGAACTGGGATTATTATCCAAATTAACCAGAGTATTTTCTGCAATCAGAGCTGAAGCCTGAAGGAAAGGACACAGAGAGGGAGAGTGAATCCATCTAAAGCCGTTTTACAATTTTAGATTTAAAATGTGGAAGATATCCACATTTTACGAACTGTGAAATGGGAACGTCGTGGAGACCATTTTGGGGGAGGCAGATACATTTGGAAGCAGGTAGAAGCCAACGAAGTAATACATTGGCTTGGGAGACGTTTGTCTCATGATGTTATGATTTTAGGATGTATTTCTGATTGCATTCCTGTCTCCAGTGTTCCGACAGAAAGGGAAGACGGGCGCAGCTCGCACTCTGGATGCGATTGGTCTCGGCGCGCCTGCAGTGCAGCAGTGCTGCCGCCGTTAAAACACCATTGGTTGGCTTGTATCCGGGCAAGACGCGGGTTCCTGGTGTGCGCACAAACGGGGAAACCCCTGCCACACCAAACAGGCAGTGATGTGGAAACCGCAGTAATATGCAAAGAGACATACACAGACAGAGGGTAGGATATCGGTCGTTCCCATTAAGCCCATTTGATCAGATTGTAGGTGGGATAATTATAACACGGAGAAGAAGGGCGATCTATACGAAACAACCAACACTGAAATTAAACAGTGCTCCTCTTTCTCTTACAACCCTCTAAGGTTTCATTTATTGCATTTAATTATATAGCAACTAATGGAAAGGTGAGGCAAGGCAGGTTTATCACTGAGGATCTCATCACGCACAGGCTTTCGGCCATATGGGCTATTTGCATTGGCTTTAAAACGGGGATTTCTTTCCCAGAACCCTCCTTGCGTCAACAGAAAAATTAGATTTCCGTGAAGTCTACAAATCCCCAACAGGTTCCAAAAGCACCACACACCTATATGTTGTTAAACTTGAATAAACACATAATTATCTACACACGCAGAGCGGTGCAGATGACTGGATAACCACGAGCTACACACAGGCCACACAGGTTTGAACTCTCTTTACTGTGGATGGAGGATGTGGACTGATGCGTCAGTCACTGGTGATGAGCAGGGTGTTCCCAGCAGGTGAGTCAGTGTACATGGAGTCATGAGTGTACTATGCGCTCTACATTCCTCTCCAACCACTCATTGCGTTATTAAGGAGGCTGGGATAAACAAGGGGAAACGCGTTGCAAATAGTTGTGGCATTGTGATAAATACAAGAATTTGAAACAAATATGTTGGAGCTACACGGTGGTTTAGTGAAAGACATCCTGAGATCATTTTTTCCCCTTAAGAAAATAACAGCATTTTTACAAAAGTTCTATAGGCCTGGTTTAAACAGCTGAGTTCACACTTATTGCACAAAGTCATTCGTCAGCCGAAGTGTTGTCTGTTTTGTGTTCCTGAAAATGGCTGTATCACAGCAACACTCACAATTAAATAAAAAGCATCTGACAGATTGTGCCTGTTGTAAATGTTGCATTTAAACCTCCATCCTTATTCAATTACCCAGACTTAAATTAGAAATCTGTGAGTCAGTTTAAAGCCCGCAGAGCTTGGACTTTATATTTCTGTGCACCTGGACGTGGAATTACACTGCAGGCCTGCTGGAGAGGACTCCGCGGAAGACACGTTTTTAATGTCCCCTGTTCCTGTAGAAAGATCCTGAACCCAGCAGCACTACCTGTGGGTTGATCGCCTCTCAGTCTGTCGGAGATCAACCACAGGCCTGACTCAGTCATACACGCACAAGCATGAGCTGGCAGATGAGAGGAAGAGGAAAAGAGGGTGGATCATCAAGAAAACGAGTTATTACACCATTTTATACACTTCTTGTTTTATTTATCGGAAAACATATTTGTTCGCAGTGTTACAGGTTTTTTTTTTTTTTTTCCTTTTTTGCCTACAAACAAGCAAACAAGCCACATGACACTTAGAGGAAATAATAATGTCTTAAATCCTGCGGGGGATTTCCTGCTGCAGCTTCTTAGCTGAAACATTGTAGCAATTATTTGTCGGCTGCAGCAGCTGCGAGGCGTCTCCCACAGACACCACAGAGAAGAAAGTGGATGGAGCGGAGAGAGGACAGCCATTTTCTCTGTCGTTGCTCACATTAACGCGTGCAGAAAGCACTTTTATTGGCGGGCTGCAGCGGAGGAAAATGGTCGGGAGGTGCAGTCTGTACCGTTTCGGTCGTCGAATTACACAAGTCACGTGTTTACAGCGTCGAAAAAGGCGGATTTCAATCATTTCCCCCCCCATAAAACACACACCAGAGGTTGCGTTCAAATCAAACAGGAGCATTTTCTGGGAGGTTTATGAAGCACGGAGCTCCTCCGCACCCTGAAAGCGCCCTCCACTTATTCAGAGGAACAGCAACTGTCTGCTGCATTATATGAACGTAAGAAATAAGAAACCGTGGAAATAAAAGCTTCTGTCGTTTAGGTTGAACCTGTAGGTCAAGCAAGAAATCGGTCGCCCCCCTGCTGCGTCCCTCTCAGCATGTCGGGAGGGTCTATCTAAGAAACATCTGACCTGAACAGCTGCTGAGGTCAAACTTATGAGCTTTAAACGACCAATATCCTCTTAAAAGACACGTGTGTTGGTTAAACCATAAAGCAATGACGGGTCGATTTTTGTCGGTATCTGATTTAAAGAACAGCAGTTATTATCATCATCTGGAGATCTTATTATATCTTGTATAATATTAACATGTCAAATAACACACACCTGTAATGTTGGTTTTAACACACTATCTGTTGCTTATTTAGGCCAGAATGAAGCTGCAAAAGGCCTTTTTACTCGCTTTCCATTTCATTTCTTGTGAATGCTTAAAATGAACGACCAGGCGTTTGCTCTCTATATGTAGCAGTGCAGCAGGCCTGACCTGTAGCTACAGTATGCACACAAGGCAAATAGTTGGTCCGGGCAGCCCATCTGAAAATAAACTCACAGGCTCTGTAATAATCCTCACGCCCGCAGCCTCACACACACACACACACACACACACACACACACAGCCACAAATAGAGCCATGTACAGATTTGGAAACTTCTGAGGTAAGGTTAGCCATTTAAGAGCCTTATAGCTGCCGCCCTTTCCGGTTGAAATCTTTAATTCTGCGTGGGAAGCCAAGGTCACATGGATACCAGCCATGAGGTTTCTTTTTTTTTTTTTTTTAAAGCTGGTATAGGGTGATAGAAGTATAAACTGAAACACACAAGTCCACATACCACTTGCAAACAATTTTATTATTGCAAAATGTATCATTGGAAGCCTTCATTTTTTTAGTCTGCACACAAAACATCAAAAGTGCAAATCCGGTCAGCGTCCTCACAGAGCAGTTCAATGCACCTCAGATCACAAAGTGCTGGAGGGGGTTTCTAAAGAGGGAGAAGGGGCATGTGTGACACAAGGGGACGGATCTGATTATGACAACAATGTGTGCTTTTACATACTTTCAATTACCGCTTTGTTGCAAAAGTTACTCAAAATGTGACAGAGACAAGCCCATTCAATTCCATACATAACAGCAAACATGTCAGGGTGCCAGAGAACGCAAACATGAAAAAGTGATTCATAGAGCACCCAGCTGGTGGTACTAATCTGTTGGATTACACAGCTCAACTGGCAGTGTTAACACAGATTTGTGACTGATATAATTCAAAATTTAAAAAAAGCAATTTTCAGTCACCGCACTGCTGCAAAACACAGAATGAACAGTCACAAAGTTGTATATCGACTGTCTTAATGGAAGTGACTTGTGCTCGGTATCAGATCTCGAGATGCATGACTCAAAAAAACACATTACCTTTGCACAGAGATCAAATAAAAGGAGCACATATCAAACATTAATAATCTTTCATTTAAAAACCTTCCTGTGTTCCCTTTTCCACAATGCAAATCACATTTATTGACAGAAAGGCGCTTCATTTTTCTTTATCTGCTTGTTTAAGCATGCCTAATGGCATAATCTGTCCAAGCAGCATGCATCCTTGTTTAAATCTGTCCATCTGTTCACACACACACACACTCTCTCACACACAAGCACACACACACACACACAGTGTAATTTACCATGTTTCAATATAATTTGTCTTCCTTACAAAACTCTCCATATAGCCTACATTAGTTGAACATTATCTTATGCAGACAGTTGAGTGTATAATCAAAGTACATCCATAGAAAAGTGAAGAGTATGTACAAGAGTTAAGTGCATCTTCAATTAAAGTTCTGGCATTTCTTAGACCTAATTTTGCTTTTTAAACTAGGTTTGAAATAGCTGAAATTAGATACTGCATGTGATAAAATCTCCAGAAATAACAACAGGTAGAGCTTATAAGAAGAAATTTGCAAATAACGCAATAAAGGATTTTTTAAAACTGAACTATACAAAATGAAAACAACATCAAGGGTTCATTTGTACATTCAAGCATCTGAAAATACAAATATATGTAATGTACATTTATACAGTTACACAGCTGGTCCCCACTACAGTTACACTGTTATGTATTCCTTAAACGTGACTGTGAGGCAATTTGTAGTAATGTCTGTGATCACTATATTCCCAAGGAAAGGCTGGAAAGAGGGAAATGTCACCTCCTTTTTCTTTTCGTGGTTAGAAACAGACGATGAATCGACCTTCTCCTCCTCTGCAGCTTTTTCTGTTTCAGTCTGGGGTAGAGTGTCTGTCTGTGCGTCCGTTTGTGTTTCAGCTTGTGTGTCTGCTTCATCCTGTGTGTGTGTTTCAGCTTGTGTGTGTGTTTCAGCCTGGGTAGCTTTAGGCCTGGACTTGACAATGCTCAAGTCCATAGGTTCCTCTTGGTCTGCATAGCCACAGTCCTGCAGTCCAATGTGACTCTGGAGTCCGTTTTGGTGGGTGCTGATGCTTTGGGTGGGTGAAGATGCCGTGTTAGGAGCGCTGATACTCCTGGAGCTAAAAAACCTCTTACTGCTCCCGTGCTCCTCACTATCCGTGTCAGAGAAGTGTCGCTTTAGTCCTTGAAATCCACCTTGGCTTCCTCTTTTGTCCAGTGGGGAGGGAACTCCCCTATCCAAAGGCAGGGAGAGCAGATTAGGCTTGGTTGTCAATTGTAAAGGCTGATCCGCTGGAAGCTGCCCCTGACCCCTGACCCCGATATGTTTATCCTGCTCCGTCACAGTTGGCTCCATTTTGGGGGACTGTTCCTTTTCTTTGCGGCAATCTCCGTTAAATCCAGAACTGGGAACAGTTTGTTTAGCTTTGGGGTTTTTTGCAAATCCATTCATGAGGCCGAGCTTCTTGACGAGTCTCATCTTCTCAAGGTGGTTCTCCGTGCTGTTGTCCATCCCCTGCGGCGGCTTTTCAGCCGTTTCAGAATCCCCATTTTTAATCTTGGCTGCTTGCATTCCGTTTTCCATGTACTTGCTCATGACAATAACAATCCGCCCATTCTTGTTTTTGTTCTTCACAATCTTTAGCTTGCCGTTGCTGACACCATTCGACTGTGGTAAAGCATCCTCTTTAGGTTTGACCTTGTCTGGCTCTTTGTGGCCATTGAGGTCTGCTGGAAGCTTCTTCAGCTCCATGGTGATATCCTTGACTTTGGTAAGGCAGCCTGAGTCCTTGTCCCTGACCCACTTTTGCTGCAGCACCGGGGGAAGGTTGTACCCCTTGTTGGCCAGCTCTGGAGCCTTGACCTCTCTGGGTTTAGCAAATATGGGCTCGTGCACCTTGAGGTCCGGTTGGTAGTGGTGATGCTTCTTGCTGTTGAGCTGATAGTAGAACTTCTTGCCATTGGCCTGCTGCTCAGCCTCCCGCTCCCTGCACAGTGGCTGGTACTGGTGGTGCTTCTTGCTGTTCAGCTGGTACTGCTGGCCCTGGGGACGGAGCATCTGGATGGGGCTGGTCTTCTGACAGCTTCCTTCGTCCAGGGACGCCTCATGAAGGTCAGCCAGAATGCTGGATCTCCGGGCAAAAGAAGGAACCTGTGAGACCAGACAGTAGCTTGTGTTATTAAGAACATTTAACTTCAACAATATTACACAAGGAATTGGGGGATTTCTGGTGTTCTTACAGTATTTAAAGAAAAGGGTGTCTCTCTCCGCAGGCCATTTGATTAATGGTTCAACTGTCTACAGTATCTATACATGTGTCTGTGTCAAGGCTACAACAAAAAAGCCATGGTTCGCTGGGGCCCACAAGCTGCACTGAAGAAACTGTGCTTGGAATGTGTGAAGGGGCTCTTCTGAGGCCCCAACGAGTGCACAGTTTATTTCAGGGGCCTTCGCCCATGTTCACACAGCCCTCCTACAGTTCCCGTGCAGCTCTTTCAGCCAGCGGCCTGGCCATCAGAGTGACATTTCAAAGTGTCTCCTGTGGCTGTGACCTCAGCTCGGAGGAATGTCACTGGCTGCTTTGTGTCCCGTCATTGACTTTATCCCATGTGTTACCACCAACACCCTCCTGAGAGGAACAAAAACACTCCTCTGAGGGGTTCCCCAGGCCTTTTAGACTGGTGATTGATGCGCTGAATGTACGATTCACAGTCATTTAGTTACAACTGTTAGGTCAGGGAACTGGTCTCTATAAAGTTTAATGGATATAATATCTGCTCGCATATTTATTGTCTGTAATAAATCTTTACATTTTCTAAGTTAAAGGAGCACTACACTGATTTTACACACTCAGTTATCTCAACAAGAGGAGCCTTCTGTGGCTCTGGAGGAGCTTTGTCAGGTCTGAGAAAAAAACCCTGTGGTACA
Source organism: Dicentrarchus labrax (assembly GCF_905237075.1). Classification (NCBI taxonomy): domain Eukaryota; kingdom Metazoa; phylum Chordata; class Actinopteri; family Moronidae; genus Dicentrarchus; species Dicentrarchus labrax. The sequence goes on from NW_026136721.1 coordinate 10,303,629, forward strand.
ACCTGGAAATGTTGATAGGCATGGGTGTTTACCAGGCAGTGGGGTCTGCCAAATAATGCATTGTGGGAAATGTAGGATCTAGCATTTTTGGAGCTTGACCTTGTCTAAAAGTCAGGCTATCTCAGCTAAGGCTGTGTATTAGCAAGAATCTGACGATACAATGTGTATTAGGATACAGGAGTTATGCTTCAATATATTGCGATATATTGCTGTACTGTGAGCCATAATATATTGTGGAGATTTTAGGAAAACTGTCATAGTATAAAGAACAGAGGAAAAGCTTACTTTTATATGCAACAGAACAGAACAGTGGGATATGTATTTGTATTATCACAGTCCCTGTAACATCTCATATCACAGCTCTCAGTTAAGGTTTACTAGAGGCTGGGGTGTTTAAACACAAAAATAACAGTGTTTTTAGAAATCAACACGATATCACAAAACAAAATATTACAATACTCAAGTATATAACTACTTTCTTACACCCCTAATCTCGGCCCTTTGCTGCTTTTATTTTGACCATTCTTTTTTTTATCTGTCTCTTGCAGCTTTATGGAAGTGCAATATTATACCGCTGGAATGCCCCTTTAAATCTTCCTTATAGGGACATTTTTCTATGTTGCTTCCTGGGATTTAAGGGGGGATTATGCAAGAAAATGATTCTTAAGTATACCTTGATTTCATTGTTTACATTATTGATAATAAAAAGAAGAAATAAGAAAGATTAACTATATTTTTTTCCCCTCACCTGAACCAGAAGGTGCTTCGGCTTGGGTCCTCTCTTGCGATATCCCATCAGCTGCTCTTGACGTTCCCTGTGGGAGAGGAAAACAGCAGCCAATCAGTGAAACCATCTCACAGAGACGAGTCGCCGTTGCATGGCAACACACCGTCATGGGTGTCCTCCTCAGGCTCAGTTAGAAAACACTGAGCCCATGTTACAGATTGGAGTTACACTTCCTGATGCAGGAAGTGAAATTCATCCAGCACGGATTAAAGGAGCGTACATTTTTATTTTATTATCGTTTATTTACCTTTTTACAGAATCCTCCCCATTCTTCATATTTAATACCTTGTTACACTTGTCCCTAGCTGCTACAAAAAGCCAAACAGGGGCTTCAAATGAGGCTTCTTCCACCCAAAATAACACTCAATATATAATGTAATGTCTGTATCCACAGTAGAAGATAAAGGCCAGCCTCCAACTTTCCTTAGCTTTCTTCAGTCTCCATGCAAGTCTCTCCAAGGCAGTAACTCAATACCGCAGACAGGAGTGATGTCAGTCCCCTCCCCCACCCTCCTCCCTCACATCTAATTACAATGACGACTCAGTGTATTTTCATAGCCTGGCATTCAGACGATTTGGCTCCCCGGAGAGACACGCAATTAGTTTCAATAAAGTCTCTCCTCTTTAGAGCGAGAGAAGTAATTGCAAAAACAGACGCAGAGTGATGTCGATGTTTTGGTTTACCGTGTGACCTGCACCTGAAAGGTTACAGTAAGCAAAAGCTGAAGGTGGCTAAGAGAAAAACCAGTGACAGTTTAAACACGCCATGCATTCAAGAAATTCAATTACACTGTCCTTCATGTGGAGCTGGCTGGTCAGTCACTCAACAGACTATTTAGCAATTAGCCGAGCAGCTAATTTCACCATGGTAGCCTGCTTTGAAAACCATGGACACTGGGTCCTTTACTCATAGAAAACACAAGGAAGTTACTCTGGTTCAATTTTAACTTTTACTAAACTACTATTAAGTTCACTGCTCACTTCATTTCGTCTTGTCTTCCCACTACATCATGAGATTTAGAAAATATGCGCATCATAATTTTAAGTCCCCCTCCATTCAAAAATATGTTTTTCTGATTGTTCCTACAGTGTGATATTTAACCTTCACTGTGCAGAATGCTGTCTGTACCGAGTTTGACCCTAGAAGGATGTTTTCACATTCATCTGCTGAAAGTGGAAAGTTTTCTCTATGCTCACTGAAAATCTGATTTTAGGATGTGGACGTACTTGCAGGATTGTGTGACACAACAATGATGCTCACACAAGTGTGATGTGAAAACCTGAGCCTGGGTCTGAATTTTAGATTTAGGACCAACTTAAATAATGGTGCACATGAGTCAAATCTAAAAAACAAAAAAACAAAACAACAACAAACAAACAATTAAAAACAAATTAGCAACCAGCCAAACAAAACTTTTGTGTTGGTAAGTGTATCATTTTGCATACTGAGTAATAACTGGTTTATTTATCACATGGAAGATGACACAGGTGCACCTGGGGACTGGGTGGTGGGACAGCAGGTAGCACTTCAGCATAACCTGATGCTGAAGCTCAAATAACTGTCAGGTGACAAAATATCGAGGCAGTCACCTTTGGTACCTCTGACCTAACCCTAACAATATGATACTATGCAAGTAGTTCCTACTTTGGACACGCAGATGAGTAACAGATAGCCTACTATACACAATGTGAACAGGAAATATGTGAAATGTCAATATAAACCTGTTATTTACCACTTGTGAAGCCAGTTTATCCAACTGTAAACTTACCTATCTTGGAAAGCATCAAGCAGTCTTGGGTCCAGGATGTTTTCCTCTGGTTCCCACGTGTTGTATCTATTCAGAGATGAGACAGTGAGCAGTGAGGACACACTGTCCTGTCCCACAGTGGCAGACATTAACAGGTACTGGCTGAGGGAAGGAGATTTCTGCACCAAAACAACCCTGGACTGGCCCTGACCCAGTCTTTGACTTATAAATCCTCCCATAGCTAACATATGTAGGCATGTACATGTGTAAACAACATGCTGAGACACTTGCACTCCCTGTGGATGCACGTGTAATAAATCACGAGTAACTTTTACGCACGGCTGTAGGGGGGAGGCAGGGGGGTGGGATACAACGGCCCAGCCTCCAATCAACTGTAGATATATGGGCATTTCTTAAACATAGGGTTCAATTATAGACATGTCTTCCTCTAATTGGCACACTGGGGATTGCATACATTGTAAAACCACATCCATCATCGAGGCCAACGCGTCGAGCGCCCAAAGCAAGAACGCGCAACCGCCCATTTGCGCGCCCACGCTCGCACAGATGAACACAGTCACACACTCGGACTTGTGTTTGAAATGTTGCGTTATCATTGTGGGTATTACTGTTAGGATTTAAAGCAGCACTTACTTTGGAGACCACCCTCGCCACTTGACCAGATACTCGACCCTCCCCTGTGAATGGACAGAAACGGGATAATCAGCGACTTTACGCAGCCGAATGCACTCTGCATTGCACCGTCATCTTACACATGATTTAATGAGTAAAACAAAACATGTAGTCCGTGAGAAGGTGAAGGAAAACCAATGAGAAATGATGCTCCTCTCCATGTGCATGTGTGTAAAAATGCCCTTCAGTGCTCTTGTGACAAACCTTTCTGCTGCGCTTCTTCTCGATGCTCTCCACCGCAAAGACGTGCTCTCCCGCGGCGGGTAGCTCCATTTTCCGATACGAGAGAAGCGGCTCTTCTGTTTTTTCCCTCCGCTTTTGGTATCCGACACCTTATCCTCCGCTTTCAGAACGTTTTTTTTTCTCCTCCTCCTGCTGCTCCTCTGATGTGAAACACAAGAGCCCCCCTCCTCCTCCTCGTATTTTGACTGCGTCTCTTCCCTCGCTTTCTCCCTTCGGAGAGACCCGTTCTGCAGGCGAGTTGAAGCTGCAGCTAGAAAACACTTCATGCAAATAGCCGCTGGCGTGACGTCAGTCGAGGGGGAGGTAATAGGGGCGGGGGTTATTCCCGTGCTGCTTTCAAGCGCTGTCGGGAAACAGTGCAATCACGACTGCGTATGAACAATACGTAACAAAGCTGTAAATAATTAGGATGAAGGAAAAGTCAGATTTGTCTATGAAAACTGGAAAGGTAGTGAGGAGTAAGGAAACCATGGCAACAACTGGTTGTAGCCTACAAGAGTGAATTATACTAATATGGGTTATTGTTATCTCTCTCCTGATTGGATAAAGAACCAAAACAGGATACCAAAACATGTATTCTCTGTAAACTGCAGAAAGGAGGGAGAGGGAGACTCTGTCAGTGAGTCTATATCAGCGATGGCTGTCAGAATGTACAGCTATTTTACATTTATTTTAACAAAAAATATTAAGTACAGCACCTTTAATTAGCCTTAAGTCAGAATTTGTTTATACATAACTTATTAAAGCATCGATTAACACAGTCTGCACACTTTGCTATGCTATTGTAGCACAAAACCATAAGAAAACACAATTGTTGCAGGCAATATTTCCTCTAATACAGGGTGTCCAGACTTGTACTATTTAAGAATGTGAAGGTTTTTTTTGCTCCACTTAATCTCAAAGGCTGAGAAGGTTTGTGAAGTCAGTGGCTGTTGTGTTAAGTTGTCAAGGAAACGTACATATATGTCCATGGCACAGGGATCCGCACACATATAATAATCATATCTAATATTCCTTCTAATGTCCAACCAAATGCAAGTAAATTGGCGACAAACGAATGCGTGGCTGCGGGTTCTCCAAAGTACCAGCTGAGATGAGACACTAAACGCAACACGTCTCCCTCCTGTGTCGCTGCATGTGAAGCGAGATCTAACTGCAAGAGGGTGCTATGAAAGAAGAGAGCGTTTCATTCTGAACCGCGGTGGCCTCGATGTGCTGCTCAAACGTTGCAGCTGGACGGGGCCTTTTGCTTCATTTTGTATTTGCAGTCCCAACAAATGAACGAGCTGGGTTCGTTCGGGCCACCGTGCTGCCCGTGCGCGCTCAGCATACCACCAACAGAGCTGTCCAACATGTAGCCTATGATGTGAGCTGGGGCACACGCTGCAGCTGGGTTTATTTGTAATTGTAAGAAACCCAATAGCCTATCATAAAACTAATTCTTCCACCTGAAAACTCACGATAGGCCCAACCAGAGTCAAGGCCAGAGCCTGTTCAGTATTGATTTATCACCGCCACCGTAACAAGGCCTCGTCTATTACGGGCAATCCTGGTGCAATAGGGAAACAAACTCCCATCCGATGCTCGTACAGCATCGGACAGAGCCGCCTCTGTAGGATTATAATGCGGCATGAATCATTGCCTGTGTTAAAGTTAAACTGCGGTCAGAGCCCGCACGTTGTTATGCGCATTACAATGAACAGATTTCCATATCCTCCCTGAGTCAAGGTCACACAAAGAGATGACATTTCAGATGGCTCCGTGTCGCGGGGATTTTCTGGTGGATTTTCGCGGTGTTAAAAGATAGCCCCTGGTTGTGTGGCAGCCGATGTAGGTCAGCATCCTTCTAACCCCACCGGCTTTAAATCCAGCGGGGTTATTTCTGACTGCGGAGCCCCGACAGGGACAGGCACCAGCCGGTTCCGTTATCACTTGGCACGGAGAGCGCGCAGACATGACTCACGGTATGAACCAGTTTAGGCCCGACAGTGAAGGGGCACACGGACATCTGGCACCACACCTGCAATTTGGTCTGACAAATGGCAGCGCACACGGTTGCGCTTAGGTGAAGATGATTAAATAAATGTTGATGGACAAAGAGAGGCTTACACATCCCACATCCAGTTGTTAACTGCCACTGGCTCATACATCCAGCTGTTAATTCTTATTCATTACACGTATATCTACAGCACTGATACATGTTCGATGTATTGCTTCCAATATAAAAACGTTAAAATTGGCCGTGAAGCCGTCGTTGCATTGTTTCATTCGGTTGGACCAAATAAAATTCAGCAGTGAGAGGGTTAAAGTGCAGGGTTCCCGCAGGCTGCAGCGCTCGGCCTATTGCAGACAGGCACGACTGTCTTTCCTTATAAGGCAATGAGTGCAAATCGGCGCTGAAATATCGCATGAAACGAACGAGGGGAGCACATTCACACTTGTCTATTTGCTTTCAAGTGCCGTTTTCGTGAGCGCACCGGCTGTTAAAATGCCCGTTTATCCCTCACCGGTTCGCTCTCTGCAGCACGGCGGGGCTCGCGCGCAGCAGCTTCGGCGCGCGCACAGGCGCCGTGCATACGGTCTTCTAATTCAGCTGCGTCATTCCTAAATTAACCACGAGCTAAAGACAAACACGGTCGTCAATTAGAAACCGAGGGTGTTGATGGGAGGTATTATTCTAAAAAATTAAATAAATAATAAAATACTGGGCCAGGAAGCTTTTATCAGGCGACCACACAGACCGTCCAAATGTCACCTGTCTGCTCCTCAGCCCGCCGCACAGCATGATGGTTACACAGACCGACCAGAGTTTGGGTCAGATACGGTGTTTAGGCTGATGGGGTATTCCAATCTAAGCAGTGGGCCGACGGCAGAGGATGGTAAAGGCTGATATTCAGGGAACTCAGTTTGGTCTAAATGTAAGAGCTTTGGAACATGGCACGTGCTCCAGGGGCGGATGGAATGTGATGCAGCACGTGCGTGTGTTATTAATGGTACACACCGAAACTTCACCTGAGCGGCACCACGCGGAACCCCGCTCACGGTCCACGGAGCATCGAGACCGAGGGGAACGAAAATGAGCGCAGCAAACACTGAGCTTCAAAGCAGCAGCCGTCTGAAGCGCCACTCCTTTAATCATATTTCGATGTGAAATTAACAGGCACCGTGTGTGGGACAATTATTTCGAACAAAACCAAGTCAACAAAAACCAAACGTGACACACAGAAGCGAACAAGCTGGTCTGGTGTCTTTGGATCACACTGAAACAATTCCAATGTAAAACCGCCCTCATATTTATCCTCAGGAATGCTTTCACTAGATATACACGTTGAGTGCGGTTTCAGGTGCAGCAAGTTTCTCGGGGGAAAAAAAAAATATATATATACACACATATATTCCAATGAAATAGTCTTTTAATAGCGGATGGAATAGCGCGATGTGCAAGTGCGAGCCGCCACACCAGTGAAATTAGTGCACATGAAAGGACTTGCTGAAGATGATCACTGTCCTTCAGTAAATGCAGCACATGAGAAATACACCAGAAATTACAGAGAAAGGAGCTTTTATTGTCTATTTTTTAGATTATTTTGAAATGTACCTGTAACCCCTTTTACATGAGATCTATTCTGGCATTAATCAAAACCATTAAGGCAAGAAAGTGAGAATTGGAAAATAAATCATAAGCACATTGCTTTTTCACCTGGGTCTCTTGCAGGTAATTGTTAGCAGAGTCATTTGTTCAGTCTTACAAGCAAACTTTACTGTGCACCTTTTAAAAGTTAGATAAAAGGATGAGGTGCAGTTTCTCACCTCTGCTGACTAACTCATCCAAAGCGCATGGTTGCTATGCAGGTCTTTATGTCATTAAGGGAGAAGTGCAAATGAGGAAAGTGATTATTTTCAAACTGTGACATAGTGAAGGGAGGAACGACGTTAATGAGGAGGAGTGAAGCACAAAGCGTTCATATGGAGAGCTTTCTGAAGAAAAATGTCAAAATCTCTGTCAGGGGAGTGTTTGAGACAGTTGACAGTTTGACACAGAGCATAGTTTACAGTAAATGTGTTGTGGTGACACAAAGAGGAACTGAAGATCCTCAAGAGTTTTACAGAGATTCTATTAAAGGTGGGGGGTGCTGCCCATGCAGGGAGGAGCAGCAGGTGAACATGAGAGCTGATGTTTATGGACAAAAATACTTGGATCCATGGATCCAATGACGCCGCAGCTCTCCCTGCGAGTCAGGACATCTGATTAAGATGACATTTCCACGTAGGAAGAAGTGACGCTGAGTCTGCGTCACAGCAGCGGACTACCAGCTCAAATGACAGCAGAGGAAAAACAGGAGGGGGGGGTCATGAAGTCAAGTGGAAAGGATGTGATTAATAATGGTACATATTTGCTCATGAGGAAACTGGAAATATGTATTTCTTAGTACCAAGGAACTTTATCAAAGGAAGGTTTTTATAAAGTCTAAGGACCACTGGGATTCGTTAAGAACGGAATTTACTGAAGTGGCATTTCATAATCTAAAATGAAAAGATTTTTTGCTATAAGATCAATCAGAATTCCATGCAGGATATTTTTTACAGCAAACACGTTTGAACAAAGCACTGCCAACGGCTGCTGACATCTTTTAAGTCCTTCTAAGTATTGTTAAAGAAAAACGCTTTCTTGGTACTAAAAGCCTTTCTATAATTTGAAGGTTTTTTTTTAAAGTATCCACAACGTGACAGCTGACCACAGACAACCTGACTGAGTACCTGCTGTAACAGAAAGGATAATGGACTTCGATCTCAACCAAATAACTCCAGCCTTTTAAGATTTCCAAATGTATATATTTTAACAGCAGCTGAAAGACTGCGCACTCCCAGTGTTGAAAATGTAACATTCCCTGTTTTATTTTAATGAAACTTTTCCAAAAGCTCAAAATGCCTGATGTTTCTCCAGCAGCTCCTGAAAAGTTTGACGGTTTAAGTTGACTTTACATTGAGTGCAGTGGGCTGAATGTTATTTTAGGTGGTTAACCCAAGCTGTCATCACTGTTTCCCTGTTCATTTCATTATCAGCTGGGACTCGTGTAACAACCACTTCAGCTTTTTAACAAAAGGTCAAACAGGTGAGTCACCACTGCGCTGTGGCAAGGTTTTAATGCACCTATAAGAGCAGCTCAGCCTGTGCTTGTGACGTATATTATTGGTTTTGGTAGCAGTAACAGGAAAAGAGAGAGAAAAAGAGAACCTGATTAATAATGTTGTAAACTGAATCATTTGTGTTCATTTTGTCCACACAGCACCCGTCAGAGATCATTTGATACAACACCTAATTTTGTTAAATTTTGTAAAACTTAATCATGTGACTTTTTAAATGAATAAAGGATAATAAAGGAGAATTACTCAATTATCAGTATTTTAAATCTATAGCATGACTTTCGGGCTAGATGTTTGTCAGTAAAGTAATCCAACTTTGTATGTATCCAAACTAGACACACACGTGTTGAAAATGACAGCAGGTATTTCCGACTGATTATAAACAGCAGTGGTGTGTTAAATGAACACACACCTCTAACATCTCACTTCTTCAGAGATTTGTCTTCGTAGCAGCTACAAAGGGAAAATGTAATCTCCAGAGCTGCCTCTGAAGAATCTGATTTCCAGCCGTGTGCCGACGTGTAACAAATGCTTTTAACCTGCCGAGGTGACGGAGTCAGTTCTTCGGGATTCATCAAGTCACACTCATTATCTCCCCCTTTGAGTGTAATCACAAAAGGTTTTGGAATTGCACAAAGCGAGATCTACACATAAATCACCAGCACAAAATGAAGAGATTCAAGACCCAAACCTGATATCTAAGTTATTTTTATCTGCAACGTGGTGACGTAGAAGTTAATAGGTGCCCATGACTCATGGGGGAAATGAGCCTCATGGGAGTTTTTTCTAGAGTACGTCAACAGCGATCCTGCTCACGACACAAGCTGTTTGCATCTCCTGTGCATTTAGACAGAGAGGGGGGAAAGATGTGCCCTGGCATCACAGTGACTCAGACTCCTATCTAGACATATAATTGATGAAGATGTGTGTGTTTTTGTGTGTGTGTGTGTTTTTGTGTGGACGTCAGAGGCAGGTGATTGTCTGAGTAGTGACCGCTGTGCTCGGTGACTCACAGCAGAAAAGTCTACATAATGGATCTGGCGCTGATAGTGACGTGTGCTAAGCCTCCCTCATAAACGACACACACATTCAACTATTCATCATATCTATGAATTTTTCCAACAGTTAGCAGCCCAGCGGCAGTCACCAGTGCCTCTCCTACCCCGCCTGACTCATCCACAATCAGCTGGGCAGGATAATGTGAGCTCATGAATGTGATTATTGACTTCAGCGTTCAGTTTATGAATCCAATTAGCTGTAGTTTCCATTACCAGCTCAGTTCCTGGCACAGTAAATGAAAACAACAACAGGTTGAACCATAAACCAGCCTGTTATTACTCCACCAAATGACTCGTGGGAGATGTAGTTCTATGCAGCAGCAGTTTGCCGGCCATTCCATGCCAATTGTGCCAATGGAAAGCGGCGTAATTGCGCGTCTGGCAGGGAGCGTGTAGGCGGCATGTGTATGGTTGGTGGGGAGGCTGGAGGAGAGACAGAGACAGCCGCTGAGTGGAGTCTGGACACATGGTTTCATTAGATAGTCAGGTCAACAGGTCAAGAGGGGAGCAGACATGTACGTGCACAATTCAGACAGAGACGCACATGTGTATAGGTAGACCAGGCAGGGAGCTCGTTTGGCTGGCAGAAATCCTGGGAAAATAAGAAGACACGTGAGGAAGTCACACAGAGAAGTGCCAAGCAAAACAGAGCTGCAATGTGTCATAACCAGATAGCCAGTTGGGTTAAAGACTCCTATACTGGCACACCAATAGCCTTTTTACACCGTTGCCTTCTCCCATCATTGTTAAAATACTTGGAATAAAATGGCCTTTATAGCCTTACAATGGACAATTTAATGTATTTAATTTGGGGGATCAGGTAGTATAAATGTTTCTCTTTCCTCAATGCAGATTTGTATTCTATTTTGTGCTGATGAGATTGATTGTAATTTAGATTTTTTATGTAAATTTTTTTATTTTAGTTTGCAACTAAGTAAACTAAGAACTAAATAAATAATATTTTAATCAGTTACATTGAAACACATTTATAGACACAACTTGAATTCAAGTTGGAGACACAAACTGATTGAATTTAAATAAATAAAAAAAAAGCTCTTGAAATAAGATTTCTTTTCTTTTTGCCTTATATGCTATCATTATCCACCATATGAACTCTTAATTATTTTAACAGGACTGTAAGAAAGCTATTAAGGACATGACCACTGACAATTCATTCTCTAAAGGAGGTCAGAGAGAAAGATGAACATATCTCCACCTTTCAGCCAAATCCGCAGTCTCACGAGGACCAGATGTATTTGGATCGAAGCTTTTAAGAAACTTCAACAGCAGTTTGAATGCCATAATTGGAACGATTGGAGAGAGAGGCCACAAAGCAGCAGGAAATAGAGGACTGGCTGCAGAATCAGGTGAGCAACATTGAGGGGCTGCTGAGAGTAAAAGAAACTGCTAAAAGGAGAGAGAGAGGAGAGGCAGAAGATGGAAGCTCTGAACCGGAAAGAAGATGTGTAGAAAAACAAATGTGACACTAGAGAGGAACTTCCAGAGAGAGCTGTGTATTCAAAGAGCAGCTGGCCGCCAGAGTGGAGGCCTTCGAAAAGGAGCCCACCTTCAAAAGAAGAGAGAAGCTCCAAATACCGAGCTCACTGAAAAGCAGGAGGACTATGAAAAGAAGCAGCTGGGAAGCACTTCTGAGAGGAGCAGACTGGCTGAGATCAGAGATTCATAAAGGAGTAGAAGAAGAAGCGATTCAGGTATCCTAAAAACAAGGATGCTGCTGCCGGTGCGGCCCTTCCTACCCCATCATACTCCCATCCCCTGCTACACCCACCATCAACCCACCAGCAGTAAGACTCACTGTGCACCTGGAAATTGCCAGCTTGTCTCCTGTTGGTGGACAGCTCTAGAGATCCTTCACAGACCTAAACAACTGTCTGGTGTTTTAGGTGAAGATAGAAGAATAAAGATCATAGCAACAATATCATCAAAGTCTTCTGGATAAACATGTTTGATAGGGTCTGGAAATGTATTCACACAGTACAGACTTTTTGGCTCGCAGCTTCAAGCAGCAGCGCTGAACAAGTTGCTCAGTTTGATTTGATGGTTAAAAGCGGAAAAACAATTAGAGACAGTCGTGCAGATGGCAGCTGTTTTTCCCCCTACAGCTTTAAGGAAGCGGAGCAGATAACCACAGTCTTTAAAGTGCACAACAGTAGAGCCCTGTCATACTTTTAATGTGAAATAGATGGCGGAAGTGTTATTAATGGGATTCAACCCCTCCCTGGTAAGGGCCCCTGTCTGTCAATCTCCACTCACAGGTCCTCAGGATGTACCAGCAGAGATCTTCAGGAAGGATTTTTACTCTTGTCCTTCACTTAAGTACAAAATGTCACTTTGAGCAGGTTGATAAATACAGATACTGGTGTACTGGGGCTACTCTTAGTGGGGACACTGTTTTTTTCTGTCACTTTTATGATAGGTTTCCCCCAATATGACTGTGAAAGGTTACTGCAAAAGTGTAGAAAGGAGCCCTGGTCTTAGATGTAGAGGGGCTGTCTCGTTATTGTTTGAAAGTGCTGAAAAGGTTTCCAACATAGGTGCACTGGAAGGACTTCAGTGTTACATCACACTGTTATCCAGTCATAATAAGAACAAACCATAAAACAACAATGAAAGCCTGAAAAATGGTGAAAACTGTGCTAAAATCTGCACTTCTGACACTCTCCAAATGAATGCCAACCACTGTGAGTTTGTATGTGTGCCTCAGTGTAGACTTGACTGAAAGTCTCGCCTGAGAGGAACCTTGAAGCCGGCCACATGAGAGGATGCTGATATAGGAGCGGCCTCCCTTCCGGCTCCTCTGGCAGCCTCCTCCCCTGTCGGAGCCGCTGGTGAAACAGCTGGAAGCCAGAGCTAGAGCGCAGGCTGATGAGACTCCAGCCCGGAGATAACGGCATGAAGGCGCCGGGTGAGGAGGTGGAGGAGGAGGACTACCTCCCTCAGCCCTCAGGACATAGCCGCATCCCACTGAATCCATCCAAGGTGACAGCGAGAGAAGTGGTGGTGTGTGGTGGGCCTTGGGCAGGGCAGAGGGAGACAGGGAGGGAGGGAGAGAGGGAGGGAGGTGGAAGCTGAAGGATGAGAAAAGAGAGATGGAGAGTAGTGAGAGTAGATTTTCTCACTTATTGGCTTGTGTTTATTGTGTGTGCGTGTATGATCATGTGGTGTAAATGTTAAGAGCGGCCTGCAGCCATGCTGACAGTGCACTGCAGGGGGTGATTAGGGCTGTGCCATCCATCTCACAGGCTGACTGCAGCAGCAGCAGCAGCAGCAGCGGTGGCGCTGGTGGTGGTGGAGGGAGAGAAGGGGCCTGTTTGGAAGACATGATGGAAAGGAGGGGGGATTACTAGCCAGCGCTGATTAGCTGGCAGCTTAACGACACGCTGTGTTTTCCATCTCATCGTCAGCACATGACCTGGGGCTGATTTGGGGGAAATGAAATGGTATTTTTGATTATTTGTAGAGAGAAAGGGAAAGTGGAGTAGGGCTGGTAGCTGGGACATGAATATTCAATTCAGGCAATTACAAGATGTCCTACATGGAGAGGGATAAGTGATGTGACACTTTACTGCCATGAATGTTGTCATTGTGGATCATTTTATAAACAATATCTCTAATGATTGGTTTTTTAGTATAAATAATTTACTTATAATGTATTTCTTTTTGGTATTTTCACTATGTACAGCAACCTCAGGAGTCCAGTATTTAAAGAATAATACAATTAAAGAATCCTGATTTCTTTTGGTTGTGTTTGTTGTGTTGACTTTAATAAGAAACCGTACCCTGTTTCCCCTTTATTAGAGAACATATCTGTCATGTAAGATGTAATATTCATTTATTTTAAAAATGTTCTTTTTGAATTTTTGAATTTGAATCAAACTTGTGTGTGATCATCTTGGTTGTGGTGTTTGATGTTTAGTGTCTTGTAAGCCCATAAAGGGCACAACGTGGAGATAAATCAATCGAATATGTACAACTCATTTTTAAAATTATTATTCATATTTTGTATTAAATCATGCGATGAGCAAAAACTGTTTTACTAATTCACAAATTATTCTTTTGAATCAGTTCCAGCAAAAACTGAGGGGAAGGGAGCTACACTGCCAGGACTAATCACACAACCCCAATGCACTTTTCTATTATTTTTTATCAGTATGAATCACCGCATCAAATGGACTGTTTTCATAATATGAACGTTCTGCCATACATTTTATTAAGCCAGCACCATTCTCTTGGAGATGAATGTGACTGTGGCGTGGTGGTGACTGAGTGTCGTGCTTAGGAGGATGAATGGCAGCGGCGGCTCTGCGTTTTCTGGCTCATTGCTTCGAAATGACTCTCCCAGTGTCATTGTCAACGAGTGCTGGGAGAGGGAGGATCTTTATCTTTCTTCTGTCCTGCTCCTTCTCTCTCTCTCCCTCTCAGTAGTGAGGCAGCTCTGTCTTTTCTCCCTCACCTCACCCTCGCTCTCTGCCAGGCTTTCTTTCCATGCCTCTTTCTCTCTCCCTTCTCAGAGCAGGGAGCTCCCACGTCACCGCTTCCCTGGAGCCGCTGGAGTGGGGGATGGGAGAGAGGGAGGAGGGAGGAAGGGAGTTAGGGAAGGAATGAGGAGGGAAGGGAGGGTGAACAGATAGTCTGCCAGGCTCGTGCGGAGGCGGTGGAATTCTGCAGGTTGCCACGGTGAGCCAGTCGATAGCGCACTGAGCCACTTAGCTGCCGCATGCACAAACCCTTTCTCTGCCCTTCACCTGCTAGACAGAGGAGGAAGACAGGAGCGGGTTTATGTGTATCTGTTTACTAGGCCCCACCTCCCTTACTGTTGCTATGCCTGTTAAGCTTTCCTTTCTAGCATGGCACATATGCGGCTTACAATATTGAAAGTAGTAAGTGTTAATACAATGGCTCCTCGAAGTAGACAAAGGCAAACTATTTCATTTGTAGCCGACAAACGTTGATTTTGGGCTAAAATTACAACGGTCACTGGCAGACTTTATGAGCTGTAGCTAGCTAGCTAATTATAGTTAACTCAATGAGTTGGTTGCAAACTTTTTTCTGATAATATAACCCTGTGTTGAATCTATAAAAAAAACCCTTGGATAAGCCACACAAAGATTAAAATGAATGCTTCATTGTTCCAATAGTATGGTTCTCTTTTATAAAAGAAAAGGCTTTAACAAAGTAGCCGTCTATTTTAGGGGTAAATTCCCCAAATGAAATAAAGTGCAGGCCAGAGCTGCAAATGATAAGTTGCCCTAAAATGACATTAGTAGACTGGTCCAACACAGTGGATGTGCCTGTCAGCAGTCAGTCCTTTTTATATTTGTAACGAGCAACACACACTGGCAGCTTGATGTGTGTCAATGTATCCGGATCAGCACAAAGTGTAGGACCCTGTACTCTGTGGGCCCCTCCCCAAATCCCCGGCTATTCAATCCAGTATCTTTGTGAGCCCCGCATCCGACGCCCCCGGCCACGACTACTTCCTGTGTCTGTATGATGCGTGTGTGCTATGGGTATCAACTGGCACACGTGAAATGATGCTCCGTGTCGCAGCATTACATAATAAGTGTGTGTTGCACTTGATTTCACAAATGAATGCTATTCTGTCCTTTGGCATTGGAGGTTGCTATTGTCATCAATAAGAAAGTTAGCCAGGCATGCTAACACGAGCGGCTTACGTTAGAGCAAATATAAACACAGTTAAGTGCATTCCTTACATTTTTGCTCTTGTGTTCTTGCTTTTGGAAAGGCTAAAAATAAAATACACAACATCCACAACTCTGCTAAATATCGGCCTTACTACAGCGACACACATCACTTTATCGTGTTGAAAACTTCAAAGCCTGACAGACTGGCGGTGCCTGGTTACGGTCACTAAGCTATTATTGGACAATTGCTGTTTGGGAGAGGGTTTCACAATCAGTAAATTACACAGCACGCAACTGATGATTTGAGAACACACACACACACACACACACACACACATAAAAACACACAAACACACTAGTCCATTATTCACCCACTAGCAGCAGCAGCAGCAGACAGGAACCAGAGCACATGATGGTTGCAGTAAGTTGGATTAATGTTCAGTGGAAACTCTACATCTATGTGTCATAAGGGCGACCCGCCTTTGTTTTTATTGTATTTTTTTCTCTCTCACTTTATGTGTGTGCATTGTGCTAATATGAATATCCTTGTTATTTGTGTAGAGTATAATAAGTGTGTGATCATAATATGCATGCAATTGTGTTTGTGGCTGTGTTGGAGAGAGAGAGAGAGAGAGAGAGAGAGAGAGAGACTATCTGCTAACTCATCCAATGTCATGCAAATTACGAGCTCCAGGCCTGTGTTGAGGGAACAAGGCCATTGATTGGAGTACCTTGCACTATTGCTGCGCACCACTCAATGATGTCCTGTGGGGGAGCAAATTTGCTTATTGTGATTGAATTTTGAATTTTTTACCTGGTGTAGGGAAACAGGACTGAAGGGAGAGGACAAGGAGATAAATAACACAAGGAATCTGAATGAAAGAATGAAAATGGCCGCCACTCTGAGAGGGATTTTGAGAGCCACTTTATGGAGAAGGGTTATTTTCATACTAGATTTTTGCTGGTTTATAGGAAATAGATTTTTTCCAACACACAAGGATAAAATACTTCATTATTTCCTCAAATAATTGGTTATATTGTTTCCATAAATCGTACAATTTAAGGATAAGTCTGGATATATTGTATATTTCTCTTATTGTAAATAAATCCCATCAAAAGATCAAAAACAACAATAAAATAATCCTCCTGCCCGTCTATATCCAAACCCTGATATATTTCATTCCTCTGTGCCATAGAGCTCCATTGTTGTCATAAAAAGCCACACTGCTGCAGTGGGTGACATGTTCCTTAATTAGAATGAGCATGGGCACTATAGTTTAGTTTGAGTCAGTCCGTCACACAGTGTCCTGCTGCTGTAAATACTCACTGATGCTATGCACAGGATGCAGCACTGCTATATTTATGTACAAGGCCATTCTTGGCAGATTACCACTGTATATATTCTCTAAGGTTGTATATGTACATACAGTAACAGCTACAATCTTAGGTCCAACAACAGGCTAGTCTTAAAGGTTCCACCCATGAGCAATGAGTCTGGTAAAGGGGGTCTATTTTATTACAGCCTTTGGAATGACCTGCAGACTAGACTCAATCTAGCCTCCCTCATCTCTCTAAACAGTTTAAAACAAAATCTAACAGAGGTTTTTATGTTTTGCTACAATGCATAATTCATTTTGTCATACACTTTTTGTGTTCATTTAACTCCTGCAGTTGATGTGTAGATATTAGCTCTTATTCCCTACCACTTGTAATGCATTGTTTTGTATTTATTGGCATGTACTCGACATGTAACTTTGCTACCTTCTAGGCCAGGTCACCGTTGAAAAGGAGATTTTATCTCAACTGTTTTTTTTAGGTTAATAAAAAAAAGAATGACGCACCAAATGTGTATTAATCCAACTACAGTTCCCAGCTGTTTTAGGAAATTACTGAACCTTCTTTAAATGAGAAGGAATTCAGAGCAGGGAAGGGTATTCCAAACACACTATTAGTTTAGGTCTTTTTATCGACTATTGTTTTATCGACAATAAGGAAAATATAAAATGATGCTAGTTGTATCCTTTCAAATATATATTTCTTTATGCTATAAAAACAGCTTGCAAAATTACAAATGTCTGTAAGCGTTATCAGGGCTACAGCATCAAAAGCATAGAATATGAAGTTGATCACTGATAGACAATAGAGAATTGCAGTGAATGGATATTTCAAGGAGCAAATAAAGGACAAAGCAGTGCAGTATGAGTTCCCGCTCTCAGTGCCCTTTCAGCGTTGCTGCCTCTCTTCTGCTGGTATTAATCACCGTTCTTCACAGCTCTGCCCTCATCCCTCTATCCTCACCCACTGTATTCAACTTGACCTTTTCCTTCTCTTGGCCGCTTCCACTCAGAACCCAGGAGCCTTTTGATATGTGGGAACATTTTCTCTGACCAGACATCTCGCACCCTTGGTTACACAGTGGAGGAGAGGATGGGGGGAGAAAGGAGAAAAGAGGGTGTTTGGGGGGGAGATAAAGTGTGAGAGAGACAAAAAGAGAGAAGAAGAGAGAGAGATGGACAGAGTCATTTGTTCAAAGACAGATTAGTGCCAGAGATGAATTTAAACAGGTCTAGAAATAAAGGTTTCAGGTTTTTGTCTCAAAAATGCTGAAATTAAAAAAAAGTTAATTAGTAAATTTAAATTAAAATCATATTTCTCTCATTGAATCTTTCTGCAAAGATCTACACATTCCCTGTCCTCAAGAGTCCCTATGCTTCTTTAAATAATATTGAAAAAGTATTGCTCTCATTTGCTGGAGAAACAGAGATACATAGAGAGGTGGATAACCAGAAACAGAGAGAGATCACCAGAGAGAAAATAAAGCATTAGATCTTTTCAAACACACATTAGTGTGAGAGATGGCGAGAAAAATTAGATTTGATTCAGTGGGAGATTTTAAAATTACACTTGAATTTCACTCTGAGTAAAAGAGCTGCAGAGGGAGGACAGAGGCGGAGAAGAAGGAAACAGGATTGAAGCATTAATGCCAAATTAACTGGAGTGGACCTGAAAGAAATTAGATTTGATTCAGAGACTGCTTGAGGAAAATTTAGAATTATCCCTCAGATCTGTGGAAAGTATTGGCTATGGAAGAACGAGAGATGGAAAAGGGAAGAAAGAAAAAGGGAGGGGTGGAGGGTGGGAATGAGGAGGAATTTTGTAAAGGAAGATGGAGAAAAGCTGTTCTGCTTTGGCACCCAGCTCTGTTTGAATGAGCCGTCCTCTCTCCATCCACCGCTCTGCTCACCTCTCCAGCCCTCCTCCCTGTCCCCTCGCTGTGTTAAAGACCCCATAAATAACTCACAGTCCCATCAAGACACACAAAAGACAACAGGACGCTCTCCTACTGCTGTTTCATTTCAATGCTCTCTGCTCTGTGCTGCTGTATGGAGTCAGTTAGAGGCTGAAAAACATCATTAAAAACCAATAGCATCCTTTTGACGCACACTCCATCCTCCGCCCCCCCATATTGTTGTGTGTTAATCATGTTAAACAACACAGTGTTTGGCTACAGCACGTTCCCCATAGGCCCAGAACAGGTGGCCATTAACGGGGGTCAGGCTCATTTGGGGATCAAAAGCTCGTTAAGTGTGAGTTTAGTGTGCGTGTGTCACTGAGGCACATAAAAACACACCATTAGCACGGAGAAAATAGCTGGTGTGAACATCACAGTAAAGACACAAGTGCACAAAAGACTAAGATGGACATACACAAATAAATGCATGCATGCATACACACTGGGAGACACACACACACACGACTGAATGCTCTGCCTATACAAAAGCCAAGTGGCGCAGCGGAGTGTTGCTGAGGGGCCAGAGAGGGAGGGCTGTCTGCAGATTCATAACTTAGAGGCCTTGTGCAAGTCCACAGAGAGAGAGAGAGAGAGAGAGAGAGAGAGAGAGAGAGAGAGAGAGAGAGAGAGAGACAAGAGGCCAATCTGGCAGCGAGAGAGAGCAGAACACATTCACTGGACACACACCCGCGCACACGCTCAACGGACACAGACAAACATGCACATGCTTGTGAGAGCACACACGGGAGTGAGCATTCAGAGGCAGTCATAAATATGGACAGAGACACTCTTGCACGCACACACATACACACAGAGGGAGAGAGGGTGGCGTGGGACCAGGAGGTCTTGGCTCTGTCTGCTCCACGTGTCTGAGCTGTCCTTGGGTTTCCGGCCCTCTCAGAGAGCCTGCTGATTTATGACACAGATCACTGTGTGTGTGTGTGTGTGTGTGTGTGTGTGTGTGTGTGTGTGTGTGTGTGTGTGTGTGTTTCAGGTTGTTTGATGGAAAGAGTGTGTATGAAACGAATATACTGTATAATGCAAATGGAGCGAATACACACTGTATATACTTTATAAATGTTAGAGTGTGACTTTTAGGCCAACCAGTCTTAAAGGATAATTACGCTCTATTACAACCTGGGTCTTTGACACAAAGCCACAAGGTCCGC